>NW_028123483.1:0-411217 GCF_965194805.1 Balaenoptera borealis | reverse complement strand
CCCTTAGTTCTTCAAAGTGTTCTCTTTAAGTATGTGTCCCATTTTGAAATGTTTTGTCCGTTACCTCCCTCAAGACATTTTGAGGGCAGGTTTCATTTACAGTTCTGCAGTACTTGTTCCTATGAAATGACCATTAGCACAGGCTTTAAAGCTGCTTTTGCAGGTAACTGCCAGAGGGTGGCAGCCTTTCTATGTCCCCACCCTGGTATCTAGGGAAAAGCCCTTGCGGCCTGTGGGGTTTCTCGGGTATAAATTAGAGTGGAGTGTGCCCGGACAAACCCAGACAAGCTGATGTCTCCTTACGTTTGTTGGATTTTTAAATTTAATTTTTATTTTTTATTGGAGTAAATTTCCACTGTGTACGTGGACCACTTCTACTTTGTGCATTCCTCGGTTGATGGACATTTTTCATTGCTTCCAAGTGTTGGCTATGGTAAATATTGTTGGAGTGCAGGATTGGCAGCCTGTGACTTTTTGATTCTCATTTTCTCAGGTGATAGACCCAGCAGTGGGTGTGATTGACTGACTGGTAGCACGGAGTTTCCCTTTTCAAAGCACCTTCTTTGTGTTTTCATTAGTGGCTCTTACCACGTCCCCCTTAGAATCGAGGGTACGCATTTCTCCACAATCGCTTCAGCATTTATTGTTTGCAGCATTTATGCTAGTGGCCCTTCTGGCTGCTGTGAGCTGATAGGTTTTTGTAATTTGAGTTTGCATGTCTTTGAAAATTCGTAAAACTCATCATTTTTCTCTGCCGTTTTCTTTTCTGTTAAAAAAAGGAAACAATTGGGAGTACAATATAACTCTTGAAATTGTCTTCTTGGAGGTTTGCCCTCTTTTTAATTTTTTGGTCGATGTTCCACCCCAGAATTTATTTAGATAGCAGGTGTCATTTAACCGAACTGCAATTTGGTGAATGTTTAGTGACCTTTAGCAATGGGTTTAAAGCTGCTGTTCTGGGCAGTGGCCTCAAGCAGGCAGCATTTCTCCATTCCCCAATCTGGGTACTAGGGCAGCAGAGCCTTTCTGGAAGTCGTGTCCTAGGTTGTAAATTACATTGGCATGTGCATGGAGAAACCCCATAAGTTTATGTCTCATTAATTCTTCTTGGTTTTAAAAATTTTCTTAATTGGGGTAAAGCTTAGAATATTGTCTGTCCTAGGTGTACACAATCTGGTTCATTTGTACATTATATATGTCTATTCAAGTACAGATCCTCTTCCCATGTAAAATGTTACTGAGGGTTCCGCAGACCTCCCTTGCTCTATGGTCGGTCTTTTGAGATATGTATATAATATGTGTTTGTATACATATAGTAACACTAATCTTAATTTATCCATTCCCCCCACTTTTCCTTTAGATGAGCACAGTTTGTTTTCTAAGTCTGGGAGTGTCTTTCTCTGTGGAAATATGTTCATTTGTGTCAGTTATTAGATAACGCCTGTAAGTCATATCATAGAATATAGGTCTTTTGCTTTCCGACTTACCTCATATTTCGTGATTATCTCCAGACTCATTTGTGGTGCCTCAGAGAGCAATGGTTCATTGTTTTCCATGGCTAATATTCCACTGTGTACATGGACCACTTCTTCTTTATCCACTCACCTGTTGTTGGACATTTTGATTGCTTCACTGTCTTGGCTATTGTGAATAAGGCTGCACTGCAGCTTTTGCGCCTGTGTCTTCTCGATTCTTGTCTTCTCAGGTGAGAGGTCCAATGGTGCGCCTGCTGGATTGAATGGTACCTCCATTTTTACTTTTAAACACAGCTCCTTTCTGTTCTCATCATTGGCTGTTACGCCTTTACGTCTCACCAGCAGGTAGAGGGTACACAGTTTCTCTAAATCCCCTTCAGCATTTATTGTTTGGAGACTTTTTGCTGATGGTGAGTCGACTGGTGTAAGTTGAAACTTTTTGTAGATTAGATTGCATGGGTCTAACACTCCCTGAGGGTGAGCTTTTATCCATTTTCCTTGTTTTAAAGAAGAGCGTGAGTAAACCTAAACTCTTCATACTCTCTTCTTGAAACATTTGCCTCTTTTGAATTTTATTGTCCATTCCCTACTTCTGCACAGTTTTTTAGGGCAGGTGTCCTTTACAGCCCTGAGTCCTTGTGAATGTTAAGTGACCATTAGCTGTGAGTTTAAAGCTGTTCTTGCAGGAAACGGCCACTAGGTGGCAGCATTTCCCCGTAAACAAATTTGGTTACTAGGGAAACAGAGAGCCTTAATGGAAGCGGTGTTCTAGGTTGTAAATTAGAATGGAATGTGCCAGGAAAAAGCCCTTTAAGTTTATGTCTCATTACTTCTTGTTCATATTTGTAATTTACTTTTTATTTTTTATCCCAGCAAATATGATTACAATGGTTTGTTTGTTCTAGGTGTGCAAGATGTGGTTCTTTCACACATATACATGTATCTATTCTCCCTCCCATCCTTTTCCCATGTAGGTTATGACACAATGTTGAGTAGTCTTCTCCTCGTCTTCCGTACGTCTTTGGTGGTTATGTATTTCACGTGGTATGTATATCTCTGTTAACCCCAATATGGTAATGTATCCAATCCTCATCCCTTTCTATGTGGTGAACAATAAGTTTTTAACGATTCTGTGATTGCCTTTCTCTGTGGAAATATCTTCATTGGTATCAATTTTTAAGTAACTCTTAAAAGGGATATGACAGGATATGTGTCTTTTGCTTTCTCACTTACTACAGGTGGCGTGAGTACGTCTAGACTCATCTATGGTGCTGCAAATGGCATTGTTTCATTTTTCACTAGCGAACATTCCATCTGTACACGGAAGAGTTCTTCTTTGTCCACCCATCTGTTGGTGGACTTTTTGGTTACTTCCCTATCTTGGCTATTGTAATACTGTGCAATGCAGATTTGCCTGCCTGTGTCTTTCCAATTCTCTCTTCTTAGATTATAGGTCGAGGAGTGGGCCTGCTGGATCATATGGTAGCTCAATGTTTACCTTTTTAAGGCACCTCCATTCTGTTCTCATTCGTGGCCCTTTCCAACTTACGTCCCACTTGAAGTTGAGTGTATGCATTTCTCCACAACACCTTCAGCATTTATTGTTTTGTAGTTTTCTTGCTGATGGTTATTCTGACAAGTGTGAGCTGATACCTCTCTGTGGTTGAATTCGAATGTGCCACATAATCCGTTGAAATTGAGCTTTAAGGCATGTCTTTTTTATTTTTCAAGCTGTGATTATCCCCTTAGTTCTTCAAAGTGTTCTCTTTAAGTATGTGTCCCATTTTGAAATGTTTTGTCCGTTACCTCCCTCAAGACATTTTGAGGGCAGGTTTCATTTACAGTTCTGCAGTACTTGTTCCTATGAAATGACCATTAGCACAGGCTTTAAAGCTGCTTTTGCAGGTAACTGCCAGAGGGTGGCAGCCTTTCTATGTCCCCCACCCTGGTATCTAGGGAAAAGCCCTTGCGGCCTGTGGGGTTTCTCGGGTATAAATTAGAGTGGAGTGTGCCCGGACAAACCCAGACAAGCTGATGTCTCCTTACGTTTGTTGGATTTTTAAATTTAATTTTTATTTTTTATTGGAGTAAATTTCCACTGTGTACGTGGACCACTTCTACTTTGTGCATTCCTCGGTTGATGGACATTTTCATTGCTTCCAAGTGTTGGCTATGGTAAATATTGTTGGAGTGCAGGATTGGCAGCCTGTGACTTTTTGATTCTCATTTTCTCAGGTGATAGACCCAGCAGTGGGTGTGATTGACTGACTGGTAGCACGGAGTTTCCCTTTTCAAAGCACCTTCTTTGTGTTTTCATTAGTGGCTCTTACCACGTCCCCCTTAGAATCGAGGGTACGCATTTCTCCACAATCGCTTCAGCATTTATTGTTTGCAGCATTTATGCTAGTGGCCCTTCTGGCTGCTGTGAGCTGATAGGTTTTTGTAATTTGAGTTTGCATGTCTTTGAAAATTCGTAAAACTCATCATTTTTCTCTGCCGTTTTCTTTTCTGTTAAAAAAAGGAAACAATTGGGAGTACAATATAACTCTTGAAATTGTCTTCTTGGAGGTTTGCCCTCTTTTTAATTTTTTGGTCGATGTTCCACCCCAGAATTTATTTAGATAGCAGGTGTCATTTAACCGAACTGCAATTTGGTGAATGTTTAGTGACCTTTAGCAATGGGTTTAAAGCTGCTGTTCTGGGCAGTGGCCTCAAGCAGGCAGCATTTCTCCATTCCCCAATCTGGGTACTAGGGCAGCAGAGCCTTTCTGGAAGTCGTGTCCTAGGTTGTAAATTACATTGGCATGTGCATGGAGAAACCCCATAAGTTTATGTCTCATTAATTCTTCTTGGTTTTTAAAATTTTCTTAATTGGGGTAAAGCTTAGAATATTGTCTGTCCTAGGTGTACACAATCTGGTTCATTTGTACATTATATATGTCTATTCAAGTACAGATCCTCTTCCCATGTAAAATGTTACTGAGGGTTCCGCAGACCTCCCTTGCTCTATGGTCGGTCTTTTTGAGATATGTATATAATATGTGTTTGTATACATATAGTAACACTAATCTTAATTTATCCATTCCCCCCACTTTTCCTTTTAGATGAGCACAGTTTGTTTTCTAAGTCTGGGAGTGTCTTTCTCTGTGGAAATATGTTCATTTGTGTCAGTTATTAGATAACGCCTGTAAGTCATATCATAGAATATAGGTCTTTTGCTTTCCGACTTACCTCATATTTCGTGATTATCTCCAGACTCATTTGTGGTGCCTCAGAGAGCAATGGTTCATTGTTTTCCATGGCTAATATTCCACTGTGTACATGGGACCACTTCTTCTTTATCCACTCACCTGTTGTTGGACATTTTGATTGCTTCACTGTCTTGGCTATTGTGAATAAGGCTGCACTGCAGCTTTTGCGGCCTGTGTCTTCTCGATTCTTGTCTTCTCAGGTGAGAGTCCAATGGTGCGCCTGCTGGATTGAATGGTACCTCCATTTTTACTTTTAAACACAGCTCCTTTCTGTTCTCATCATTGGCTGTTACGCCTTTACGTCTCACCAGCAGGTAGAGGGTACACAGTTCTCTAAATCCCCTTCAGCATTTATTGTTTGGAGACTTTTTGCTGATGGTGAGTCGACTGGTGTAAGTTGAAACTTTTTGTAGATTAGATTGCATGGGTCTAACACTCCCTGAGGGTGAGCTTTTATCCATTTTCCTTGTTTTAAAGAAGAGCGTGAGTAAACCTAAACTCTTCATACTCTCTTCTTGAAACATTTGCCTCTTTTGAATTTTATTGTCCATTCCCTACTTCTGCACAGTTTTTTAGGGCAGGTGTCCTTTACAGCCCTGAGTCCTTGTGAATGTTAAGTGACCATTAGCTGTGAGTTTAAAGCTGTTCTTGCAGGAAACGGCCACTAGGTGGCAGCATTTCCCCGTAAACAAATTTGGTTACTAGGGAAACAGAGAGCCTTAATGGAAGCGGTGTTCTAGGTTGTAAATTAGAATGGAATGTGCCAGGAAAAAGCCCTTTAAGTTTATGTCTCATTACTTCTTGTTCATATTTGTAATTTACTTTTTATTTTTTATCCCAGCAAATATGATTACAATGGTTTGTTTGTTCTAGGTGTGCAAGATGTGGTTCTTTCACACATATACATGTATCTATTCTCCCTCCCATCCTTTTCCCATGTAGGTTATGACACAATGTTGAGTAGTCTTCTCCTCGTCTTCCGTACGTCTTTGGTGGTTATGTATTTCACGTGGTATGTATATCTCTGTTAACCCCAATATGGTAATGTATCCAATCCTCATCCCTTTCTATGTGGTGAACAATAAGTTTTTTAACGATTCTGTGATTGCCTTTCTCTGTGGAAATATCTTCATTGGTATCAATTTTTAAGTAACTCTTAAAAGGGATATGACAGGATATGTGTCTTTTGCTTTCTCACTTACTACAGGTGGCGTGAGTACGTCTAGACTCATCTATGGTGCTGCAAATGGCATTGTTTCATTTTTTCACTAGCGAACATTCCATCTGTACACGGAAGAGTTCTTCTTTGTCCACCCATCTGTTGGTGGACTTTTTGGTTACTTCCCTATCTTGGCTATTGTAATACTGTGCAATGCAGATTTGCCTGCCTGTGTCTTTCCAATTCTCTCTTCTTAGATTATAGGTCGAGGAGTGGGCCTGCTGGATCATATGGTAGCTCAATGTTTACCTTTTTAAGGCACCTCCATTCTGTTCTCATTCGTGGCCCTTTCCAACTTACGTCCCACTTGAAGTTGAGTGTATGCATTTCTCCACAACACCTTCAGCATTTATTGTTTTGTAGTTTTCTTGCTGATGGTTATTCTGACAAGTGTGAGCTGATACCTCTCTGTGGTTGAATTCGAATGTGCCACATAATCCGTTGAAATTGAGCTTTAAGGCATGTCTTTTTTATTTTTCAAGCTGTGATTATCCCTTAGTTCTTCAAAGTGTTCTCTTTAAGTATGTGTCCCATTTTGAAATGTTTTGTCCGTTACCTCCCTCAAGACATTTTGAGGGCAGGTTTCATTTACAGTTCTGCAGTACTTGTTCCTATGAAATGACCATTAGCACAGGCTTTAAAGCTGCTTTTGCAGGTAACTGCCAGAGGGTGGCAGCCTTTCTATGTCCCCCACCCTGGTATCTAGGGAAAAGCCCTTGCGGCCTGTGGGGTTTCTCGGGTATAAATTAGAGTGGAGTGTGCCCGGACAAACCCAGACAAGCTGATGTCTCCTTACGTTTGTTGGATTTTTAAATTTAATTTTTATTTTTTATTGGAGTAAATTTCCACTGTGTACGTGGACCACTTCTACTTTGTGCATTCCTCGGTTGATGGACATTTTCATTGCTTCCAAGTGTTGGCTATGGTAAATATTGTTGGAGTGCAGGATTGGCAGCCTGTGACTTTTTGATTCTCATTTTCTCAGGTGATAGACCCAGCAGTGGGTGTGATTGACTGACTGGTAGCACGGAGTTTCCCTTTTCAAAGCACCTTCTTTGTGTTTTCATTAGTGGCTCTTACCACGTCCCCCTTAGAATCGAGGGTACGCATTTCTCCACAATCGCTTCAGCATTTATTGTTTGCAGCATTTATGCTAGTGGCCCTTCTGGCTGCTGTGAGCTGATAGGTTTTTGTAATTTGAGTTTGCATGTCTTTGAAAATTCGTAAAACTCATCATTTTTCTCTGCCGTTTTCTTTTCTGTTAAAAAAAGGAAACAATTGGGAGTACAATATAACTCTTGAAATTGTCTTCTTGGAGGTTTGCCCTCTTTTTAATTTTTTGGTCGATGTTCCACCCCAGAATTTATTTAGATAGCAGGTGTCATTTAACCGAACTGCAATTTGGTGAATGTTTAGTGACCTTTAGCAATGGGTTTAAAGCTGCTGTTCTGGGCAGTGGCCTCAAGCAGGCAGCATTTCTCCATTCCCCAATCTGGGTACTAGGGCAGCAGAGCCTTTCTGGAAGTCGTGTCCTAGGTTGTAAATTACATTGGCATGTGCATGGAGAAACCCCATAAGTTTATGTCTCATTAATTCTTCTTGGTTTTAAAAATTTTCTTAATTGGGGTAAAGCTTAGAATATTGTCTGTCCTAGGTGTACACAATCTGGTTCATTTGTACATTATATATGTCTATTCAAGTACAGATCCTCTTCCCATGTAAAATGTTACTGAGGGTTCCGCAGACCTCCCTTGCTCTATGGTCGGTCTTTTTGAGATATGTATATAATATGTGTTTGTATACATATAGTAACACTAATCTTAATTTATCCATTCCCCCCACTTTTCCTTTTAGATGAGCACAGTTTGTTTTCTAAGTCTGGGAGTGTCTTTCTCTGTGGAAATATGTTCATTTGTGTCAGTTATTAGATAACGCCTGTAAGTCATATCATAGAATATAGGTCTTTTGCTTTCCGACTTACCTCATATTTCGTGATTATCTCCAGACTCATTTGTGGTGCCTCAGAGAGCAATGGTTCATTGTTTTCCATGGCTAATATTCCACTGTGTACATGGACCACTTCTTCTTTATCCACTCACCTGTTGTTGGACATTTTGATTGCTTCACTGTCTTGGCTATTGTGAATAAGGCTGCACTGCAGCTTTTGCGGCCTGTGTCTTCTCGATTCTTGTCTTCTCAGGTGAGAGGTCCAATGGTGCGCCTGCTGGATTGAATGGTACCTCCATTTTTACTTTTAAACACAGCTCCTTTCTGTTCTCATCATTGGCTGTTACGCCTTTACGTCTCACCAGCAGGTAGAGGGTACACAGTTCTCTAAATCCCCTTCAGCATTTATTGTTTGGAGACTTTTTGCTGATGGTGAGTCGACTGGTGTAAGTTGAAACTTTTTGTAGATTAGATTGCATGGGTCTAACACTCCCTGAGGGTGAGCTTTTATCCATTTTCCTTGTTTTAAAGAAGAGCGTGAGTAAACCTAAACTCTTCATACTCTCTTCTTGAAACATTTGCCTCTTTTGAATTTTATTGTCCATTCCCTACTTCTGCACAGTTTTTTAGGGCAGGTGTCCTTTACAGCCCTGAGTCCTTGTGAATGTTAAGTGACCATTAGCTGTGAGTTTAAAGCTGTTCTTGCAGGAAACGGCCACTAGGTGGCAGCATTTCCCCGTAAACAAATTTGGTTACTAGGGAAACAGAGAGCCTTAATGGAAGCGGTGTTCTAGGTTGTAAATTAGAATGGAATGTGCCAGGAAAAAGCCCTTTAAGTTTATGTCTCATTACTTCTTGTTCATATTTGTAATTTACTTTTTATTTTTTATCCCAGCAAATATGATTACAATGGTTTGTTTGTTCTAGGTGTGCAAGATGTGGTTCTTTCACACATATACATGTATCTATTCTCCCTCCCATCCTTTTCCCATGTAGGTTATGACACAATGTTGAGTAGTCTTCTCCTCGTCTTCCGTACGTCTTTGGTGGTTATGTATTTCACATGGTATGTATATCTCTGTTAAACCCAATATGGTAATGTATCCAATCCTCATCCCTTTCTATGTGGTGAACAATAAGTTTTTTAACGATTCTGTGATTGCCTTTCTCTGTGGAAATATCTTCATTGGTATCAATTTTTAAGTAACTCTTAAAAGGGATATGACAGGATATGTGTCTTTTGCTTTCTCACTTACTACAGGTGGCGTGAGTACGTCTAGACTCATCTATGGTGCTGCAAATGGCATTGTTTCATTTTTTCACTAGCGAACATTCCATCTGTACACGGAAGAGTTCTTCTTTGTCCACCCATCTGTTGGTGGACTTTTTGGTTACTTCCCTATCTTGGCTATTGTAATACTGTGCAATGCAGATTTGCCTGCCTGTGTCTTTCCAATTCTCTCTTCTTAGATTATAGGTCGAGGAGTGGGCCTGCTGGATCATATGGTAGCTCAATGTTTACCTTTTTAAGGCACCTCCATTCTGTTCTCATTCGTGGCCCTTTCCAACTTACGTCCCACTTGAAGTTGAGTGTATGCATTTCTCCACAACACCTTCAGCATTTATTGTTTTGTAGTTTTCTTGCTGATGGTTATTCTGACAAGTGTGAGCTGATACCTCTCTGTGGTTGAATTCGAATGTGCCACATAATCCGTTGAAATTGAGCTTTAAGGCATGTCTTTTTTATTTTTCAAGCTGTGATTATCCCTTAGTTCTTCAAAGTGTTCTCTTTAAGTATGTGTCCCATTTTGAAATGTTTTGTCCGTTACCTCCCTCAAGACATTTTGAGGGCAGGTTTCATTTACAGTTCTGCAGTACTTGTTCCTATGAAATGACCATTAGCACAGGCTTTAAAGCTGCTTTTGCAGGTAACTGCCAGAGGGTGGCAGCCTTTCTATGTCCCCCACCCTGGTATCTAGGGAAAAGCCCTTGCGGCCTGTGGGGTTTCTCGGGTATAAATTAGAGTGGAGTGTGCCCGGACAAACCCAGACAAGCTGATGTCTCCTTACGTTTGTTGGATTTTTAAATTTAATTTTTATTTTTTATTGGAGTAAATTTCCACTGTGTACGTGGACCACTTCTACTTTGTGCATTCCTCGGTTGATGGACATTTTCATTGCTTCCAAGTGTTGGCTATGGTAAATATTGTTGGAGTGCAGGATTGGCAGCCTGTGACTTTTTGATTCTCATTTTCTCAGGTGATAGACCCAGCAGTGGGTGTGATTGACTGACTGGTAGCACGGAGTTTCCCTTTTCAAAGCACCTTCTTTGTGTTTTCATTAGTGGCTCTTACCACGTCCCCCTTAGAATCGAGGGTACGCATTTCTCCACAATCGCTTCAGCATTTATTGTTTGCAGCATTTATGCTAGTGGCCCTTCTGGCTGCTGTGAGCTGATAGGTTTTTGTAATTTGAGTTTGCATGTCTTTGAAAATTCGTAAAACTCATCATTTTTCTCTGCCGTTTTCTTTTCTGTTAAAAAAAGGAAACAATTGGGAGTACAATATAACTCTTGAAATTGTCTTCTTGGAGGTTTGCCCTCTTTTTAATTTTTTGGTCGATGTTCCACCCCAGAATTTATTTAGATAGCAGGTGTCATTTAACCGAACTGCAATTTGGTGAATGTTTAGTGACCTTTAGCAATGGGTTTAAAGCTGCTGTTCTGGGCAGTGGCCTCAAGCAGGCAGCATTTCTCCATTCCCCAATCTGGGTACTAGGGCAGCAGAGCCTTTCTGGAAGTCGTGTCCTAGGTTGTAAATTACATTGGCATGTGCATGGAGAAACCCCATAAGTTTATGTCTCATTAATTCTTCTTGGTTTTAAAAATTTTCTTAATTGGGGTAAAGCTTAGAATATTGTCTGTCCTAGGTGTACACAATCTGGTTCATTTGTACATTATATATGTCTATTCAAGTACAGATCCTCTTCCCATGTAAAATGTTACTGAGGGTTCCGCAGACCTCCCTTGCTCTATGGTCGGTCTTTTTGAGATATGTATATAATATGTGTTTGTATACATATAGTAACACTAATCTTAATTTATCCATTCCCCCCACTTTTCCTTTTAGATGAGCACAGTTTGTTTTCTAAGTCTGGGAGTGTCTTTCTCTGTGGAAATATGTTCATTTGTGTCAGTTATTAGATAACGCCTGTAAGTCATATCATAGAATATAGGTCTTTTGCTTTCCGACTTACCTCATATTTCGTGATTATCTCCAGACTCATTTGTGGTGCCTCAGAGAGCAATGGTTCATTGTTTTCCATGGCTAATATTCCACTGTGTACATGGACCACTTCTTCTTTATCCACTCACCTGTTGTTGGACATTTTGATTGCTTCACTGTCTTGGCTATTGTGAATAAGGCTGCACTGCAGCTTTTGCGGCCTGTGTCTTCTCGATTCTTGTCTTCTCAGGTGAGAGGTCCAATGGTGCGCCTGCTGGATTGAATGGTACCTCCATTTTTACTTTTAAACACAGCTCCTTTCTGTTCTCATCATTGGCTGTTACGCCTTTACGTCTCACCAGCAGGTAGAGGGTACACAGTTCTCTAAATCCCCTTCAGCATTTATTGTTTGGAGACTTTTTGCTGATGGTGAGTCGACTGGTGTAAGTTGAAACTTTTTGTAGATTAGATTGCATGGGTCTAACACTCCCTGAGGGTGAGCTTTTATCCATTTTCCTTGTTTTAAAGAAGAGCGTGAGTAAACCTAAACTCTTCATACTCTCTTCTTGAAACATTTGCCTCTTTTGAATTTTATTGTCCATTCCCTACTTCTGCACAGTTTTTTAGGGCAGGTGTCCTTTACAGCCCTGAGTCCTTGTGAATGTTAAGTGACCATTAGCTGTGAGTTTAAAGCTGTTCTTGCAGGAAACGGCCACTAGGTGGCAGCATTTCCCCGTAAACAAATTTGGTTACTAGGGAAACAGAGAGCCTTAATGGAAGCGGTGTTCTAGGTTGTAAATTAGAATGGAATGTGCCAGGAAAAAGCCCTTTAAGTTTATGTCTCATTACTTCTTGTTCATATTTGTAATTTACTTTTTATTTTTTATCCCAGCAAATATGATTACAATGGTTTGTTTGTTCTAGGTGTGCAAGATGTGGTTCTTTCACACATATACATGTATCTATTCTCCCTCCCATCCTTTTCCCATGTAGGTTATGACACAATGTTGAGTAGTCTTCTCCTCGTCTTCCGTACGTCTTTGGTGGTTATGTATTTCACGTGGTATGTATATCTCTGTTAACCCCAATATGGTAATGTATCCAATCCTCATCCCTTTCTATGTGGTGAACAATAAGTTTTTTAACGATTCTGTGATTGCCTTTCTCTGTGGAAATATCTTCATTGGTATCAATTTTTAAGTAACTCTTAAAAGGGATATGACAGGATATGTGTCTTTTGCTTTCTCACTTACTACAGGTGGCGTGAGTACGTCTAGACTCATCTATGGTGCTGCAAATGGCATTGTTTCATTTTTTCACTAGCGAACATTCCATCTGTACACGGAAGAGTTCTTCTTTGTCCACCCATCTGTTGGTGGACTTTTTGGTTACTTCCCTATCTTGGCTATTGTAATACTGTGCAATGCAGATTTGCCTGCCTGTGTCTTTCCAATTCTCTCTTCTTAGATTATAGGTCGAGGAGTGGGCCTGCTGGATCATATGGTAGCTCAATGTTTACCTTTTTAAGGCACCTCCATTCTGTTCTCATTCGTGGCCCTTTCCAACTTACGTCCCACTTGAAGTTGAGTGTATGCATTTCTCCACAACACCTTCAGCATTTATTGTTTTGTAGTTTTCTTGCTGATGGTTATTCTGACAAGTGTGAGCTGATACCTCTCTGTGGTTGAATTCGAATGTGCCACATAATCCGTTGAAATTGAGCTTTAAGGCATGTCTTTTTTATTTTTCAAGCTGTGATTATCCCTTAGTTCTTCAAAGTGTTCTCTTTAAGTATGTGTCCCATTTTGAAATGTTTTGTCCGTTACCTCCCTCAAGACATTTTGAGGGCAGGTTTCATTTACAGTTCTGCAGTACTTGTTCCTATGAAATGACCATTAGCACAGGCTTTAAAGCTGCTTTTGCAGGTAACTGCCAGAGGGTGGCAGCCTTTCTATGTCCCCCACCCTGGTATCTAGGGAAAAGCCCTTGCGGCCTGTGGGGTTTCTCGGGTATAAATTAGAGTGGAGTGTGCCCGGACAAACCCAGACAAGCTGATGTCTCCTTACGTTTGTTGGATTTTTAAATTTAATTTTTATTTTTTATTGGAGTAAATTTCCACTGTGTACGTGGACCACTTCTACTTTGTGCATTCCTCGGTTGATGGACATTTTCATTGCTTCCAAGTGTTGGCTATGGTAAATATTGTTGGAGTGCAGGATTGGCAGCCTGTGACTTTTTGATTCTCATTTTCTCAGGTGATAGACCCAGCAGTGGGTGTGATTGACTGACTGGTAGCACGGAGTTTCCCTTTTCAAAGCACCTTCTTTGTGTTTTCATTAGTGGCTCTTACCACGTCCCCCTTAGAATCGAGGGTACGCATTTCTCCACAATCGCTTCAGCATTTATTGTTTGCAGCATTTATGCTAGTGGCCCTTCTGGCTGCTGTGAGCTGATAGGTTTTTGTAATTTGAGTTTGCATGTCTTTGAAAATTCGTAAAACTCATCATTTTTCTCTGCCGTTTTCTTTTCTGTTAAAAAAAGGAAACAATTGGGAGTACAATATAACTCTTGAAATTGTCTTCTTGGAGGTTTGCCCTCTTTTTAATTTTTTGGTCGATGTTCCACCCCAGAATTTATTTAGATAGCAGGTGTCATTTAACCGAACTGCAATTTGGTGAATGTTTAGTGACCTTTAGCAATGGGTTTAAAGCTGCTGTTCTGGGCAGTGGCCTCAAGCAGGCAGCATTTCTCCATTCCCCAATCTGGGTACTAGGGCAGCAGAGCCTTTCTGGAAGTCGTGTCCTAGGTTGTAAATTACATTGGCATGTGCATGGAGAAACCCCATAAGTTTATGTCTCATTAATTCTTCTTGGTTTTAAAAATTTTCTTAATTGGGGTAAAGCTTAGAATATTGTCTGTCCTAGGTGTACACAATCTGGTTCATTTGTACATTATATATGTCTATTCAAGTACAGATCCTCTTCCCATGTAAAATGTTACTGAGGGTTCCGCAGACCTCCCTTGCTCTATGGTCGGTCTTTTTGAGATATGTATATAATATGTGTTTGTATACATATAGTAACACTAATCTTAATTTATCCATTCCCCCCACTTTTCCTTTTAGATGAGCACAGTTTGTTTTCTAAGTCTGGGAGTGTCTTTCTCTGTGGAAATATGTTCATTTGTGTCAGTTATTAGATAACGCCTGTAAGTCATATCATAGAATATAGGTCTTTTGCTTTCCGACTTACCTCATATTTCGTGATTATCTCCAGACTCATTTGTGGTGCCTCAGAGAGCAATGGTTCATTGTTTTCCATGGCTAATATTCCACTGTGTACATGGACCACTTCTTCTTTATCCACTCACCTGTTGTTGGACATTTTGATTGCTTCACTGTCTTGGCTATTGTGAATAAGGCTGCACTGCAGCTTTTGCGGCCTGTGTCTTCTCGATTCTTGTCTTCTCAGGTGAGAGGTCCAATGGTGCGCCTGCTGGATTGAATGGTACCTCCATTTTTACTTTTAAACACAGCTCCTTTCTGTTCTCATCATTGGCTGTTACGCCTTTACGTCTCACCAGCAGGTAGAGGGTACACAGTTCTCTAAATCCCCTTCAGCATTTATTGTTTGGAGACTTTTTGCTGATGGTGAGTCGACTGGTGTAAGTTGAAACTTTTTGTAGATTAGATTGCATGGGTCTAACACTCCCTGAGGGTGAGCTTTTATCCATTTTCCTTGTTTTAAAGAAGAGCGTGAGTAAACCTAAACTCTTCATACTCTCTTCTTGAAACATTTGCCTCTTTTGAATTTTATTGTCCATTCCCTACTTCTGCACAGTTTTTTAGGGCAGGTGTCCTTTACAGCCCTGAGTCCTTGTGAATGTTAAGTGACCATTAGCTGTGAGTTTAAAGCTGTTCTTGCAGGAAACGGCCACTAGGTGGCAGCATTTCCCCGTAAACAAATTTGGTTACTAGGGAAACAGAGAGCCTTAATGGAAGCGGTGTTCTAGGTTGTAAATTAGAATGGAATGTGCCAGGAAAAAGCCCTTTAAGTTTATGTCTCATTACTTCTTGTTCATATTTGTAATTTACTTTTTATTTTTTATCCCAGCAAATATGATTACAATGGTTTGTTTGTTCTAGGTGTGCAAGATGTGGTTCTTTCACACATATACATGTATCTATTCTCCCTCCCATCCTTTTCCCATGTAGGTTATGACACAATGTTGAGTAGTCTTCTCCTCGTCTTCCGTACGTCTTTGGTGGTTATGTATTTCACATGGTATGTATATCTCTGTTAAACCCAATATGGTAATGTATCCAATCCTCATCCCTTTCTATGTGGTGAACAATAAGTTTTTTAACGATTCTGTGATTGCCTTTCTCTGTGGAAATATCTTCATTGGTATCAATTTTTAAGTAACTCTTAAAAGGGATATGACAGGATATGTGTCTTTTGCTTTCTCACTTACTACAGGTGGCGTGAGTACGTCTAGACTCATCTATGGTGCTGCAAATGGCATTGTTTCATTTTTTCACTAGCGAACATTCCATCTGTACACGGAAGAGTTCTTCTTTGTCCACCCATCTGTTGGTGGACTTTTTGGTTACTTCCCTATCTTGGCTATTGTAATACTGTGCAATGCAGATTTGCCTGCCTGTGTCTTTCCAATTCTCTCTTCTTAGATTATAGGTCGAGGAGTGGGCCTGCTGGATCATATGGTAGCTCAATGTTTACCTTTTTAAGGCACCTCCATTCTGTTCTCATTCGTGGCCCTTTCCAACTTACGTCCCACTTGAAGTTGAGTGTATGCATTTCTCCACAACACCTTCAGCATTTATTGTTTTGTAGTTTTCTTGCTGATGGTTATTCTGACAAGTGTGAGCTGATACCTCTCTGTGGTTGAATTCGAATGTGCCACATAATCCGTTGAAATTGAGCTTTAAGGCATGTCTTTTTTATTTTTCAAGCTGTGATTATCCCTTAGTTCTTCAAAGTGTTCTCTTTAAGTATGTGTCCCATTTTGAAATGTTTTGTCCGTTACCTCCCTCAAGACATTTTGAGGGCAGGTTTCATTTACAGTTCTGCAGTACTTGTTCCTATGAAATGACCATTAGCACAGGCTTTAAAGCTGCTTTTGCAGGTAACTGCCAGAGGGTGGCAGCCTTTCTATGTCCCCCACCCTGGTATCTAGGGAAAAGCCCTTGCGGCCTGTGGGGTTTCTCGGGTATAAATTAGAGTGGAGTGTGCCCGGACAAACCCAGACAAGCTGATGTCTCCTTACGTTTGTTGGATTTTTAAATTTAATTTTTATTTTTTATTGGAGTAAATTTCCACTGTGTACGTGGACCACTTCTACTTTGTGCATTCCTCGGTTGATGGACATTTTCATTGCTTCCAAGTGTTGGCTATGGTAAATATTGTTGGAGTGCAGGATTGGCAGCCTGTGACTTTTTGATTCTCATTTTCTCAGGTGATAGACCCAGCAGTGGGTGTGATTGACTGACTGGTAGCACGGAGTTTCCCTTTTCAAAGCACCTTCTTTGTGTTTTCATTAGTGGCTCTTACCACGTCCCCCTTAGAATCGAGGGTACGCATTTCTCCACAATCGCTTCAGCATTTATTGTTTGCAGCATTTATGCTAGTGGCCCTTCTGGCTGCTGTGAGCTGATAGGTTTTTGTAATTTGAGTTTGCATGTCTTTGAAAATTCGTAAAACTCATCATTTTTCTCTGCCGTTTTCTTCTCTGTTAAAAAAAGGAAACAATTGGGAGTACAATATAACTCTTGAAATTGTCTTCTTGGAGGTTTGCCCTCTTTTTAATTTTTTGGTCGATGTTCCACCCCAGAATTTATTTAGATAGCAGGTGTCATTTACCGAACTGCAATTTGGTGAATGTTTAGTGACCTTTAGCAATGGGTTTAAAGCTGCTGTTCTGGGCAGTGGCCTCAAGCAGGCAGCATTTCTCCATTCCCCAATCTGGGTACTAGGGCAGCAGAGCCTTTCTGGAAGTCGTGTCCTAGGTTGTAAATTACATTGGCATGTGCATGGAGAAACCCCATAAGTTTATGTCTCATTAATTCTTCTTGGTTTTAAAATTTTTCTTAATTGGGGTAAAGCTTAGAATATTGTCTGTCCTAGGTGTACACAATCTGGTTCATTTGTACATTATATATGTCTATTCAAGTACAGATCCTCTTCCCATGTAAAATGTTACTGAGGGTTCCGCAGACCTCCCTTGCTCTATGGTCGGTCTTTTTGAGATATGTATATAATATGTGTTTGTATACATATAGTAACACTAATCTTAATTTATCCATTCCCCCCACTTTTCCTTTTAGATGAGCACAGTTTGTTTTCTAAGTCTGGGAGTGTCTTTCTCTGTGGAAATATGTTCATTTGTGTCAGTTATTAGATAACGCCTGTAAGTCATATCATAGAATATAGGTCTTTTGCTTTCCGACTTACCTCATATTTCGTGATTATCTCCAGACTCATTTGTGGTGCCTCAGAGAGCAATGGTTCATTGTTTTCCATGGCTAATATTCCACTGTGTACATGGACCACTTCTTCTTTATCCACTCACCTGTTGTTGGACATTTTGATTGCTTCACTGTCTTGGCTATTGTGAATAAGGCTGCACTGCAGCTTTTGCGGCCTGTGTCTTCTCGATTCTTGTCTTCTCAGGTGAGAGGTCCAATGGTGCGCCTGCTGGATTGAATGGTACCTCCATTTTTACTTTTAAACACAGCTCCTTTCTGTTCTCATCATTGGCTGTTACGCCTTTACGTCTCACCAGCAGGTAGAGGGTACACAGTTCTCTAAATCCCCTTCAGCATTTATTGTTTGGAGACTTTTTGCTGATGGTGAGTCGACTGGTGTAAGTTGAAACTTTTTGTAGATTAGATTGCATGGGTCTAACACTCCCTGAGGGTGAGCTTTTATCCATTTTCCTTGTTTTAAAGAAGAGCGTGAGTAAACCTAAACTCTTCATACTCTCTTCTTGAAACATTTGCCTCTTTTGAATTTTATTGTCCATTCCCTACTTCTGCACAGTTTTTTAGGGCAGGTGTCCTTTACAGCCCTGAGTCCTTGTGAATGTTAAGTGACCATTAGCTGTGAGTTTAAAGCTGTTCTTGCAGGAAACGGCCACTAGGTGGCAGCATTTCCCCGTAAACAAATTTGGTTACTAGGGAAACAGAGAGCCTTAATGGAAGCGGTGTTCTAGGTTGTAAATTAGAATGGAATGTGCCAGGAAAAAGCCCTTTAAGTTTATGTCTCATTACTTCTTGTTCATATTTGTAATTTACTTTTTATTTTTTATCCCAGCAAATATGATTACAATGGTTTGTTTGTTCTAGGTGTGCAAGATGTGGTTCTTTCACACATATACATGTATCTATTCTCCCTCCCATCCTTTTCCCATGTAGGTTATGACACAATGTTGAGTAGTCTTCTCCTCGTCTTCCGTACGTCTTTGGTGGTTATGTATTTCACATGGTATGTATATCTCTGTTAACCCCAATATGGTAATGTATCCAATCCTCATCCCTTTCTATGTGGTGAACCATAAGTTTTTTAACGATTCTGTGATTGCCTTTCTCTGTGGAAATATCTTCATTGGTATCAATTTTTAAGTAACTCTTAAAAGGGATATGACAGGATATGTGTCTTTTGCTTTCTCACTTACTACAGGTGGCGTGAGTACGTCTAGACTCATCTATGGTGCTGCAAATGGCATTGTTTCATTTTTTCACTAGCGAACATTCCATCTGTACACGGAAGAGTTCTTCTTTGTCCACCCATCTGTTGGTGGACTTTTTGGTTACTTCCCTATCTTGGCTATTGTAATACTGTGCAATGCAGATTTGCCTGCCTGTGTCTTTCCAATTCTCTCTTCTTAGATTATAGGTCGAGGAGTGGGCCTGCTGGATCATATGGTAGCTCAATGTTTACCTTTTTAAGGCACCTCCATTCTGTTCTCATTCGTGGCCCTTTCCAACTTACGTCCCACTTGAAGTTGAGTGTATGCATTTCTCCACAACACCTTCAGCATTTATTGTTTTGTAGTTTTCTTGCTGATGGTTATTCTGACAAGTGTGAGCTGATACCTCTCTGTGGTTGAATTCGAATGTGCCACATAATCCGTTGAAATTGAGCTTTAAGGCATGTCTTTTTTATTTTTCAAGCTGTGATTATCCCTTAGTTCTTCAAAGTGTTCTCTTTAAGTATGTGTCCCATTTTGAAATGTTTTGTCCGTTACCTCCCTCAAGACATTTTGAGGGCAGGTTTCATTTACAGTTCTGCAGTACTTGTTCCTATGAAATGACCATTAGCACAGGCTTTAAAGCTGCTTTTGCAGGTAACTGCCAGAGGGTGGCAGCCTTTCTATGTCCCCCACCCTGGTATCTAGGGAAAAGCCCTTGCGGCCTGTGGGGTTTCTCGGGTATAAATTAGAGTGGAGTGTGCCCGGACAAACCCAGACAAGCTGATGTCTCCTTACGTTTGTTGGATTTTTAAATTTAATTTTTATTTTTTATTGGAGTAAATTTCCACTGTGTACGTGGACCACTTCTACTTTGTGCATTCCTCGGTTGATGGACATTTTCATTGCTTCCAAGTGTTGGCTATGGTAAATATTGTTGGAGTGCAGGATTGGCAGCCTGTGACTTTTTGATTCTCATTTTCTCAGGTGATAGACCCAGCAGTGGGTGTGATTGACTGACTGGTAGCACGGAGTTTCCCTTTTCAAAGCACCTTCTTTGTGTTTTCATTAGTGGCTCTTACCACGTCCCCCTTAGAATCGAGGGTACGCATTTCTCCACAATCGCTTCAGCATTTATTGTTTGCAGCATTTATGCTAGTGGCCCTTCTGGCTGCTGTGAGCTGATAGGTTTTTGTAATTTGAGTTTGCATGTCTTTGAAAATTCGTAAAACTCATCATTTTTCTCTGCCGTTTTCTTCTCTGTTAAAAAAAGGAAACAATTGGGAGTACAATATAACTCTTGAAATTGTCTTCTTGGAGGTTTGCCCTCTTTTTAATTTTTTGGTCGATGTTCCACCCCAGAATTTATTTAGATAGCAGGTGTCATTTACCGAACTGCAATTTGGTGAATGTTTAGTGACCTTTAGCAATGGGTTTAAAGCTGCTGTTCTGGGCAGTGGCCTCAAGCAGGCAGCATTTCTCCATTCCCCAATCTGGGTACTAGGGCAGCAGAGCCTTTCTGGAAGTCGTGTCCTAGGTTGTAAATTACATTGGCATGTGCATGGAGAAACCCCATAAGTTTATGTCTCATTAATTCTTCTTGGTTTTAAAAATTTTCTTAATTGGGGTAAAGCTTAGAATATTGTCTGTCCTAGGTGTACACAATCTGGTTCATTTGTACATTATATATGTCTATTCAAGTACAGATCCTCTTCCCATGTAAAATGTTACTGAGGGTTCCGCAGACCTCCCTTGCTCTATGGTCGGTCTTTTTGAGATATGTATATAATATGTGTTTGTATACATATAGTAACACTAATCTTAATTTATCCATTCCCCCCACTTTTCCTTTTAGATGAGCACAGTTTGTTTTCTAAGTCTGGGAGTGTCTTTCTCTGTGGAAATATGTTCATTTGTGTCAGTTATTAGATAACACCTGTAAGTCATATCATAGAATATAGGTCTTTTGCTTTCCGACTTACCTCATATTTCGTGATTATCTCCAGACTCATTTGTGGTGCCTCAGAGAGCAATGGTTCATTGTTTTCCATGGCTAATATTCCACTGTGTACATGGACCACTTCTTCTTTATCCACTCACCTGTTGTTGGACATTTTGATTGCTTCACTGTCTTGGCTATTGTGAATAAGGCTGCACTGCAGCTTTTGCGGCCTGTGTCTTCTCGATTCTTGTCTTCTCAGGTGAGAGGTCCAATGGTGCGCCTGCTGGATTGAATGGTACCTCCATTTTTACTTTTAAACACAGCTCCTTTCTGTTCTCATCATTGGCTGTTACGCCTTTACGTCTCACCAGCAGGTAGAGGGTACACAGTTCTCTAAATCCCCTTCAGCATTTATTGTTTGGAGACTTTTTGCTGATGGTGAGTCGACTGGTGTAAGTTGAAACTTTTTGTAGATTAGATTGCATGGGTCTAACACTCCCTGAGGGTGAGCTTTTATCCATTTTCCTTGTTTTAAAGAAGAGCGTGAGTAAACCTAAACTCTTCATACTCTCTTCTTGAAACATTTGCCTCTTTTGAATTTTATTGTCCATTCCCTACTTCTGCACAGTTTTTTTAGGGCAGGTGTCCTTTACAGCCCTGAGTCCTTGTGAATGTTAAGTGACCATTAGCTGTGAGTTTAAAGCTGTTCTTGCAGGAAACGGCCACTAGGTGGCAGCATTTCCCCGTAAACAAATTTGGTTACTAGGGAAACAGAGAGCCTTAATGGAAGCGGTGTTCTAGGTTGTAAATTAGAATGGAATGTGCCAGGAAAAAGCCCTTTAAGTTTATGTCTCATTACTTCTTGTTCATATTTGTAATTTACTTTTTATTTTTTATCCCAGCAAATATGATTACAATGGTTTGTTTGTTCTAGGTGTGCAAGATGTGGTTCTTTCACACATATACATGTATCTATTCTCCCTCCCATCCTTTTCCCATGTAGGTTATGACACAATGTTGAGTAGTCTTCTCCTCGTCTTCCGTACGTCTTTGGTGGTTATGTATTTCACATGGTATGTATATCTCTGTTAACCCCAATATGGTAATGTATCCAATCCTCATCCCTTTCTATGTGGTGAACCATAAGTTTTTTAACGATTCTGTGATTGCCTTTCTCTGTGGAAATATCTTCATTGGTATCAATTTTTAAGTAACTCTTAAAAGGGATATGACAGGATATGTGTCTTTTGCTTTCTCACTTACTACAGGTGGCGTGAGTACGTCTAGACTCATCTATGGTGCTGCAAATGGCATTGTTTCATTTTTTCACTAGCGAACATTCCATCTGTACACGGAAGAGTTCTTCTTTGTCCACCCATCTGTTGGTGGACTTTTTGGTTACTTCCCTATCTTGGCTATTGTAATACTGTGCAATGCAGATTTGCCTGCCTGTGTCTTTCCAATTCTCTCTTCTTAGATTATAGGTCGAGGAGTGGGCCTGCTGGATCATATGGTAGCTCAATGTTTACCTTTTTAAGGCACCTCCATTCTGTTCTCATTCGTGGCCCTTTCCAACTTACGTCCCACTTGAAGTTGAGTGTATGCATTTCTCCACAACACCTTCAGCATTTATTGTTTTGTAGTTTTCTTGCTGATGGTTATTCTGACAAGTGTGAGCTGATACCTCTCTGTGGTTGAATTCGAATGTGCCACATAATCCGTTGAAATTGAGCTTTAAGGCATGTCTTTTTTATTTTTCAAGCTGTGATTATCCCTTAGTTCTTCAAAGTGTTCTCTTTAAGTATGTGTCCCATTTTGAAATGTTTTGTCCGTTACCTCCCTCAAGACATTTTGAGGGCAGGTTTCATTTACAGTTCTGCAGTACTTGTTCCTATGAAATGACCATTAGCACAGGCTTTAAAGCTGCTTTTGCAGGTAACTGCCAGAGGGTGGCAGCCTTTCTATGTCCCCCACCCTGGTATCTAGGGAAAAGCCCTTGCGGCCTGTGGGGTTTCTCGGGTATAAATTAGAGTGGAGTGTGCCCGGACAAACCCAGACAAGCTGATGTCTCCTTACGTTTGTTGGATTTTTAAATTTAATTTTTATTTTTTATTGGAGTAAATTTCCACTGTGTACGTGGACCACTTCTACTTTGTGCATTCCTCGGTTGATGGACATTTTCATTGCTTCCAAGTGTTGGCTATGGTAAATATTGTTGGAGTGCAGGATTGGCAGCCTGTGACTTTTTGATTCTCATTTTCTCAGGTGATAGACCCAGCAGTGGGTGTGATTGACTGACTGGTAGCACGGAGTTTCCCTTTTCAAAGCACCTTCTTTGTGTTTTCATTAGTGGCTCTTACCACGTCCCCCTTAGAATCGAGGGTACGCATTTCTCCACAATCGCTTCAGCATTTATTGTTTGCAGCATTTATGCTAGTGGCCCTTCTGGCTGCTGTGAGCTGATAGGTTTTTGTAATTTGAGTTTGCATGTCTTTGAAAATTCGTAAAACTCATCATTTTTCTCTGCCGTTTTCTTCTCTGTTAAAAAAAGGAAACAATTGGGAGTACAATATAACTCTTGAAATTGTCTTCTTGGAGGTTTGCCCTCTTTTTAATTTTTTGGTCGATGTTCCACCCCAGAATTTATTTAGATAGCAGGTGTCATTTACCGAACTGCAATTTGGTGAATGTTTAGTGACCTTTAGCAATGGGTTTAAAGCTGCTGTTCTGGGCAGTGGCCTCAAGCAGGCAGCATTTCTCCATTCCCCAATCTGGGTACTAGGGCAGCAGAGCCTTTCTGGAAGTCGTGTCCTAGGTTGTAAATTACATTGGCATGTGCATGGAGAAACCCCATAAGTTTATGTCTCATTAATTCTTCTTGGTTTTAAAAATTTTCTTAATTGGGGTAAAGCTTAGAATATTGTCTGTCCTAGGTGTACACAATCTGGTTCATTTGTACATTATATATGTCTATTCAAGTACAGATCCTCTTCCCATGTAAAATGTTACTGAGGGTTCCGCAGACCTCCCTTGCTCTATGGTCGGTCTTTTTGAGATATGTATATAATATGTGTTTGTATACATATAGTAACACTAATCTTAATTTATCCATTCCCCCCACTTTTCCTTTTAGATGAGCACAGTTTGTTTTCTAAGTCTGGGAGTGTCTTTCTCTGTGGAAATATGTTCATTTGTGTCAGTTATTAGATAACGCCTGTAAGTCATATCATAGAATATAGGTCTTTTGCTTTCCGACTTACCTCATATTTCGTGATTATCTCCAGACTCATTTGTGGTGCCTCAGAGAGCAATGGTTCATTGTTTTCCATGGCTAATATTCCACTGTGTACATGGACCACTTCTTCTTTATCCACTCACCTGTTGTTGGACATTTTGATTGCTTCACTGTCTTGGCTATTGTGAATAAGGCTGCACTGCAGCTTTTGCGGCCTGTGTCTTCTCGATTCTTGTCTTCTCAGGTGAGAGGTCCAATGGTGCGCCTGCTGGATTGAATGGTACCTCCATTTTTACTTTTAAACACAGCTCCTTTCTGTTCTCATCATTGGCTGTTACGCCTTTACGTCTCACCAGCAGGTAGAGGGTACACAGTTCTCTAAATCCCCTTCAGCATTTATTGTTTGGAGACTTTTTGCTGATGGTGAGTCGACTGGTGTAAGTTGAAACTTTTTGTAGATTAGATTGCATGGGTCTAACACTCCCTGAGGGTGAGCTTTTATCCATTTTCCTTGTTTTAAAGAAGAGCGTGAGTAAACCTAAACTCTTCATACTCTCTTCTTGAAACATTTGCCTCTTTTGAATTTTATTGTCCATTCCCTACTTCTGCACAGTTTTTTTAGGGCAGGTGTCCTTTACAGCCCTGAGTCCTTGTGAATGTTAAGTGACCATTAGCTGTGAGTTTAAAGCTGTTCTTGCAGGAAACGGCCACTAGGTGGCAGCATTTCCCCGTAAACAAATTTGGTTACTAGGGAAACAGAGAGCCTTAATGGAAGCGGTGTTCTAGGTTGTAAATTAGAATGGAATGTGCCAGGAAAAAGCCCTTTAAGTTTATGTCTCATTACTTCTTGTTCATATTTGTAATTTACTTTTTATTTTTTATCCCAGCAAATATGATTACAATGGTTTGTTTGTTCTAGGTGTGCAAGATGTG
Organism: Balaenoptera borealis; assembly: GCF_965194805.1. Lineage (NCBI taxonomy): Eukaryota > Metazoa > Chordata > Mammalia > Artiodactyla > Balaenopteridae > Balaenoptera > Balaenoptera borealis. The sequence continues at coordinate 386,285 of NW_028123483.1, read as the reverse complement.
GTTCTTTCACACATATACATGTATCTATTCTCCCTCCCATCCTTTTCCCATGTAGGTTATGACACAATGTTGAGTAGTCTTCTCCTCGTCTTCCGTACGTCTTTGGTGGTTATGTATTTCACATGGTATGTATATCTCTGTTAACCCCAATATGGTAATGTATCCAATCCTCATCCCTTTCTATGTGGTGAACCATAAGTTTTTTAACGATTCTGTGATTGCCTTTCTCTGTGGAAATATCTTCATTGGTATCAATTTTTAAGTAACTCTTAAAAGGGATATGACAGGATATGTGTCTTTTGCTTTCTCACTTACTACAGGTGGCGTGAGTACGTCTAGACTCATCTATGGTGCTGCAAATGGCATTGTTTCATTTTTTCACTAGCGAACATTCCATCTGTACACGGAAGAGTTCTTCTTTGTCCACCCATCTGTTGGTGGACTTTTTGGTTACTTCCCTATCTTGGCTATTGTAATACTGTGCAATGCAGATTTGCCTGCCTGTGTCTTTCCAATTCTCTCTTCTTAGATTATAGGTCGAGGAGTGGGCCTGCTGGATCATATGGTAGCTCAATGTTTACCTTTTTAAGGCACCTCCATTCTGTTCTCATTCGTGGCCCTTTCCAACTTACGTCCCACTTGAAGTTGAGTGTATGCATTTCTCCACAACACCTTCAGCATTTATTGTTTTGTAGTTTTCTTGCTGATGGTTATTCTGACAAGTGTGAGCTGATACCTCTCTGTGGTTGAATTCGAATGTGCCACATAATCCGTTGAAATTGAGCTTTAAGGCATGTCTTTTTTATTTTTCAAGCTGTGATTATCCCTTAGTTCTTCAAAGTGTTCTCTTTAAGTATGTGTCCCATTTTGAAATGTTTTGTCCGTTACCTCCCTCAAGACATTTTGAGGGCAGGTTTCATTTACAGTTCTGCAGTACTTGTTCCTATGAAATGACCATTAGCACAGGCTTTAAAGCTGCTTTTGCAGGTAACTGCCAGAGGGTGGCAGCCTTTCTATGTCCCCCACCCTGGTATCTAGGGAAAAGCCCTTGCGGCCTGTGGGGTTTCTCGGGTATAAATTAGAGTGGAGTGTGCCCGGACAAACCCAGACAAGCTGATGTCTCCTTACGTTTGTTGGATTTTTAAATTTAATTTTTATTTTTTATTGGAGTAAATTTCCACTGTGTACGTGGACCACTTCTACTTTGTGCATTCCTCGGTTGATGGACATTTTCATTGCTTCCAAGTGTTGGCTATGGTAAATATTGTTGGAGTGCAGGATTGGCAGCCTGTGACTTTTTGATTCTCATTTTCTCAGGTGATAGACCCAGCAGTGGGTGTGATTGACTGACTGGTAGCACGGAGTTTCCCTTTTCAAAGCACCTTCTTTGTGTTTTCATTAGTGGCTCTTACCACGTCCCCCTTAGAATCGAGGGTACGCATTTCTCCACAATCGCTTCAGCATTTATTGTTTGCAGCATTTATGCTAGTGGCCCTTCTGGCTGCTGTGAGCTGATAGGTTTTTGTAATTTGAGTTTGCATGTCTTTGAAAATTCGTAAAACTCATCATTTTTCTCTGCCGTTTTCTTCTCTGTTAAAAAAAGGAAACAATTGGGAGTACAATATAACTCTTGAAATTGTCTTCTTGGAGGTTTGCCCTCTTTTTAATTTTTTGGTCGATGTTCCACCCCAGAATTTATTTAGATAGCAGGTGTCATTTACCGAACTGCAATTTGGTGAATGTTTAGTGACCTTTAGCAATGGGTTTAAAGCTGCTGTTCTGGGCAGTGGCCTCAAGCAGGCAGCATTTCTCCATTCCCCAATCTGGGTACTAGGGCAGCAGAGCCTTTCTGGAAGTCGTGTCCTAGGTTGTAAATTACATTGGCATGTGCATGGAGAAACCCCATAAGTTTATGTCTCATTAATTCTTCTTGGTTTTAAAATTTTTCTTAATTGGGGTAAAGCTTAGAATATTGTCTGTCCTAGGTGTACACAATCTGGTTCATTTGTACATTATATATGTCTATTCAAGTACAGATCCTCTTCCCATGTAAAATGTTACTGAGGGTTCCGCAGACCTCCCTTGCTCTATGGTCGGTCTTTTTGAGATATGTATATAATATGTGTTTGTATACATATAGTAACACTAATCTTAATTTATCCATTCCCCCCACTTTTCCTTTTAGATGAGCACAGTTTGTTTTCTAAGTCTGGGAGTGTCTTTCTCTGTGGAAATATGTTCATTTGTGTCAGTTATTAGATAACGCCTGTAAGTCATATCATAGAATATAGGTCTTTTGCTTTCCGACTTACCTCATATTTCGTGATTATCTCCAGACTCATTTGTGGTGCCTCAGAGAGCAATGGTTCATTGTTTTCCATGGCTAATATTCCACTGTGTACATGGACCACTTCTTCTTTATCCACTCACCTGTTGTTGGACATTTTGATTGCTTCACTGTCTTGGCTATTGTGAATAAGGCTGCACTGCAGCTTTTGCGGCCTGTGTCTTCTCGATTCTTGTCTTCTCAGGTGAGAGGTCCAATGGTGCGCCTGCTGGATTGAATGGTACCTCCATTTTTACTTTTAAACACAGCTCCTTTCTGTTCTCATCATTGGCTGTTACGCCTTTACGTCTCACCAGCAGGTAGAGGGTACACAGTTCTCTAAATCCCCTTCAGCATTTATTGTTTGGAGACTTTTTGCTGATGGTGAGTCGACTGGTGTAAGTTGAAACTTTTTGTAGATTAGATTGCATGGGTCTAACACTCCCTGAGGGTGAGCTTTTATCCATTTTCCTTGTTTTAAAGAAGAGCGTGAGTAAACCTAAACTCTTCATACTCTCTTCTTGAAACATTTGCCTCTTTTGAATTTTATTGTCCATTCCCTACTTCTGCACAGTTTTTTAGGGCAGGTGTCCTTTACAGCCCTGAGTCCTTGTGAATGTTAAGTGACCATTAGCTGTGAGTTTAAAGCTGTTCTTGCAGGAAACGGCCACTAGGTGGCAGCATTTCCCCGTAAACAAATTTGGTTACTAGGGAAACAGAGAGCCTTAATGGAAGCGGTGTTCTAGGTTGTAAATTAGAATGGAATGTGCCAGGAAAAAGCCCTTTAAGTTTATGTCTCATTACTTCTTGTTCATATTTGTAATTTACTTTTTATTTTTTATCCCAGCAAATATGATTACAATGGTTTGTTTGTTCTAGGTGTGCAAGATGTGGTTCTTTCACACATATACATGTATCTATTCTCCCTCCCATCCTTTTCCCATGTAGGTTATGACACAATGTTGAGTAGTCTTCTCCTCGTCTTCCGTACGTCTTTGGTGGTTATGTATTTCACATGGTATGTATATCTCTGTTAACCCCAATATGGTAATGTATCCAATCCTCATCCCTTTCTATGTGGTGAACCATAAGTTTTTTAACGATTCTGTGATTGCCTTTCTCTGTGGAAATATCTTCATTGGTATCAATTTTTAAGTAACTCTTAAAAGGGATATGACAGGATATGTGTCTTTTGCTTTCTCACTTACTACAGGTGGCGTGAGTACGTCTAGACTCATCTATGGTGCTGCAAATGGCATTGTTTCATTTTTTCACTAGCGAACATTCCATCTGTACACGGAAGAGTTCTTCTTTGTCCACCCATCTGTTGGTGGACTTTTTGGTTACTTCCCTATCTTGGCTATTGTAATACTGTGCAATGCAGATTTGCCTGCCTGTGTCTTTCCAATTCTCTCTTCTTAGATTATAGGTCGAGGAGTGGGCCTGCTGGATCATATGGTAGCTCAATGTTTACCTTTTTAAGGCACCTCCATTCTGTTCTCATTCGTGGCCCTTTCCAACTTACGTCCCACTTGAAGTTGAGTGTATGCATTTCTCCACAACACCTTCAGCATTTATTGTTTTGTAGTTTTCTTGCTGATGGTTATTCTGACAAGTGTGAGCTGATACCTCTCTGTGGTTGAATTCGAATGTGCCACATAATCCGTTGAAATTGAGCTTTAAGGCATGTCTTTTTTATTTTTCAAGCTGTGATTATCCCTTAGTTCTTCAAAGTGTTCTCTTTAAGTATGTGTCCCATTTTGAAATGTTTTGTCCGTTACCTCCCTCAAGACATTTTGAGGGCAGGTTTCATTTACAGTTCTGCAGTACTTGTTCCTATGAAATGACCATTAGCACAGGCTTTAAAGCTGCTTTTGCAGGTAACTGCCAGAGGGTGGCAGCCTTTCTATGTCCCCCACCCTGGTATCTAGGGAAAAGCCCTTGCGGCCTGTGGGGTTTCTCGGGTATAAATTAGAGTGGAGTGTGCCCGGACAAACCCAGACAAGCTGATGTCTCCTTACGTTTGTTGGATTTTTAAATTTAATTTTTATTTTTTATTGGAGTAAATTTCCACTGTGTACGTGGACCACTTCTACTTTGTGCATTCCTCGGTTGATGGACATTTTCATTGCTTCCAAGTGTTGGCTATGGTAAATATTGTTGGAGTGCAGGATTGGCAGCCTGTGACTTTTTGATTCTCATTTTCTCAGGTGATAGACCCAGCAGTGGGTGTGATTGACTGACTGGTAGCACGGAGTTTCCCTTTTCAAAGCACCTTCTTTGTGTTTTCATTAGTGGCTCTTACCACGTCCCCCTTAGAATCGAGGGTACGCATTTCTCCACAATCGCTTCAGCATTTATTGTTTGCAGCATTTATGCTAGTGGCCCTTCTGGCTGCTGTGAGCTGATAGGTTTTTGTAATTTGAGTTTGCATGTCTTTGAAAATTCGTAAAACTCATCATTTTTCTCTGCCGTTTTCTTCTCTGTTAAAAAAAGGAAACAATTGGGAGTACAATATAACTCTTGAAATTGTCTTCTTGGAGGTTTGCCCTCTTTTTAATTTTTTGGTCGATGTTCCACCCCAGAATTTATTTAGATAGCAGGTGTCATTTACCGAACTGCAATTTGGTGAATGTTTAGTGACCTTTAGCAATGGGTTTAAAGCTGCTGTTCTGGGCAGTGGCCTCAAGCAGGCAGCATTTCTCCATTCCCCAATCTGGGTACTAGGGCAGCAGAGCCTTTCTGGAAGTCGTGTCCTAGGTTGTAAATTACATTGGCATGTGCATGGAGAAACCCCATAAGTTTATGTCTCATTAATTCTTCTTGGTTTTAAAAATTTTCTTAATTGGGGTAAAGCTTAGAATATTGTCTGTCCTAGGTGTACACAATCTGGTTCATTTGTACATTATATATGTCTATTCAAGTACAGATCCTCTTCCCATGTAAAATGTTACTGAGGGTTCCGCAGACCTCCCTTGCTCTATGGTCGGTCTTTTTGAGATATGTATATAATATGTGTTTGTATACATATAGTAACACTAATCTTAATTTATCCATTCCCCCCACTTTTCCTTTTAGATGAGCACAGTTTGTTTTCTAAGTCTGGGAGTGTCTTTCTCTGTGGAAATATGTTCATTTGTGTCAGTTATTAGATAACGCCTGTAAGTCATATCATAGAATATAGGTCTTTTGCTTTCCGACTTACCTCATATTTCGTGATTATCTCCAGACTCATTTGTGGTGCCTCAGAGAGCAATGGTTCATTGTTTTCCATGGCTAATATTCCACTGTGTACATGGACCACTTCTTCTTTATCCACTCACCTGTTGTTGGACATTTTGATTGCTTCACTGTCTTGGCTATTGTGAATAAGGCTGCACTGCAGCTTTTGCGGCCTGTGTCTTCTCGATTCTTGTCTTCTCAGGTGAGAGGTCCAATGGTGCGCCTGCTGGATTGAATGGTACCTCCATTTTTACTTTGAAACACAGCTCCTTTCTGTTCTCATCATTGGCTGTTACGCCTTTACGTCTCACCAGCAGGTAGAGGGTACACAGTTCTCTAAATCCCCTTCAGCATTTATTGTTTGGAGACTTTTTGCTGATGGTGAGTCGACTGGTGTAAGTTGAAACTTTTTGTAGATTAGATTGCATGGGTCTAACACTCCCTGAGGGTGAGCTTTTATCCATTTTCCTTGTTTTAAAGAAGAGCGTGAGTAAACCTAAACTCTTCATACTCTCTTCTTGAAACATTTGCCTCTTTTGAATTTTATTGTCCATTCCCTACTTCTGCACAGTTTTTTTAGGGCAGGTGTCCTTTACAGCCCTGAGTCCTTGTGAATGTTAAGTGACCATTAGCTGTGAGTTTAAAGCTGTTCTTGCAGGAAACGGCCACTAGGTGGCAGCATTTCCCCGTAAACAAATTTGGTTACTAGGGAAACAGAGAGCCTTAATGGAAGCGGTGTTCTAGGTTGTAAATTAGAATGGAATGTGCCAGGAAAAAGCCCTTTAAGTTTATGTCTCATTACTTCTTGTTCATATTTGTAATTTACTTTTTATTTTTTATCCCAGCAAATATGATTACAATGGTTTGTTTGTTCTAGGTGTGCAAGATGTGGTTCTTTCACACATATACATGTATCTATTCTCCCTCCCATCCTTTTCCCATGTAGGTTATGACACAATGTTGAGTAGTCTTCTCCTCGTCTTCCGTACGTCTTTGGTGGTTATGTATTTCACATGGTATGTATATCTCTGTTAACCCCAATATGGTAATGTATCCAATCCTCATCCCTTTCTATGTGGTGAACCATAAGTTTTTTAACGATTCTGTGATTGCCTTTCTCTGTGGAAATATCTTCATTGGTATCAATTTTTAAGTAACTCTTAAAAGGGATATGACAGGATATGTGTCTTTTGCTTTCTCACTTACTACAGGTGGCGTGAGTACGTCTAGACTCATCTATGGTGCTGCAAATGGCATTGTTTCATTTTTTCACTAGCGAACATTCCATCTGTACACGGAAGAGTTCTTCTTTGTCCACCCATCTGTTGGTGGACTTTTTGGTTACTTCCCTATCTTGGCTATTGTAATACTGTGCAATGCAGATTTGCCTGCCTGTGTCTTTCCAATTCTCTCTTCTTAGATTATAGGTCGAGGAGTGGGCCTGCTGGATCATATGGTAGCTCAATGTTTACCTTTTTAAGGCACCTCCATTCTGTTCTCATTCGTGGCCCTTTCCAACTTACGTCCCACTTGAAGTTGAGTGTATGCATTTCTCCACAACACCTTCAGCATTTATTGTTTTGTAGTTTTCTTGCTGATGGTTATTCTGACAAGTGTGAGCTGATACCTCTCTGTGGTTGAATTCGAATGTGCCACATAATCCGTTGAAATTGAGCTTTAAGGCATGTCTTTTTTATTTTTCAAGCTGTGATTATCCCTTAGTTCTTCAAAGTGTTCTCTTTAAGTATGTGTCCCATTTTGAAATGTTTTGTCCGTTACCTCCCTCAAGACATTTTGAGGGCAGGTTTCATTTACAGTTCTGCAGTACTTGTTCCTATGAAATGACCATTAGCACAGGCTTTAAAGCTGCTTTTGCAGGTAACTGCCAGAGGGTGGCAGCCTTTCTATGTCCCCCACCCTGGTATCTAGGGAAAAGCCCTTGCGGCCTGTGGGGTTTCTCGGGTATAAATTAGAGTGGAGTGTGCCCGGACAAACCCAGACAAGCTGATGTCTCCTTACGTTTGTTGGATTTTTAAATTTAATTTTTATTTTTTATTGGAGTAAATTTCCACTGTGTACGTGGACCACTTCTACTTTGTGCATTCCTCGGTTGATGGACATTTTCATTGCTTCCAAGTGTTGGCTATGGTAAATATTGTTGGAGTGCAGGATTGGCAGCCTGTGACTTTTTGATTCTCATTTTCTCAGGTGATAGACCCAGCAGTGGGTGTGATTGACTGACTGGTAGCACGGAGTTTCCCTTTTCAAAGCACCTTCTTTGTGTTTTCATTAGTGGCTCTTACCACGTCCCCCTTAGAATCGAGGGTACGCATTTCTCCACAATCGCTTCAGCATTTATTGTTTGCAGCATTTATGCTAGTGGCCCTTCTGGCTGCTGTGAGCTGATAGGTTTTTGTAATTTGAGTTTGCATGTCTTTGAAAATTCGTAAAACTCATCATTTTTCTCTGCCGTTTTCTTCTCTGTTAAAAAAAGGAAACAATTGGGAGTACAATATAACTCTTGAAATTGTCTTCTTGGAGGTTTGCCCTCTTTTTAATTTTTTGGTCGATGTTCCACCCCAGAATTTATTTAGATAGCAGGTGTCATTTACCGAACTGCAATTTGGTGAATGTTTAGTGACCTTTAGCAATGGGTTTAAAGCTGCTGTTCTGGGCAGTGGCCTCAAGCAGGCAGCATTTCTCCATTCCCCAATCTGGGTACTAGGGCAGCAGAGCCTTTCTGGAAGTCGTGTCCTAGGTTGTAAATTACATTGGCATGTGCATGGAGAAACCCCATAAGTTTATGTCTCATTAATTCTTCTTGGTTTTAAAATTTTTCTTAATTGGGGTAAAGCTTAGAATATTGTCTGTCCTAGGTGTACACAATCTGGTTCATTTGTACATTATATATGTCTATTCAAGTACAGATCCTCTTCCCATGTAAAATGTTACTGAGGGTTCCGCAGACCTCCCTTGCTCTATGGTCGGTCTTTTTGAGATATGTATATAATATGTGTTTGTATACATATAGTAACACTAATCTTAATTTATCCATTCCCCCCACTTTTCCTTTTAGATGAGCACAGTTTGTTTTCTAAGTCTGGGAGTGTCTTTCTCTGTGGAAATATGTTCATTTGTGTCAGTTATTAGATAACGCCTGTAAGTCATATCATAGAATATAGGTCTTTTGCTTTCCGACTTACCTCATATTTCGTGATTATCTCCAGACTCATTTGTGGTGCCTCAGAGAGCAATGGTTCATTGTTTTCCATGGCTAATATTCCACTGTGTACATGGACCACTTCTTCTTTATCCACTCACCTGTTGTTGGACATTTTGATTGCTTCACTGTCTTGGCTATTGTGAATAAGGCTGCACTGCAGCTTTTGCGGCCTGTGTCTTCTCGATTCTTGTCTTCTCAGGTGAGAGGTAAGTAACTTGGCCAAGGGCAAATGGTAAAGCCAGTGCCTCAGCCTATTTTCCTATTGTGCAAAATGCCCTCGAGGCAGCCCAAACTGGCACAATTCAGGCCGTGAGTGGAACCCTCTCTTGGAGAACAGAAGAAAGCAAAGGTCAGTTCCAGCCTCTAAGAAGATCCAGGTGGAGGAGCTTAAGGGATCCCAGAATTTAGGCCCCTGAAGTAGAACTACCCAAGGCAGGAAAGTGAGAGTGCTAAATTAAATCAGTTAGGCCTGGGAAGAGAATGCGAGGGAGGTTAATTTAGCTTTTATGAAGCAGCCTGCAAACTGGAAGCCAGGTGGCCCTGGGGCACTCATCTCCCCTGGCTTGATGGGTATAAAGGCACAAGAACTTCCACTTTAGGAATCAGCAAGAGGAGCCAGGAGACATTTTAATAAACTCCATTGTTATTAAGGGAATATCATCTGCATTTTTAAAAAGAGACTTCCTGGGGCAAGTAAGCTTATGACAGGCCCTCAGGTTTGGGGCAGAACTGGAAAAACATTTCAGGGCTCTGATAGCCGTTTTCTCCCTCCTGAAAGTGCGGTTTATGTCTCATTACTTCTTGTTCATATTTGTAATTTACTTTTTATTTTTTATCCCAGCAAATATGATTACAATGGTTTGTTTGTTCTAGGTGTGCAAGATGTGGTTCTTTCACACATATACATGTATCTATTCTCCCTCCCATCCTTTTCCCATGTAGGTTATGACACAATGTTGAGTAGTCTTCTCCTCGTCTTCCGTACGTCTTTGGTGGTTATGTATTTCACATGGTATGTATATCTCTGTTAACCCCAATATGGTAATGTATCCAATCCTCATCCCTTTCTATGTGGTGAACCATAAGTTTTTTAACGATTCTGTGATTGCCTTTCTCTGTGGAAATATCTTCATTGGTATCAATTTTTAAGTAACTCTTAAAAGGGATATGACAGGATATGTGTCTTTTGCTTTCTCACTTACTACAGGTGGCGTGAGTACGTCTAGACTCATCTATGGTGCTGCAAATGGCATTGTTTCATTTTTTCACTAGCGAACATTCCATCTGTACACGGAAGAGTTCTTCTTTGTCCACCCATCTGTTGGTGGACTTTTTGGTTACTTCCCTATCTTGGCTATTGTAATACTGTGCAATGCAGATTTGCCTGCCTGTGTCTTTCCAATTCTCTCTTCTTAGATTATAGGTCGAGGAGTGGGCCTGCTGGATCATATGGTAGCTCAATGTTTACCTTTTTAAGGCACCTCCATTCTGTTCTCATTCGTGGCCCTTTCCAACTTACGTCCCACTTGAAGTTGAGTGTATGCATTTCTCCACAACACCTTCAGCATTTATTGTTTTGTAGTTTTCTTGCTGATGGTTATTCTGACAAGTGTGAGCTGATACCTCTCTGTGGTTGAATTCGAATGTGCCACATAATCCGTTGAAATTGAGCTTTAAGGCATGTCTTTTTTATTTTTCAAGCTGTGATTATCCCTTAGTTCTTCAAAGTGTTCTCTTTAAGTATGTGTCCCATTTTGAAATGTTTTGTCCGTTACCTCCCTCAAGACATTTTGAGGGCAGGTTTCATTTACAGTTCTGCAGTACTTGTTCCTATGAAATGACCATTAGCACAGGCTTTAAAGCTGCTTTTGCAGGTAACTGCCAGAGGGTGGCAGCCTTTCTATGTCCCCCACCCTGGTATCTAGGGAAAAGCCCTTGCGGCCTGTGGGGTTTCTCGGGTATAAATTAGAGTGGAGTGTGCCCGGACAAACCCAGACAAGCTGATGTCTCCTTACGTTTGTTGGATTTTTAAATTTAATTTTTATTTTTTATTGGAGTAAATTTCCACTGTGTACGTGGACCACTTCTACTTTGTGCATTCCTCGGTTGATGGACATTTTCATTGCTTCCAAGTGTTGGCTATGGTAAATATTGTTGGAGTGCAGGATTGGCAGCCTGTGACTTTTTGATTCTCATTTTCTCAGGTGATAGACCCAGCAGTGGGTGTGATTGACTGACTGGTAGCACGGAGTTTCCCTTTTCAAAGCACCTTCTTTGTGTTTTCATTAGTGGCTCTTACCACGTCCCCCTTAGAATCGAGGGTACGCATTTCTCCACAATCGCTTCAGCATTTATTGTTTGCAGCATTTATGCTAGTGGCCCTTCTGGCTGCTGTGAGCTGATAGGTTTTTGTAATTTGAGTTTGCATGTCTTTGAAAATTCGTAAAACTCATCATTTTTCTCTGCCGTTTTCTTCTCTGTTAAAAAAAGGAAACAATTGGGAGTACAATATAACTCTTGAAATTGTCTTCTTGGAGGTTTGCCCTCTTTTTAATTTTTTGGTCGATGTTCCACCCCAGAATTTATTTAGATAGCAGGTGTCATTTACCGAACTGCAATTTGGTGAATGTTTAGTGACCTTTAGCAATGGGTTTAAAGCTGCTGTTCTGGGCAGTGGCCTCAAGCAGGCAGCATTTCTCCATTCCCCAATCTGGGTACTAGGGCAGCAGAGCCTTTCTGGAAGTCGTGTCCTAGGTTGTAAATTACATTGGCATGTGCATGGAGAAACCCCATAAGTTTATGTCTCATTAATTCTTCTTGGTTTTAAAAATTTTCTTAATTGGGGTAAAGCTTAGAATATTGTCTGTCCTAGGTGTACACAATCTGGTTCATTTGTACATTATATATGTCTATTCAAGTACAGATCCTCTTCCCATGTAAAATGTTACTGAGGGTTCCGCAGACCTCCCTTGCTCTATGGTCGGTCTTTTTGAGATATGTATATAATATGTGTTTGTATACATATAGTAACACTAATCTTAATTTATCCATTCCCCCCACTTTTCCTTTTAGATGAGCACAGTTTGTTTTCTAAGTCTGGGAGTGTCTTTCTCTGTGGAAATATGTTCATTTGTGTCAGTTATTAGATAACGCCTGTAAGTCATATCATAGAATATAGGTCTTTTGCTTTCCGACTTACCTCATATTTCGTGATTATCTCCAGACTCATTTGTGGTGCCTCAGAGAGCAATGGTTCATTGTTTTCCATGGCTAATATTCCACTGTGTACATGGACCACTTCTTCTTTATCCACTCACCTGTTGTTGGACATTTTGATTGCTTCACTGTCTTGGCTATTGTGAATAAGGCTGCACTGCAGCTTTTGCGGCCTGTGTCTTCTCGATTCTTGTCTTCTCAGGTGAGAGGTCCAATGGTGCGCCTGCTGGATTGAATGGTACCTCCATTTTTACTTTTAAACACAGCTCCTTTCTGTTCTCATCATTGGCTGTTACGCCTTTACGTCTCACCAGCAGGTAGAGGGTACACAGTTCTCTAAATCCCCTTCAGCATTTATTGTTTGGAGACTTTTTGCTGATGGTGAGTCGACTGGTGTAAGTTGAAACTTTTTGTAGATTAGATTGCATGGGTCTAACACTCCCTGAGGGTGAGCTTTTATCCATTTTCCTTGTTTTAAAGAAGAGCGTGAGTAAACCTAAACTCTTCATACTCTCTTCTTGAAACATTTGCCTCTTTTGAATTTTATTGTCCATTCCCTACTTCTGCACAGTTTTTTAGGGCAGGTGTCCTTTACAGCCCTGAGTCCTTGTGAATGTTAAGTGACCATTAGCTGTGAGTTTAAAGCTGTTCTTGCAGGAAACGGCCACTAGGTGGCAGCATTTCCCCGTAAACAAATTTGGTTACTAGGGAAACAGAGAGCCTTAATGGAAGCGGTGTTCTAGGTTGTAAATTAGAATGGAATGTGCCAGGAAAAAGCCCTTTAAGTTTATGTCTCATTACTTCTTGTTCATATTTGTAATTTACTTTTTATTTTTTATCCCAGCAAATATGATTACAATGGTTTGTTTGTTCTAGGTGTGCAAGATGTGGTTCTTTCACACATATACATGTATCTATTCTCCCTCCCATCCTTTTCCCATGTAGGTTATGACACAATGTTGAGTAGTCTTCTCCTCGTCTTCCGTACGTCTTTGGTGGTTATGTATTTCACATGGTATGTATATCTCTGTTAACCCCAATATGGTAATGTATCCAATCCTCATCCCTTTCTATGTGGTGAACCATAAGTTTTTTAACGATTCTGTGATTGCCTTTCTCTGTGGAAATATCTTCATTGGTATCAATTTTTAAGTAACTCTTAAAAGGGATATGACAGGATATGTGTCTTTTGCTTTCTCACTTACTACAGGTGGCGTGAGTACGTCTAGACTCATCTATGGTGCTGCAAATGGCATTGTTTCATTTTTTCACTAGCGAACATTCCATCTGTACACGGAAGAGTTCTTCTTTGTCCACCCATCTGTTGGTGGACTTTTTGGTTACTTCCCTATCTTGGCTATTGTAATACTGTGCAATGCAGATTTGCCTGCCTGTGTCTTTCCAATTCTCTCTTCTTAGATTATAGGTCGAGGAGTGGGCCTGCTGGATCATATGGTAGCTCAATGTTTACCTTTTTAAGGCACCTCCATTCTGTTCTCATTCGTGGCCCTTTCCAACTTACGTCCCACTTGAAGTTGAGTGTATGCATTTCTCCACAACACCTTCAGCATTTATTGTTTTGTAGTTTTCTTGCTGATGGTTATTCTGACAAGTGTGAGCTGATACCTCTCTGTGGTTGAATTCGAATGTGCCACATAATCCGTTGAAATTGAGCTTTAAGGCATGTCTTTTTTATTTTTCAAGCTGTGATTATCCCTTAGTTCTTCAAAGTGTTCTCTTTAAGTATGTGTCCCATTTTGAAATGTTTTGTCCGTTACCTCCCTCAAGACATTTTGAGGGCAGGTTTCATTTACAGTTCTGCAGTACTTGTTCCTATGAAATGACCATTAGCACAGGCTTTAAAGCTGCTTTTGCAGGTAACTGCCAGAGGGTGGCAGCCTTTCTATGTCCCCCACCCTGGTATCTAGGGAAAAGCCCTTGCGGCCTGTGGGGTTTCTCGGGTATAAATTAGAGTGGAGTGTGCCCGGACAAACCCAGACAAGCTGATGTCTCCTTACGTTTGTTGGATTTTTAAATTTAATTTTTATTTTTTATTGGAGTAAATTTCCACTGTGTACGTGGACCACTTCTACTTTGTGCATTCCTCGGTTGATGGACATTTTCATTGCTTCCAAGTGTTGGCTATGGTAAATATTGTTGGAGTGCAGGATTGGCAGCCTGTGACTTTTTGATTCTCATTTTCTCAGGTGATAGACCCAGCAGTGGGTGTGATTGACTGACTGGTAGCACGGAGTTTCCCTTTTCAAAGCACCTTCTTTGTGTTTTCATTAGTGGCTCTTACCACGTCCCCCTTAGAATCGAGGGTACGCATTTCTCCACAATCGCTTCAGCATTTATTGTTTGCAGCATTTATGCTAGTGGCCCTTCTGGCTGCTGTGAGCTGATAGGTTTTTGTAATTTGAGTTTGCATGTCTTTGAAAATTCGTAAAACTCATCATTTTTCTCTGCCGTTTTCTTCTCTGTTAAAAAAAGGAAACAATTGGGAGTACAATATAACTCTTGAAATTGTCTTCTTGGAGGTTTGCCCTCTTTTTAATTTTTTGGTCGATGTTCCACCCCAGAATTTATTTAGATAGCAGGTGTCATTTACCGAACTGCAATTTGGTGAATGTTTAGTGACCTTTAGCAATGGGTTTAAAGCTGCTGTTCTGGGCAGTGGCCTCAAGCAGGCAGCATTTCTCCATTCCCCAATCTGGGTACTAGGGCAGCAGAGCCTTTCTGGAAGTCGTGTCCTAGGTTGTAAATTACATTGGCATGTGCATGGAGAAACCCCATAAGTTTATGTCTCATTAATTCTTCTTGGTTTTAAAAATTTTCTTAATTGGGGTAAAGCTTAGAATATTGTCTGTCCTAGGTGTACACAATCTGGTTCATTTGTACATTATATATGTCTATTCAAGTACAGATCCTCTTCCCATGTAAAATGTTACTGAGGGTTCCGCAGACCTCCCTTGCTCTATGGTCGGTCTTTTTGAGATATGTATATAATATGTGTTTGTATACATATAGTAACACTAATCTTAATTTATCCATTCCCCCCACTTTTCCTTTTAGATGAGCACAGTTTGTTTTCTAAGTCTGGGAGTGTCTTTCTCTGTGGAAATATGTTCATTTGTGTCAGTTATTAGATAACGCCTGTAAGTCATATCATAGAATATAGGTCTTTTGCTTTCCGACTTACCTCATATTTCGTGATTATCTCCAGACTCATTTGTGGTGCCTCAGAGAGCAATGGTTCATTGTTTTCCATGGCTAATATTCCACTGTGTACATGGACCACTTCTTCTTTATCCACTCACCTGTTGTTGGACATTTTGATTGCTTCACTGTCTTGGCTATTGTGAATAAGGCTGCACTGCAGCTTTTGCGGCCTGTGTCTTCTCGATTCTTGTCTTCTCAGGTGAGAGGTCCAATGGTGCGCCTGCTGGATTGAATGGTACCTCCATTTTTACTTTTAAACACAGCTCCTTTCTGTTCTCATCATTGGCTGTTACGCCTTTACGTCTCACCAGCAGGTAGAGGGTACACAGTTCTCTAAATCCCCTTCAGCATTTATTGTTTGGAGACTTTTTGCTGATGGTGAGTCGACTGGTGTAAGTTGAAACTTTTTGTAGATTAGATTGCATGGGTCTAACACTCCCTGAGGGTGAGCTTTTATCCATTTTCCTTGTTTTAAAGAAGAGCGTGAGTAAACCTAAACTCTTCATACTCTCTTCTTGAAACATTTGCCTCTTTTGAATTTTATTGTCCATTCCCTACTTCTGCACAGTTTTTTAGGGCAGGTGTCCTTTACAGCCCTGAGTCCTTGTGAATGTTAAGTGACCATTAGCTGTGAGTTTAAAGCTGTTCTTGCAGGAAACGGCCACTAGGTGGCAGCATTTCCCCGTAAACAAATTTGGTTACTAGGGAAACAGAGAGCCTTAATGGAAGCGGTGTTCTAGGTTGTAAATTAGAATGGAATGTGCCAGGAAAAAGCCCTTTAAGTTTATGTCTCATTACTTCTTGTTCATATTTGTAATTTACTTTTTATTTTTTATCCCAGCAAATATGATTACAATGGTTTGTTTGTTCTAGGTGTGCAAGATGTGGTTCTTTCACACATATACATGTATCTATTCTCCCTCCCATCCTTTTCCCATGTAGGTTATGACACAATGTTGAGTAGTCTTCTCCTCGTCTTCCGTACGTTTTTGGTGGTTATGTATTTCACATGGTATGTATATCTCTGTTAACCCCAATATGGTAATGTATCCAATCCTCATCCCTTTCTATGTGGTGAACCATAAGTTTTTTAACGATTCTGTGATTGCCCTTCTCTGTGGAAATATCTTCATTGGTATCAATTTTTAAGTAACTCTTAAAAGGGATATGACAGGATATGTGTCTTTTGCTTTCTCACTTACTACAGGTGGCGTGAGTACGTCTAGACTCATCTATGGTGCTGCAAATGGCATTGTTTCATTTTTTCACTAGCGAACATTCCATCTGTACACGGAAGAGTTCTTCTTTGTCCACCCATCTGTTGGTGGACTTTTTGGTTACTTCCCTATCTTGGCTATTGTAATACTGTGCAATGCAGATTTGCCTGCCTGTGTCTTTCCAATTCTCTCTTCTTAGATTATAGGTCGAGGAGTGGGCCTGCTGGATCATATGGTAGCTCAATGTTTACCTTTTTAAGGCACCTCCATTCTGTTCTCATTCGTGGCCCTTTCCAACTTACGTCCCACTTGAAGTTGAGTGTATGCATTTCTCCACAACACCTTCAGCATTTATTGTTTTGTAGTTTTCTTGCTGATGGTTATTCTGACAAGTGTGAGCTGATACCTCTCTGTGGTTGAATTCGAATGTGCCACATAATCCGTTGAAATTGAGCTTTAAGGCATGTCTTTTTTATTTTTCAAGCTGTGATTATCCCTTAGTTCTTCAAAGTGTTCTCTTTAAGTATGTGTCCCATTTTGAAATGTTTTGTCCGTTACCTCCCTCAAGACATTTTGAGGGCAGGTTTCATTTACAGTTCTGCAGTACTTGTTCCTATGAAATGACCATTAGCACAGGCTTTAAAGCTGCTTTTGCAGGTAACTGCCAGAGGGTGGCAGCCTTTCTATGTCCCCCACCCTGGTATCTAGGGAAAAGCCCTTGCGGCCTGTGGGGTTTCTCGGGTATAAATTAGAGTGGAGTGTGCCCGGACAAACCCAGACAAGCTGATGTCTCCTTACGTTTGTTGGATTTTTAAATTTAATTTTTATTTTTTATTGGAGTAAATTTCCACTGTGTACGTGGACCACTTCTACTTTGTGCATTCCTCGGTTGATGGACATTTTCATTGCTTCCAAGTGTTGGCTATGGTAAATATTGTTGGAGTGCAGGATTGGCAGCCTGTGACTTTTTGATTCTCATTTTCTCAGGTGATAGACCCAGCAGTGGGTGTGATTGACTGACTGGTAGCACGGAGTTTCCCTTTTCAAAGCACCTTCTTTGTGTTTTCATTAGTGGCTCTTACCACGTCCCCCTTAGAATCGAGGGTACGCATTTCTCCACAATCGCTTCAGCATTTATTGTTTGCAGCATTTATGCTAGTGGCCCTTCTGGCTGCTGTGAGCTGATAGGTTTTTGTAATTTGAGTTTGCATGTCTTTGAAAATTCGTAAAACTCATCATTTTTCTCTGCCGTTTTCTTCTCTGTTAAAAAAAGGAAACAATTGGGAGTACAATATAACTCTTGAAATTGTCTTCTTGGAGGTTTGCCCTCTTTTTAATTTTTTGGTCGATGTTCCACCCCAGAATTTATTTAGATAGCAGGTGTCATTTACCGAACTGCAATTTGGTGAATGTTTAGTGACCTTTAGCAATGGGTTTAAAGCTGCTGTTCTGGGCAGTGGCCTCAAGCAGGCAGCATTTCTCCATTCCCCAATCTGGGTACTAGGGCAGCAGAGCCTTTCTGGAAGTCATGTCCTAGGTTGTAAATTACATTGGCATGTGCATGGAGAAACCCCATAAGTTTATGTCTCATTAATTCTTCTTGGTTTTAAAAATTTTCTTAATTGGGGTAAAGCTTAGAATATTGTCTGTCCTAGGTGTACACAATCTGGTTCATTTGTACATTATATATGTCTATTCAAGTACAGATCCTCTTCCCATGTAAAATGTTACTGAGGGTTCCGCAGACCTCCCTTGCTCTATGGTCGGTCTTTTTGAGATATGTATATAATATGTGTTTGTATACATATAGTAACACTAATCTTAATTTATCCATTCCCCCCACTTTTCCTTTTAGATGAGCACAGTTTGTTTTCTAAGTCTGGGAGTGTCTTTCTCTGTGGAAATATGTTCATTTGTGTCAGTTATTAGATAACGCCTGTAAGTCATATCATAGAATATAGGTCTTTTGCTTTCCGACTTACCTCATATTTCGTGATTATCTCCAGACTCATTTGTGGTGCCTCAGAGAGCAATGGTTCATTGTTTTCCATGGCTAATATTCCACTGTGTACATGGACCACTTCTTCTTTATCCACTCACCTGTTGTTGGACATTTTGATTGCTTCACTGTCTTGGCTATTGTGAATAAGGCTGCACTGCAGCTTTTGCGGCCTGTGTCTTCTCGATTCTTGTCTTCTCAGGTGAGAGGTCCAATGGTGCGCCTGCTGGATTGAATGGTACCTCCATTTTTACTTTTAAACACAGCTCCTTTCTGTTCTCATCATTGGCTGTTACGCCTTTACGTCTCACCAGCAGGTAGAGGGTACACAGTTCTCTAAATCCCCTTCAGCATTTATTGTTTGGAGACTTTTTGCTGATGGTGAGTCGACTGGTGTAAGTTGAAACTTTTTGTAGATTAGATTGCATGGGTCTAACACTCCCTGAGGGTGAGCTTTTATCCATTTTCCTTGTTTTAAAGAAGAGCGTGAGTAAACCTAAACTCTTCATACTCTCTTCTTGAAACATTTGCCTCTTTTGAATTTTATTGTCCATTCCCTACTTCTGCACAGTTTTCTAGGGCAGGTGTCCTTTACAGCCCTGAGTCCTTGTGAATGTTAAGTGACCATTAGCTGTGAGTTTAAAGCTGTTCTTGCAGGAAACGGCCACTAGGTGGCAGCATTTCCCCGTAAACAAATTTGGTTACTAGGGAAACAGAGAGCCTTAATGGAAGCGGTGTTCTAGGTTGTAAATTAGAATGGAATGTGCCAGGAAAAAGCCCTTTAAGTTTATGTCTCATTACTTCTTGTTCATATTTGTAATTTACTTTTTATTTTTTATCCCAGCAAATATGATTACAATGGTTTGTTTGTTCTAGGTGTGCAAGATGTGGTTCTTTCACACATATACATGTATCTATTCTCCCTCCCATCCTTTTCCCATGTAGGTTATGACACAATGTTGAGTAGTCTTCTCCTCGTCTTCCGTACGTCTTTGGTGGTTATGTATTTCACATGGTATGTATATCTCTGTTAACCCCAATATGGTAATGTATCCAATCCTCATCCCTTTCTATGTGGTGAACCATAAGTTTTTTAACGATTCTGTGATTGCCTTTCTCTGTGGAAATATCTTCATTGGTATCAATTTTTAAGTAACTCTTAAAAGGGATATGACAGGATATGTGTCTTTTGCTTTCTCACTTACTACAGGTGGCGTGAGTACGTCTAGACTCATCTATGGTGCTGCAAATGGCATTGTTTCATTTTTTCACTAGCGAACATTCCATCTGTACACGGAAGAGTTCTTCTTTGTCCACCCATCTGTTGGTGGACTTTTTGGTTACTTCCCTATCTTGGCTATTGTAATACTGTGCAATGCAGATTTGCCTGCCTGTGTCTTTCCAATTCTCTCTTCTTAGATTATAGGTCGAGGAGTGGGCCTGCTGGATCATATGGTAGCTCAATGTTTACCTTTTTAAGGCACCTCCATTCTGTTCTCATTCGTGGCCCTTTCCAACTTACGTCCCACTTGAAGTTGAGTGTATGCATTTCTCCACAACACCTTCAGCATTTATTGTTTTGTAGTTTTCTTGCTGATGGTTATTCTGACAAGTGTGAGCTGATACCTCTCTGTGGTTGAATTCGAATGTGCCACATAATCCGTTGAAATTGAGCTTTAAGGCATGTCTTTTTTATTTTTCAAGCTGTGATTATCCCTTAGTTCTTCAAAGTGTTCTCTTTAAGTATGTGTCCCATTTTGAAATGTTTTGTCCGTTACCTCCCTCAAGACATTTTGAGGGCAGGTTTCATTTACAGTTCTGCAGTACTTGTTCCTATGAAATGACCATTAGCACAGGCTTTAAAGCTGCTTTTGCAGGTAACTGCCAGAGGGTGGCAGCCTTTCTATGTCCCCCACCCTGGTATCTAGGGAAAAGCCCTTGCGGCCTGTGGGGTTTCTCGGGTATAAATTAGAGTGGAGTGTGCCCGGACAAACCCAGACAAGCTGATGTCTCCTTACGTTTGTTGGATTTTTAAATTTAATTTTTATTTTTTATTGGAGTAAATTTCCACTGTGTACGTGGACCACTTCTACTTTGTGCATTCCTCGGTTGATGGACATTTTCATTGCTTCCAAGTGTTGGCTATGGTAAATATTGTTGGAGTGCAGGATTGGCAGCCTGTGACTTTTTGATTCTCATTTTCTCAGGTGATAGACCCAGCAGTGGGTGTGATTGACTGACTGGTAGCACGGAGTTTCCCTTTTCAAAGCACCTTCTTTGTGTTTTCATTAGTGGCTCTTACCACGTCCCCCTTAGAATCGAGGGTACGCATTTCTCCGCAATCGCTTCAGCATTTATTGTTTGCAGCATTTATGCTAGTGGCCCTTCTGGCTGCTGTGAGCTGATAGGTTTTTGTAATTTGAGTTTGCATGTCTTTGAAAATTCGTAAAACTCATCATTTTTCTCTGCCGTTTTCTTCTCTGTTAAAAAAAGGAAACAATTGGGAGTACAATATAACTCTTGAAATTGTCTTCTTGGAGGTTTGCCCTCTTTTTAATTTTTTGGTCGATGTTCCACCCCAGAATTTATTTAGATAGCAGGTGTCATTTACCGAACTGCAATTTGGTGAATGTTTAGTGACCTTTAGCAATGGGTTTAAAGCTGCTGTTCTGGGCAGTGGCCTCAAGCAGGCAGCATTTCTCCATTCCCCAATCTGGGTACTAGGGCAGCAGAGCCTTTCTGGAAGTCGTGTCCTAGGTTGTAAATTACATTGGCATGTGCATGGAGAAACCCCATAAGTTTATGTCTCATTAATTCTTCTTGGTTTTAAAATTTTTCTTAATTGGGGTAAAGCTTAGAATATTGTCTGTCCTAGGTGTACACAATCTGGTTCATTTGTACATTATATATGTCTATTCAAGTACAGATCCTCTTCCCATGTAAAATGTTACTGAGGGTTCCGCAGACCTCCCTTGCTCTATGGTCGGTCTTTTTGAGATATGTATATAATATGTGTTTGTATACATATAGTAACACTAATCTTAATTTATCCATTCCCCCCACTTTTCCTTTTAGATGAGCACAGTTTGTTTTCTAAGTCTGGGAGTGTCTTTCTCTGTGGAAATATGTTCATTTGTGTCAGTTATTAGATAACGCCTGTAAGTCATATCATAGAATATAGGTCTTTTGCTTTCCGACTTACCTCATATTTCGTGATTATCTCCAGACTCATTTGTGGTGCCTCAGAGAGCAATGGTTCATTGTTTTCCATGGCTAATATTCCACTGTGTACATGGACCACTTCTTCTTTATCCACTCACCTGTTGTTGGACATTTTGATTGCTTCACTGTCTTGGCTATTGTGAATAAGGCTGCACTGCAGCTTTTGCGGCCTGTGTCTTCTCGATTCTTGTCTTCTCAGGTGAGAGGTCCAATGGTGCGCCTGCTGGATTGAATGGTACCTCCATTTTTACTTTTAAACACAGCTCCTTTCTGTTCTCATCATTGGCTGTTACGCCTTTACGTCTCACCAGCAGGTAGAGGGTACACAGTTCTCTAAATCCCCTTCAGCATTTATTGTTTGGAGACTTTTTGCTGATGGTGAGTCGACTGGTGTAAGTTGAAACTTTTTGTAGATTAGATTGCATGGGTCTAACACTCCCTGAGGGTGAGCTTTTGTCCATTTTCCTTGTTTTAAAGAAGAGCGTGAGTAAACCTAAACTCTTCATACTCTCTTCTTGAAACATTTGCCTCTTTTGAATTTTATTGTCCATTCCCTACTTCTGCACAGTTTTTTAGGGCAGGTGTCCTTTACAGCCCTGAGTCCTTGTGAATGTTAAGTGACCATTAGCTGTGAGTTTAAAGCTGTTCTTGCAGGAAACGGCCACTAGGTGGCAGCATTTCCCCGTAAACAAATTTGGTTACTAGGGAAACAGAGAGCCTTAATGGAAGCGGTGTTCTAGGTTGTAAATTAGAATGGAATGTGCCAGGAAAAAGCCCTTTAAGTTTATGTCTCATTACTTCTTGTTCATATTTGTAATTTACTTTTTATTTTTTATCCCAGCAAATATGATTACAATGGTTTGTTTGTTCTAGGTGTGCAAGATGTGGTTCTTTCACACATATACATGTATCTATTCTCCCTCCCATCCTTTTCCCATGTAGGTTATGACACAATGTTGAGTAGTCTTCTCCTCGTCTTCCGTACGTCTTTGGTGGTTATGTATTTCACATGGTATGTATATCTCTGTTAAACCCAATATGGTAATGTATCCAATCCTCATCCCTTTCTATGTGGTGAACCATAAGTTTTTTAACGATTCTGTGATTGCCTTTCTCTGTGGAAATATCTTCATTGGTATCAATTTTTAAGTAACTCTTAAAAGGGATATGACAGGATATGTGTCTTTTGCTTTCTCACTTACTACAGGTGGCGTGAGTACGTCTAGACTCATCTATGGTGCTGCAAATGGCATTGTTTCATTTTTGCACTAGCGAACATTCCATCTGTACACGGAAGAGTTCTTCTTTGTCCACCCATCTGTTGGTGGACTTTTTGGTTACTTCCCTATCTTGGCTATTGTAATACTGTGCAATGCAGATTTGCCTGCCTGTGTCTTTCCAATTCTCTCTTCTTAGATTATAGGTCGAGGAGTGGGCCTGCTGGATCATATGGTAGCTCAATGTTTACCTTTTTAAGGCACCTCCATTCTGTTCTCATTCGTGGCCCTTTCCAGCTTACGTCCCCCTTGAAGTTGAGTGTATGCATTTCTCCACAACACCTTCAGCATTTATTGTTTTGTAGTTTTCTTGCTGATGGTTATTCTGACAAGTGTGAGCTGATACCTCCCTGTGGTTGAATTCGAATGTGCCACATAATCCGTTGAAATTGAGCTTTAAGGCATGTCTTTTTTATTTTTCAAGCTGTGATTATCCCTTAGTTCTTCAAAGTGTTCTCTTTAAGTATGTGTCCCATTTTGAAATGTTTTGTCCGTTACCTCCCTCAAGACATTTTGAGGGCAGGTTTCATTTACAGTTCTGCAGTACTTGTTCCTATGAAATGACCATTAGCACAGGCTTTAAAGCTGCTTTTGCAGGTAACTGCCAGAGGGTGGCAGCCTTTCTATGTCCCCCACCCTGGTATCTAGGGAAAAGCCCTTGCGGCCTGTGGGGTTTCTCGGGTATAAATTAGAGTGGAGTGTGCCCGGACAAACCCAGACAAGCTGATGTCTCCTTACGTTTGTTGGATTTTTAAATTTATTTTTTATTTTTTATTGGAGTAAATTTCCACTGTGTACGTGGACCACTTCTACTTTGTGCATTCCTCGGTTGATGGACATTTTCATTGCTTCCAAGTGTTGGCTATGGTAAATATTGTTGGAGTGCAGGATTGGCAGCCTGTGACTTTTTGATTCTCATTTTCTCAGGTGATAGACCCAGCAGTGGGTGTGATTGACTGACTGGTAGCACGGAGTTTCCCTTTTCAAAGCACCTTCTTTGTGTTTTCATTAGTGGCTCTTACCACGTCCCCCTTAGAATCGAGGGTACGCATTTCTCCGCAATCGCTTCAGCATTTATTGTTTGCAGCATTTATGCTAGTGGCCCTTCTGGCTGCTGTGAGCTGATAGGTTTTTGTAATTTGAGTTTGCATGTCTTTGAAAATTCGTAAAACTCATCATTTTTCTCTGCCGTTTTCTTCTCTGTTAAAAAAAGGAAACAATTGGGAGTACAATATAACTCTTGAAATTGTCTTCTTGGAGGTTTGCCCTCTTTTTAATTTTTTGGTCGATGTTCCACCCCAGAATTTATTTAGATAGCAGGTGTCATTTACCGAACTGCAATTTGGTGAATGTTTAGTGACCTTTAGCAATGGGTTTAAAGCTGCTGTTCTGGGCAGTGGCCTCAAGCAGGCAGCATTTCTCCATTCCCCAATCTGGGTACTAGGGCAGCAGAGCCTTTCTGGAAGTCGTGTCCTAGGTTGTAAATTACATTGGCATGTGCATGGAGAAACCCCATAAGTTTATGTCTCATTAATTCTTCTTGGTTTTAAAATTTTTCTTAATTGGGGTAAAGCTTAGAATATTGTCTGTCCTAGGTGTACACAATCTGGTTCATTTGTACATTATATATGTCTATTCAAGTACAGATCCTCTTCCCATGTAAAATGTTACTGAGGGTTCCGCAGACCTCCCTTGCTCTATGGTCGGTCTTTTTGAGATATGTATATAATATGTGTTTGTATACATATAGTAACACTAATCTTAATTTATCCATTCCCCCCACTTTTCCTTTTAGATGAGCACAGTTTGTTTTCTAAGTCTGGGAGTGTCTTTCTCTGTGGAAATATGTTCATTTGTGTCAGTTATTAGATAACGCCTGTAAGTCATATCATAGAATATAGGTCTTTTGCTTTCCGACTTACCTCATATTTCGTGATTATCTCCAGACTCATTTGTGGTGCCTCAGAGAGCAATGGTTCATTGTTTTCCATGGCTAATATTCCACTGTGTACATGGACCACTTCTTCTTTATCCACTCACCTGTTGTTGGACATTTTGATTGCTTCACTGTCTTGGCTATTGTGAATAAGGCTGCACTGCAGCTTTTGCGGCCTGTGTCTTCTCGATTCTTGTCTTCTCAGGTGAGAGGTCCAATGGTGCGCCTGCTGGATTGAATGGTACCTCCATTTTTACTTTTAAACACAGCTCCTTTCTGTTCTCATCATTGGCTGTTACGCCTTTACGTCTCACCAGCAGGTAGAGGGTACACAGTTCTCTAAATCCCCTTCAGCATTTATTGTTTGGAGACTTTTTGCTGATGGTGAGTCGACTGGTGTAAGTTGAAACTTTTTGTAGATTAGATTGCATGGGTCTAACACTCCCTGAGGGTGAGCTTTTGTCCATTTTCCTTGTTTTAAAGAAGAGCGTGAGTAAACCTAAACTCTTCATACTCTCTTCTTGAAACATTTGCCTCTTTTGAATTTTATTGTCCATTCCCTACTTCTGCACAGTTTTTTAGGGCAGGTGTCCTTTACAGCCCTGAGTCCTTGTGAATGTTAAGTGACCATTAGCTGTGAGTTTAAAGCTGTTCTTGCAGGAAACGGCCACTAGGTGGCAGCATTTCCCCGTAAACAAATTTGGTTACTAGGGAAACAGAGAGCCTTAATGGAAGCGGTGTTCTAGGTTGTAAATTAGAATGGAATGTGCCAGGAAAAAGCCCTTTAAGTTTATGTCTCATTACTTCTTGTTCATATTTGTAATTTACTTTTTATTTTTTATCCCAGCAAATATGATTACAATGGTTTGTTTGTTCTAGGTGTGCAAGATGTGGTTCTTTCACACATATACATGTATCTATTCTCCCTCCCATCCTTTTCCCATGTAGGTTATGACACAATGTTGAGTAGTCTTCTCCTCGTCTTCCGTACGTCTTTGGTGGTTATGTATTTCACATGGTATGTATATCTCTGTTAACCCCAATATGGTAATGTATCCAATCCTCATCCCTTTCTATGTGGTGAACCATAAGTTTTTTAACGATTCTGTGATTGCCTTTCTCTGTGGAAATATCTTCATTGGTATCAATTTTTAAGTAACTCTTAAAAGGGATATGACAGGATATGTGTCTTTTGCTTTCTCACTTACTACAGGTGGCGTGAGTACGTCTAGACTCATCTATGGTGCTGCAAATGGCATTGTTTCATTTTTTCACTAGCGAACATTCCATCTGTACACGGAAGAGTTCTTCTTTGTCCACCCATCTGTTGGTGGACTTTTTGGTTACTTCCCTATCTTGGCTATTGTAATACTGTGCAATGCAGATTTGCCTGCCTGTGTCTTTCCAATTCTCTCTTCTTAGATTATAGGTCGAGGAGTGGGCCTGCTGGATCATATGGTAGCTCAATGTTTACCTTTTTAAGGCACCTCCATTCTGTTCTCATTCGTGGCCCTTTCCAACTTACGTCCCACTTGAAGTTGAGTGTATGCATTTCTCCACAACACCTTCAGCATTTATTGTTTTGTAGTTTTCTTGCTGATGGTTATTCTGACAAGTGTGAGCTGATACCTCTCTGTGGTTGAATTCGAATGTGCCACATAATCCGTTGAAATTGAGCTTTAAGGCATGTCTTTTTTATTTTTCAAGCTGTGATTATCCCTTAGTTCTTCAAAGTGTTCTCTTTAAGTATGTGTCCCATTTTGAAATGTTTTGTCCGTTACCTCCCTCAAGACATTTTGAGGGCAGGTTTCATTTACAGTTCTGCAGTACTTGTTCCTATGAAATGACCATTAGCACAGGCTTTAAAGCTGCTTTTGCAGGTAACTGCCAGAGGGTGGCAGCCTTTCTATGTCCCCCACCCTGGTATCTAGGGAAAAGCCCTTGCGGCCTGTGGGGTTTCTCGGGTATAAATTAGAGTGGAGTGTGCCCGGACAAACCCAGACAAGCTGATGTCTCCTTACGTTTGTTGGATTTTTAAATTTAATTTTTATTTTTTATTGGAGTAAATTTCCACTGTGTACGTGGACCACTTCTACTTTGTGCATTCCTCGGTTGATGGACATTTTCATTGCTTCCAAGTGTTGGCTATGGTAAATATTGTTGGAGTGCAGGATTGGCAGCCTGTGACTTTTTGATTCTCATTTTCTCAGGTGATAGACCCAGCAGTGGGTGTGATTGACTGACTGGTAGCACGGAGTTTCCCGTTTCAAAGCACCTTCTTTGTGTTTTCATTAGTGGCTCTTACCACGTCCCCCTTAGAATCGAGGGTACGCATTTCTCCGCAATCGCTTCAGCATTTATTGTTTGCAGCATTTATGCTAGTGGCCCTTCTGGCTGCTGTGAGCTGATAGGTTTTTGTAATTTGAGTTTGCATGTCTTTGAAAATTCGTAAAACTCATCATTTTTCTCTGCCGTTTTCTTCTCTGTTAAAAAAAGGAAACAATTGGGAGTACAATATAACTCTTGAAATTGTCTTCTTGGAGGTTTGCCCTCTTTTTAATTTTTTGGTCGATCTTCCACCCCAGAATTTATTTAGATAGCAGGTGTCATTTACCGAACTGCAATTTGGTGAATGTTTAGTGACCTTTAGCAATGGGTTTAAAGCTGCTGTTCTGGGCAGTGGCCTCAAGCAGGCAGCATTTCTCCATTCCCCAATCTGGGTACTAGGGCAGCAGAGCCTTTCTGGAAGTCGTGTCCTAGGTTGTAAATTACATTGGCATGTGCATGGAGAAACCCCATAAGTTTATGTCTCATTAATTCTTCTTGGTTTTAAAATTTTTCTTAATTGGGGTAAAGCTTAGAATATTGTCTGTCCTAGGTGTACACAATCTGGTTCATTTGTACATTATATATGTCTATTCAAGTACAGATCCTCTTCCCATGTAAAATGTTACTGAGGGTTCCGCAGACCTCCCTTGCTCTATGGTCGGTCTTTTTGAGATATGTATATAATATGTGTTTGTATACATATAGTAACACTAATCTTAATTTATCCATTCCCCCCACTTTTCCTTTTAGATGAGCACAGTTTGTTTTCTAAGTCTGGGAGTGTCTTTCTCTGTGGAAATATGTTCATTTGTGTCAGTTATTAGATAACGCCTGTAAGTCATATCATAGAATATAGGTCTTTTGCTTTCCGACTTACCTCATATTTCGTGATTATCTCCAGACTCATTTGTGGTGCCTCAGAGAGCAATGGTTCATTGTTTTCCATGGCTAATATTCCACTGTGTACATGGACCACTTCTTCTTTATCCACTCACCTGTTGTTGGACATTTTGATTGCTTCACTGTCTTGGCTATTGTGAATAAGGCTGCACTGCAGCTTTTGCGGC
This sequence comes from Balaenoptera borealis, assembly GCF_965194805.1. Taxonomy (NCBI): domain Eukaryota; kingdom Metazoa; phylum Chordata; class Mammalia; order Artiodactyla; family Balaenopteridae; genus Balaenoptera; species Balaenoptera borealis. Next base: position 358,030 of record NW_028123483.1, on the reverse strand, counting down.
CTGTGTCTTCTCGATTCTTGTCTTCTCAGGTGAGAGGTCCAATGGTGCGCCTGCTGGATTGAATGGTACCTCCATTTTTACTTTTAAACACAGCTCCTTTCTGTTCTCATCATTGGCTGTTACGCCTTTACGTCTCACCAGCAGGTAGAGGGTACACAGTTCTCTAAATCCCCTTCAGCATTTATTGTTTGGAGACTTTTTGCTGATGGTGAGTCGACTGGTGTAAGTTGAAACTTTTTGTAGATTAGATTGCATGGGTCTAACACTCCCTGAGGGTGAGCTTTTATCCATTTTCCTTGTTTTAAAGAAGAGCGTGAGTAAACCTAAACTCTTCATACTCTCTTCTTGAAACATTTGCCTCTTTTGAATTTTATTGTCCATTCCCTACTTCTGCACAGTTTTTTAGGGCAGGTGTCCTTTACAGCCCTGAGTCCTTGTGAATGTTAAGTGACCATTAGCTGTGAGTTTAAAGCTGTTCTTGCAGGAAACGGCCACTAGGTGGCAGCATTTCCCCGTAAACAAATTTGGTTACTAGGGAAACAGAGAGCCTTAATGGAAGCGGTGTTCTAGGTTGTAAATTAGAATGGAATGTGCCAGGAAAAAGCCCTTTAAGTTTATGTCTCATTACTTCTTGTTCATATTTGTAATTTACTTTTTATTTTTTATCCCAGCAAATATGATTACAATGGTTTGTTTGTTCTAGGTGTGCAAGATGTGGTTCTTTCACACATATACATGTATCTATTCTCCCTCCCATCCTTTTCCCATGTAGGTTATGACACAATGTTGAGTAGTCTTCTCCTCGTCTTCCGTACGTCTTTGGTGGTTATGTATTTCACATGGTATGTATATCTCTGTTAAACCCAATATGGTAATGTATCCAATCCTCATCCCTTTCTATGTGGTGAACCATAAGTTTTTTAACGATTCTGTGATTGCCTTTCTCTGTGGAAATATCTTCATTGGTATCAATTTTTAAGTAACTCTTAAAAGGGATATGACAGGATATGTGTCTTTTGCTTTCTCACTTACTACAGGTGGCGTGAGTACGTCTAGACTCATCTATGGTGCTGCAAATGGCATTGTTTCATTTTTTCACTAGCGAACATTCCATCTGTACACGGAAGAGTTCTTCTTTGTCCACCCATCTGTTGGTGGACTTTTTGGTTACTTCCCTATCTTGGCTATTGTAATACTGTGCAATGCAGATTTGCCTGCCTGTGTCTTTCCAATTCTCTCTTCTTAGATTATAGGTCGAGGAGTGGGCCTGCTGGATCATATGGTAGCTCAATGTTTACCTTTTTAAGGCACCTCCATTCTGTTCTCATTCGTGGCCCTTTCCAACTTACGTCCCACTTGAAGTTGAGTGTATGCATTTCTCCACAACACCTTCAGCATTTATTGTTTTGTAGTTTTCTTGCTGATGGTTATTCTGACAAGTGTGAGCTGATACCTCTCTGTGGTTGAATTCGAATGTGCCACATAATCCGTTGAAATTGAGCTTTAAGGCATGTCTTTTTTATTTTTCAAGCTGTGATTATCCCTTAGTTCTTCAAAGTGTTCTCTTTAAGTATGTGTCCCATTTTGAAATGTTTTGTCCGTTACCTCCCTCAAGACATTTTGAGGGCAGGTTTCATTTACAGTTCTGCAGTACTTGTTCCTATGAAATGACCATTAGCACAGGCTTTAAAGCTGCTTTTGCAGGTAACTGCCAGAGGGTGGCAGCCTTTCTATGTCCCCCACCCTGGTATCTAGGGAAAAGCCCTTGCGGCCTGTGGGGTTTCTCGGGTATAAATTAGAGTGGAGTGTGCCCGGACAAACCCAGACAAGCTGATGTCTCCTTACGTTTGTTGGATTTTTAAATTTAATTTTTATTTTTTATTGGAGTAAATTTCCACTGTGTACGTGGACCACTTCTACTTTGTGCATTCCTCGGTTGATGGACATTTTCATTGCTTCCAAGTGTTGGCTATGGTAAATATTGTTGGAGTGCAGGATTGGCAGCCTGTGACTTTTTGATTCTCATTTTCTCAGGTGATAGACCCAGCAGTGGGTGTGATTGACTGACTGGTAGCACGGAGTTTCCCTTTTCAAAGCACCTTCTTTGTGTTTTCATTAGTGGCTCTTACCACGTCCCCCTTAGAATCGAGGGTACGCATTTCTCCACAATCGCTTCAGCATTTATTGTTTGCAGCATTTATGCTAGTGGCCCTTCTGGCTGCTGTGAGCTGATAGGTTTTTGTAATTTGAGTTTGCATGTCTTTGAAAATTCGTAAAACTCATCATTTTTCTCTGCCGTTTTCTTCTCTGTTAAAAAAAGGAAACAATTGGGAGTACAATATAACTCTTGAAATTGTCTTCTTGGAGGTTTGCCCTCTTTTTAATTTTTTGGTCGATGTTCCACCCCAGAATTTATTTAGATAGCAGGTGTCATTTACCGAACTGCAATTTGGTGAATGTTTAGTGACCTTTAGCAATGGGTTTAAAGCTGCTGTTCTGGGCAGTGGCCTCAAGCAGGCAGCATTTCTCCATTCCCCAATCTGGGTACTAGGGCAGCAGAGCCTTTCTGGAAGTCGTGTCCTAGGTTGTAAATTACATTGGCATGTGCATGGAGAAACCCCATAAGTTTATGTCTCATTAATTCTTCTTGGTTTTAAAATTTTTCTTAATTGGGGTAAAGCTTAGAATATTGTCTGTCCTAGGTGTACACAATCTGGTTCATTTGTACATTATATATGTCTATTCAAGTACAGATCCTCTTCCCATGTAAAATGTTACTGAGGGTTCCGCAGACCTCCCTTGCTCTATGGTCGGTCTTTTTGAGATATGTATATAATATGTGTTTGTATACATATAGTAACACTAATCTTAATTTATCCATTCCCCCCACTTTTCCTTTTAGATGAGCACAGTTTGTTTTCTAAGTCTGGGAGTGTCTTTCTCTGTGGAAATATGTTCATTTGTGTCAGTTATTAGATAACGCCTGTAAGTCATATCATAGAATATAGGTCTTTTGCTTTCCGACTTACCTCATATTTCGTGATTATCTCCAGACTCATTTGTGGTGCCTCAGAGAGCAATGGTTCATTGTTTTCCATGGCTAATATTCCACTGTGTACATGGACCACTTCTTCTTTATCCACTCACCTGTTGTTGGACATTTTGATTGCTTCACTGTCTTGGCTATTGTGAATAAGGCTGCACTGCAGCTTTTGCGGCCTGTGTCTTCTCGATTCTTGTCTTCTCAGGTGAGAGGTCCAATGGTGCGCCTGCTGGATTGAATGGTACCTCCATTTTTACTTTTAAACACAGCTCCTTTCTGTTCTCATCATTGGCTGTTACGCCTTTACGTCTCACCAGCAGGTAGAGGGTACACAGTTCTCTAAATCCCCTTCAGCATTTATTGTTTGGAGACTTTTTGCTGATGGTGAGTCGACTGGTGTAAGTTGAAACTTTTTGTAGATTAGATTGCATGGGTCTAACACTCCCTGAGGGTGAGCTTTTGTCCATTTTCCTTGTTTTAAAGAAGAGCGTGAGTAAACCTAAACTCTTCCTACTCTCTTCTTGAAACATTTGCCTCTTTTGAATTTTATTGTCCATTCCCTACTTCTGCACAGTTTTTTAGGGCAGGTGTCCTTTACAGCCCTGAGTCCTTGTGAATGTTAAGTGACCATTAGCTGTGAGTTTAAAGCTGTTCTTGCAGGAAACGGCCACTAGGTGGCAGCATTTCCCCGTAAACAAATTTGGTTACTAGGGAAACAGAGAGCCTTAATGGAAGCGGTGTTCTAGGTTGTAAATTAGAATGGAATGTGCCAGGAAAAAGCCCTTTAAGTTTATGTCTCATTACTTCTTGTTCATATTTGTAATTTACTTTTTATTTTTTATCCCAGCAAATATGATTACAATGGTTTGTTTGTTCTAGGTGTGCAAGATGTGGTTCTTTCACACATATACATGTATCTATTCTCCCTCCCATCCTTTTCCCATGTAGGTTATGACACAATGTTGAGTAGTCTTCTCCTCGTCTTCCGTACGTCTTTGGTGGTTATGTATTTCACATGGTATGTATATCTCTGTTAAACCCAATATGGTAATGTATCCAATCCTCATCCCTTTCTATGTGGTGAACCATAAGTTTTTTAACGATTCTGTGATTGCCTTTCTCTGTGGAAATATCTTCATTGGTATCAATTTTTAAGTAACTCTTAAAAGGGATATGACAGGATATGTGTCTTTTGCTTTCTCACTTACTACAGGTGGCGTGAGTACGTCTAGACTCATCTATGGTGCTGCAAATGGCATTGTTTCATTTTTGCACTAGCGAACATTCCATCTGTACACGGAAGAGTTCTTCTTTGTCCACCCATCTGTTGGTGGACTTTTTGGTTACTTCCCTATCTTGGCTATTGTAATACTGTGCAATGCAGATTTGCCTGCCTGTGTCTTTCCAATTCTCTCTTCTTAGATTATAGGTCGAGGAGTGGGCCTGCTGGATCATATGGTAGCTCAATGTTTACCTTTTTAAGGCACCTCCATTCTGTTCTCATTCGTGGCCCTTTCCAGCTTACGTCCCCCTTGAAGTTGAGTGTATGCATTTCTCCACAACACCTTCAGCATTTATTGTTTTGTAGTTTTCTTGCTGATGGTTATTCTGACAAGTGTGAGCTGATACCTCCCTGTGGTTGAATTCGAATGTGCCACATAATCCGTTGAAATTGAGCTTTAAGGCATGTCTTTTTTATTTTTCAAGCTGTGATTATCCCTTAGTTCTTCAAAGTGTTCTCTTTAAGTATGTGTCCCATTTTGAAATGTTTTGTCCGTTACCTCCCTCAAGACATTTTGAGGGCAGGTTTCATTTACAGTTCTGCAGTACTTGTTCCTATGAAATGACCATTAGCACAGGCTTTAAAGCTGCTTTTGCAGGTAACTGCCAGAGGGTGGCAGCCTTTCTATGTCCCCCACCCTGGTATCTAGGGAAAAGCCCTTGCGGCCTGTGGGGTTTCTCGGGTATAAATTAGAGTGGAGTGTGCCCGGACAAACCCAGACAAGCTGATGTCTCCTTACGTTTGTTGGATTTTTAAATTTATTTTTTATTTTTTATTGGAGTAAATTTCCACTGTGTACGTGGACCACTTCTACTTTGTGCATTCCTCGGTTGATGGACATTTTCATTGCTTCCAAGTGTTGGCTATGGTAAATATTGTTGGAGTGCAGGATTGGCAGCCTGTGACTTTTTGATTCTCATTTTCTCAGGTGATAGACCCAGCAGTGGGTGTGATTGACTGACTGGTAGCACGGAGTTTCCCTTTTCAAAGCACCTTCTTTGTGTTTTCATTAGTGGCTCTTACCACGTCCCCCTTAGAATCGAGGGTACGCATTTCTCCGCAATCGCTTCAGCATTTATTGTTTGCAGCATTTATGCTAGTGGCCCTTCTGGCTGCTGTGAGCTGATAGGTTTTTGTAATTTGAGTTTGCATGTCTTTGAAAATTCGTAAAACTCATCATTTTTCTCTGCCGTTTTCTTCTCTGTTAAAAAAAGGAAACAATTGGGAGTACAATATAACTCTTGAAATTGTCTTCTTGGAGGTTTGCCCTCTTTTTAATTTTTTGGTCGATCTTCCACCCCAGAATTTATTTAGATAGCAGGTGTCATTTACCGAACTGCAATTTGGTGAATGTTTAGTGACCTTTAGCAATGGGTTTAAAGCTGCTGTTCTGGGCAGTGGCCTCAAGCAGGCAGCATTTCTCCATTCCCCAATCTGGGTACTAGGGCAGCAGAGCCTTTCTGGAAGTCGTGTCCTAGGTTGTAAATTACATTGGCATGTGCATGGAGAAACCCCATAAGTTTATGTCTCATTAATTCTTCTTGGTTTTAAAATTTTTCTTAATTGGGGTAAAGCTTAGAATATTGTCTGTCCTAGGTGTACACAATCTGGTTCATTTGTACATTATATATGTCTATTCAAGTACAGATCCTCTTCCCATGTAAAATGTTACTGAGGGTTCCGCAGACCTCCCTTGCTCTATGGTCGGTCTTTTTGAGATATGTATATAATATGTGTTTGTATACATATAGTAACACTAATCTTAATTTATCCATTCCCCCCACTTTTCCTTTTAGATGAGCACAGTTTGTTTTCTAAGTCTGGGAGTGTCTTTCTCTGTGGAAATATGTTCATTTGTGTCAGTTATTAGATAACGCCTGTAAGTCATATCATAGAATATAGGTCTTTTGCTTTCCGACTTACCTCATATTTCGTGATTATCTCCAGACTCATTTGTGGTGCCTCAGAGAGCAATGGTTCATTGTTTTCCATGGCTAATATTCCACTGTGTACATGGACCACTTCTTCTTTATCCACTCACCTGTTGTTGGACATTTTGATTGCTTCACTGTCTTGGCTATTGTGAATAAGGCTGCACTGCAGCTTTTGCGGCCTGTGTCTTCTCGATTCTTGTCTTCTCAGGTGAGAGGTCCAATGGTGCGCCTGCTGGATTGAATGGTACCTCCATTTTTACTTTTAAACACAGCTCCTTTCTGTTCTCATCATTGGCTGTTACGCCTTTACGTCTCACCAGCAGGTAGAGGGTACACAGTTCTCTAAATCCCCTTCAGCATTTATTGTTTGGAGACTTTTTGCTGATGGTGAGTCGACTGGTGTAAGTTGAAACTTTTTGTAGATTAGATTGCATGGGTCTAACACTCCCTGAGGGTGAGCTTTTGTCCATTTTCCTTGTTTTAAAGAAGAGCGTGAGTAAACCTAAACTCTTCATACTCTCTTCTTGAAACATTTGCCTCTTTTGAATTTTATTGTCCATTCCCTACTTCTGCACAGTTTTTTAGGGCAGGTGTCCTTTACAGCCCTGAGTCCTTGTGAATGTTAAGTGACCATTAGCTGTGAGTTTAAAGCTGTTCTTGCAGGAAACGGCCACTAGGTGGCAGCATTTCCCCGTAAACAAATTTGGTTACTAGGGAAACAGAGAGCCTTAATGGAAGCGGTGTTCTAGGTTGTAAATTAGAATGGAATGTGCCAGGAAAAAGCCCTTTAAGTTTATGTCTCATTACTTCTTGTTCATATTTGTAATTTACTTTTTATTTTTTATCCCAGCAAATATGATTACAATGGTTTGTTTGTTCTAGGTGTGCAAGATGTGGTTCTTTCACACATATACATGTATCTATTCTCCCTCCCATCCTTTTCCCATGTAGGTTATGACACAATGTTGAGTAGTCTTCTCCTCGTCTTCCGTACGTCTTTGGTGGTTATGTATTTCACATGGTATGTATATCTCTGTTAAACCCAATATGGTAATGTATCCAATCCTCATCCCTTTCTATGTGGTGAACCATAAGTTTTTTAACGATTCTGTGATTGCCTTTCTCTGTGGAAATATCTTCATTGGTATCAATTTTTAAGTAACTCTTAAAAGGGATATGACAGGATATGTGTCTTTTGCTTTCTCACTTACTACAGGTGGCGTGAGTACGTCTAGACTCATCTATGGTGCTGCAAATGGCATTGTTTCATTTTTGCACTAGCGAACATTCCATCTGTACACGGAAGAGTTCTTCTTTGTCCACCCATCTGTTGGTGGACTTTTTGGTTACTTCCCTATCTTGGCTATTGTAATACTGTGCAATGCAGATTTGCCTGCCTGTGTCTTTCCAATTCTCTCTTCTTAGATTATAGGTCGAGGAGTGGGCCTGCTGGATCATATGGTAGCTCAATGTTTACCTTTTTAAGGCACCTCCATTCTGTTCTCATTCGTGGCCCTTTCCAGCTTACGTCCCACTTGAAGTTGAGTGTATGCATTTCTCCACAACACCTTCAGCATTTATTGTTTTGTAGTTTTCTTGCTGATGGTTATTCTGACAAGTGTGAGCTGATACCTCTCTGTGGTTGAATTCGAATGTGCCACATAATCCGTTGAAATTGAGCTTTAAGGCATGTCTTTTTTATTTTTCAAGCTGTGATTATCCCTTAGTTCTTCAAAGTGTTCTCTTTAAGTATGTGTCCCATTTTGAAATGTTTTGTCCGTTACCTCCCTCAAGACATTTTGAGGGCAGGTTTCATTTACAGTTCTGCAGTACTTGTTCCTATGAAATGACCATTAGCACAGGCTTTAAAGCTGCTTTTGCAGGTAACTGCCAGAGGGTGGCAGCCTTTCTATGTCCCCCACCCTGGTATCTAGGGAAAAGCCCTTGCGGCCTGTGGGGTTTCTCGGGTATACATTAGAGTGGAGTGTGCCCGGACAAACCCAGACAAGCTGATGTCTCCTTACGTTTGTTGGATTTTTAAATTTAATTTTTATTTTTTATTGGAGTAAATTTCCACTGTGTACGTGGACCACTTCTACTTTGTGCATTCCTCGGTTGATGGACATTTTCATTGCTTCCAAGTGTTGGCTATGGTAAATATTGTTGGAGTGCAGGATTGGCAGCCTGTGACTTTTTGATTCTCATTTTCTCAGGTGATAGACCCAGCAGTGGGTGTGATTGACTGACTGGTAGCACGGAGTTTCCCGTTTCAAAGCACCTTCTTTGTGTTTTCATTAGTGGCTCTTACCACGTCCCCCTTAGAATCGAGGGTACGCATTTCTCCGCAATCGCTTCAGCATTTATTGTTTGCAGCATTTATGCTAGTGGCCCTTCTGGCTGCTGTGAGCTGATAGGTTTTTGTAATTTGAGTTTGCATGTCTTTGAAAATTCGTAAAACTCATCATTTTTCTCTGCCGTTTTCTTTTCTGTTAAAAAAAGGAAACAATTGGGAGTACAATATAACTCTTGAAATTGTCTTCTTGGAGGTTTGCCCTCTTTTTAATTTTTTGGTCGATCTTCCACCCCAGAATTTATTTAGATAGCAGGTGTCATTTACCGAACTGCAATTTGGTGAATGTTTAGTGACCTTTAGCAATGGGTTTAAAGCTGCTGTTCTGGGCAGTGGCCTCAAGCAGGCAGCATTTCTCCATTCCCCAATCTGGGTACTAGGGCAGCAGAGCCTTTCTGGAAGTCGTGTCCTAGGTTGTAAATTACATTGGCATGTGCATGGAGAAACCCCATAAGTTTATGTCTCATTAATTCTTCTTGGTTTTAAAAATTTTCTTAATTGGGGTAAAGCTTAGAATATTGTCTGTCCTAGGTGTACACAATCTGGTTCATTTGTACATTATATATGTCTATTCAAGTACAGATCCTCTTCCCATGTAAAATGTTACTGAGGGTTCCGCAGACCTCCCTTGCTCTATGGTCGGTCTTTTTGAGATATGTATATAATATGTGTTTGTATACATATAGTAACACTAATCTTAATTTATCCATTCCCCCCACTTTTCCTTTTAGATGAGCACAGTTTGTTTTCTAAGTCTGGGAGTGTCTTTCTCTGTGGAAATATGTTCATTTGTGTCAGTTATTAGATAACGCCTGTAAGTCATATCATAGAATATAGGTCTTTTGCTTTCCGACTTACCTCATATTTCGTGATTATCTCCAGACTCATTTGTGGTGCCTCAGAGAGCAATGGTTCATTGTTTTCCATGGCTAATATTCCACTGTGTACATGGACCACTTCTTCTTTATCCACTCACCTGTTGTTGGACATTTTGATTGCTTCACTGTCTTGGCTATTGTGAATAAGGCTGCACTGCAGCTTTTGCGGCCTGTGTCTTCTCGATTCTTGTCTTCTCAGGTGAGAGGTCCAATGGTGCGCCTGCTGGATTGAATGGTACCTCCATTTTTACTTTTAAACACAGCTCCTTTCTGTTCTCATCATTGGCTGTTACGCCTTTACGTCTCACCAGCAGGTAGAGGGTACACAGTTCTCTAAATCCCCTTCAGCATTTATTGTTTGGAGACTTTTTGCTGATGGTGAGTCGACTGGTGTAAGTTGAAACTTTTTGTAGATTAGATTGCATGGGTCTAACACTCCCTGAGGGTGAGCTTTTGTCCATTTTCCTTGTTTTAAAGAAGAGCGTGAGTAAACCTAAACTCTTCATACTCTCTTCTTGAAACATTTGCCTCTTTTGAATTTTATTGTCCATTCCCTATTTCTGCACAGTTTTTTAGGGCAGGTGTCCTTTACAGCCCTGAGTCCTTGTGAATGTTAAGTGACCATTAGCTGTGAGTTTAAAGCTGTTCTTGCAGGAAACGGCCACTAGGTGGCAGCATTTCCCCGTAAACAAATTTGGTTACTAGGGAAACAGAGAGCCTTAATGGAAGCGGTGTTCTAGGTTGTAAATTAGAATGGAATGTGCCAGGAAAAAGCCCTTTAAGTTTATGTCTCATTACTTCTTGTTCATATTTGTAATTTACTTTTTATTTTTTATCCCAGCAAATATGATTACAATGGTTTGTTTGTTCTAGGTGTGCAAGATGTGGTTCTTTCACACATATACATGTATCTATTCTCCCTCCCATCCTTTTCCCATGTAGGTTATGACACAATGTTGAGTAGTCTTCTCCTCGTCTTCCGTACGTCTTTGGTGGTTATGTATTTCACGTGGTTTGTATATCTCTGTTAACCCCAATATGGTAATGTATCCAATCCTCATCCCTTTCTATGTGGTGAACCATAAGCTTTTTAACGATTCTGTGATTGCCTTTCTCTGTGGAAATATCTTCATTGGTATCAATTTTTAAGTAACTCTTAAAAGGGATATGACAGGATATGTGTCTTTTGCTTTCTCACTTACTACAGGTGGCGTGAGTACGTCTAGACTCATCTATGGTGCTGCAAATGGCATTGTTTCATTTTTTCACTAGCGAACATTCCATCTGTACACGGAAGAGTTCTTCTTTGTCCACCCATCTGTTGGTGGACTTTTTGGTTACTTCCCTATCTTGGCTATTGTAATACTGTGCAATGCAGATTTGCCTGCCTGTGTCTTTCCAATTCTCTCTTCTTAGATTATAGGTCGAGGAGTGGGCCTGCTGGATCATATGGTAGCTCAATGTTTACCTTTTTAAGGCACCTCCATTCTGTTCTCATTCGTGGCCCTTTCCAACTTACGTCCCACTTGAAGTTGAGTGTATGCATTTCTCCACAACACCTTCAGCATTTATTGTTTTGTAGTTTTCTTGCTGATGGTTATTCTGACAAGTGTGAGCTGATACCTCTCTGTGGTTGAATTCGAATGTGCCACATAATCCGTTGAAATTGAGCTTTAAGGCATGTCTTTTTTATTTTTCAAGCTGTGATTACCCCTTAGTTCTTCAAAGTGTTCTCTTTAAGTATGTGTCCCATTTTGAAATGTTTTGTCCGTTACCTCCCTCAAGACATTTTGAGGGCAGGTTTCATTTACAGTTCTGCAGTACTTGTTCCTATGAAATGACCATTAGCACAGGCTTTAAAGCTGCTTTTGCAGGTAACTGCCAGAGGGTGGCAGCCTTTCTATGTCCCCCACCCTGGTATCTAGGGAAAAGCCCTTGCGGCCTGTGGGGTTTCTCGGGTATACATTAGAGTGGAGTGTGCCCGGACAAACCCAGACAAGCTGATGTCTCCTTACGTTTGTTGGATTTTTAAATTTATTTTTTATTTTTTATTGGAGTAAATTTCCACTGTGTACGTGGACCACTTCTACTTTGTGCATTCCTCGGTTGATGGACATTTTCATTGCTTCCAAGTGTTGGCTATGGTAAATATTGTTGGAGTGCAGGATTGGCAGCCTGTGACTTTTTGATTCTCATTTTCTCAGGTGATAGACCCAGCAGTGGGTGTGATTGACTGACTGGTAGCACGGAGTTTCCCTTTTCAAAGCACCTTCTTTGTGTTTTCATTAGTGGCTCTTACCACGTCCCCCTTAGAATCGAGGGTAGGCATTTCTCCACAATCGCTTCAGCATTTATTGTTTGCAGCATTTATGCTAGTGGCCCTTCTGGCTGCTGTGAGCTGATAGGTTTTTGTAATTTGAGTTTGCATGTCTTTGAAAATTCGTAAAACTCATCATTTTTCTCTGCCGTTTTCTTCTCTGTTAAAAAAAGGAAACAATTGGGAGTACAATATAACTCTTGAAATTGTCTTCTTGGAGGTTTGCCCTCTTTTTAATTTTTTGGTCGATCTTCCACCCCAGAATTTATTTAGATAGCAGGTGTCATTTACCGAACTGCAATTTGGTGAATGTTTAGTGACCTTTAGCAATGGGTTTAAAGCTGCTGTTCTGGGCAGTGGCCTCAAGCAGGCAGCATTTCTCCATTCCCCAATCTGGGTACTAGGGCAGCAGAGCCTTGCTGGAAGTCGTGTCCTAGGTTGTAAATTACATTGGCATGTGCATGGAGAAACCCCATAAGTTTATGTCTCATTAATTCTTCTTGGTTTTAAAAATTTTCTTAATTGGGGTAAAGCTTAGAATATTGTCTGTCCTAGGTGTACACAATCTGGTTCATTTGTACATTATATATGTCTATTCAAGTACAGATCCTCTTCCCATGTAAAATGTTACTGAGGGTTCCGCAGACCTCCCTTGCTCTATGGTCGGTCTTTTTGAGATATGTATATAATATGTGTTTGTATACATATAGTAACACTAATCTTAATTTATCCATTCCCCCCACTTTTCCTTTTAGATGAGCACAGTTTGTTTTCTAAGTCTGGGAGTGTCTTTCTCTGTGGAAATATGTTCATTTGTGTCAGTTATTAGATAACGCCTGTAAGTCATATCATAGAATATAGGTCTTTTGCTTTCCGACTTACCTCATATTTCGTGATTATCTCCAGACTCATTTGTGGTGCCTCAGAGAGCAATGGTTCATTGTTTTCCATGGCTAATATTCCACTGTGTACATGGACCACTTCTTCTTTATCCACTCACCTGTTGTTGGACATTTTGATTGCTTCACTGTCTTGGCTATTGTGAATAAGGCTGCACTGCAGCTTTTGCGGCCTGTGTCTTCTCGATTCTTGTCTTCTCAGGTGAGAGGTCCAATGGTGCGCCTGCTGGATTGAATGGTACCTCCATTTTTACTTTTAAACACAGCTCCTTTCTGTTCTCATCATTGGCTGTTACGCCTTTACGTCTCACCAGCAGGTAGAGGGTACACAGTTCTCTAAATCCCCTTCAGCATTTATTGTTTGGAGACTTTTTGCTGATGGTGAGTCGACTGGTGTAAGTTGAAACTTTTTGTAGATTAGATTGCATGGGTCTAACACTCCCTGAGGGTGAGCTTTTATCCATTTTCCTTGTTTTAAAGAAGAGCGTGAGTAAACCTAAACTCTTCATACTCTCTTCTTGAAACATTTGCCTCTTTTGAATTTTATTGTCCATTCCCTACTTCTGCACAGTTTTCTAGGGCAGGTGTCCTTTACAGCCCTGAGTCCTTGTGAATGTTAAGTGACCATTAGCTGTGAGTTTAAAGCTGTTCTTGCAGGAAACGGCCACTAGGTGGCAGCATTTCCCCGTAAACAAATTTGGTTACTAGGGAAACAGAGAGCCTTAATGGAAGCGGTGTTCTAGGTTGTAAATTAGAATGGAATGTGCCAGGAAAAAGCCCTTTAAGTTTATGTCTCATTACTTCTTGTTCATATTTGTAATTTACTTTTTATTTTTTATCCCAGCAAATATGATTACAATGGTTTGTTTGTTCTAGGTGTGCAAGATGTGGTTCTTTCACACATATACATGTATCTATTCTCCCTCCCATCCTTTTCCCATGTAGGTTATGACACAATGCTGAGTAGTCTTCTCCTCGTCTTCCGTACGTCTTTGGTGGTTATGTATTTCACGTGGTATGTATATCTCTGTTAAACCCAATATGGTAATGTATCCAATCCTCATCCCTTTCTATGTGGTGAACAATAAGTTTTTTAACGATTCTGTGATTGCCTTTCTCTGTGGAAATATCTTCATTGGTATCAATTTTTAAGTAACTCTTAAAAGGGATATGACAGGATATGTGTCTTTTGCTTTCTCACTTACTACAGGTGGCGTGAGTACGTCTAGACTCATCTATGGTGCTGCAAATGGCATTGTTTCATTTTTTCACTAGCGAACATTCCATCTGTACACGGAAGAGTTCTTCTTTGTCCACCCATCTGTTGGTGGACTTTTTGGTTACTTCCCTATCTTGGCTATTGTAATACTGTGCAATGCAGATTTGCCTGCCTGTGTCTTTCCAATTCTCTCTTCTTAGATTATAGGTCGAGGAGTGGGCCTGCTGGATCATATGGTAGCTCAATGTTTACCTTTTTAAGGCACCTCCATTCTGTTCTCATTCGTGGCCCTTTCCAACTTACGTCCCACTTGAAGTTGAGTGTATGCATTTCTCCACAACACCTTCAGCATTTATTGTTTTGTAGTTTTCTTGCTGATGGTTATTCTGACAAGTGTGAGCTGATACCTCTCTGTGGTTGAATTCGAATGTGCCACATAATCCGTTGAAATTGAGCTTTAAGGCATGTCTTTTTTATTTTTCAAGCTGTGATTACCCCTTAGTTCTTCAAAGTGTTCTCTTTAAGTATGTGTCCCATTTTGAAATGTTTTGTCCGTTACCTCCCTCAAGACATTTTGAGGGCAGGTTTCATTTACAGTTCTGCAGTACTTGTTCCTATGAAATGACCATTAGCACAGGCTTTAAAGCTGCTTTTGCAGGTAACTGCCAGAGGGTGGCAGCCTTTCTATGTCCCCCACCCTGGTATCTAGGGAAAAGCCCTTGCGGCCTGTGGGGTTTCTCGGGTATACATTAGAGTGGAGTGTGCCCGGACAAACCCAGACAAGCTGATGTCTCCTTACGTTTGTTGGATTTTTAAATTTATTTTTTATTTTTTATTGGAGTAAATTTCCACTGTGTACGTGGACCACTTCTACTTTGTGCATTCCTCGGTTGATGGACATTTTCATTGCTTCCAAGTGTTGGCTATGGTAAATATTGTTGGAGTGCAGGATTGGCAGCCTGTGACTTTTTGATTCTCATTTTCTCAGGTGATAGACCCAGCAGTGGGTGTGATTGACTGACTGGTAGCACGGAGTTTCCCTTTTCAAAGCACCTTCTTTGTGTTTTCATTAGTGGCTCTTACCACGTCCCCCTTAGAATCGAGGGTACGCATTTCTCCACAATCGCTTCAGCATTTATTGTTTGCAGCATTTATGCTAGTGGCCCTTCTGGCTGCTGTGAGCTGATAGGTTTTTGTAATTTGAGTTTGCATGTCTTTGAAAATTCGTAAAACTCATCATTTTTCTCTGCCGTTTTCTTCTCTGTTAAAAAAAGGAAACAATTGGGAGTACAATATAACTCTTGAAATTGTCTTCTTGGAGGTTTGCCCTCTTTTTAATTTTTTGGTCGATCTTCCACCCCAGAATTTATTTAGATAGCAGGTGTCATTTACCGAACTGCAATTTGGTGAATGTTTAGTGACCTTTAGCAATGGGTTTAAAGCTGCTGTTCTGGGCAGTGGCCTCAAGCAGGCAGCATTTCTCCATTCCCCAATCTGGGTACTAGGGCAGCAGAGCCTTGCTGGAAGTCGTGTCCTAGGTTGTAAATTACATTGGCATGTGCATGGAGAAACCCCATAAGTTTATGTCTCATTAATTCTTCTTGGTTTTAAAAATTTTCTTAATTGGGGTAAAGCTTAGAATATTGTCTGTCCTAGGTGTACACAATCTGGTTCATTTGTACATTATATATGTCTATTCAAGTACAGATCCTCTTCCCATGTAAAATGTTACTGAGGGTTCCGCAGACCTCCCTTGCTCTATGGTCGGTCTTTTTGAGATATGTATATAATATGTGTTTGTATACATATAGTAACACTAATCTTAATTTATCCATTCCCCCCACTTTTCCTTTTAGATGAGCACAGTTTGTTTTCTAAGTCTGGGAGTGTCTTTCTCTGTGGAAATATGTTCATTTGTGTCAGTTATTAGATAACGCCTGTAAGTCATATCATAGAATATAGGTCTTTTGCTTTCCGACTTACCTCATATTTCGTGATTATCTCCAGACTCATTTGTGGTGCCTCAGAGAGCAATGGTTCATTGTTTTCCATGGCTAATATTCCACTGTGTACATGGACCACTTCTTCTTTATCCACTCACCTGTTGTTGGACATTTTGATTGCTTCACTGTCTTGGCTATTGTGAATAAGGCTGCACTGCAGCTTTTGCGGCCTGTGTCTTCTCGATTCTTGTCTTCTCAGGTGAGAGGTCCAATGGTGCGCCTGCTGGATTGAATGGTACCTCCATTTTTACTTTTAAACACAGCTCCTTTCTGTTCTCATCATTGGCTGTTACGCCTTTACGTCTCACCAGCAGGTAGAGGGTACACAGTTCTCTAAATCCCCTTCAGCATTTATTGTTTGGAGACTTTTTGCTGATGGTGAGTCGACTGGTGTAAGTTGAAACTTTTTGTAGATTAGATTGCATGGGTCTAACACTCCCTGAGGGTGAGCTTTTATCCATTTTCCTTGTTTTAAAGAAGAGCGTGAGTAAACCTAAACTCTTCATACTCTCTTCTTGAAACATTTGCCTCTTTTGAATTTTATTGTCCATTCCCTACTTCTGCACAGTTTTCTAGGGCAGGTGTCCTTTACAGCCCTGAGTCCTTGTGAATGTTAAGTGACCATTAGCTGTGAGTTTAAAGCTGTTCTTGCAGGAAACGGCCACTAGGTGGCAGCATTTCCCCGTAAACAAATTTGGTTACTAGGGAAACAGAGAGCCTTAATGGAAGCGGTGTTCTAGGTTGTAAATTAGAATGGAATGTGCCAGGAAAAAGCCCTTTAAGTTTATGTCTCATTACTTCTTGTTCATATTTGTAATTTACTTTTTATTTTTTATCCCAGCAAATATGATTACAATGGTTTGTTTGTTCTAGGTGTGCAAGATGTGGTTCTTTCACACATATACATGTATCTATTCTCCCTCCCATCCTTTTCCCATGTAGGTTATGACACAATGCTGAGTAGTCTTCTCCTCGTCTTCCGTACGTCTTTGGTGGTTATGTATTTCACGTGGTATGTATATCTCTGTTAAACCCAATATGGTAATGTATCCAATCCTCATCCCTTTCTATGTGGTGAACAATAAGTTTTTTAACGATTCTGTGATTGCCTTTCTCTGTGGAAATATCTTCATTGGTATCAATTTTTAAGTAACTCTTAAAAGGGATATGACAGGATATGTGTCTTTTGCTTTCTCACTTACTACAGGTGGCGTGAGTACGTCTAGACTCATCTATGGTGCTGCAAATGGCATTGTTTCATTTTTTCACTAGCGAACATTCCATCTGTACACGGAAGAGTTCTTCTTTGTCCACCCATCTGTTGGTGGACTTTTTGGTTACTTCCCTATCTTGGCTATTGTAATACTGTGCAATGCAGATTTGCCTGCCTGTGTCTTTCCAATTCTCTCTTCTTAGATTATAGGTCGAGGAGTGGGCCTGCTGGATCATATGGTAGCTCAATGTTTACCTTTTTAAGGCACCTCCATTCTGTTCTCATTCGTGGCCCTTTCCAACTTACGTCCCACTTGAAGTTGAGTGTATGCATTTCTCCACAACACCTTCAGCATTTATTGTTTTGTAGTTTTCTTGCTGATGGTTATTCTGACAAGTGTGAGCTGATACCTCTCTGTGGTTGAATTCGAATGTGCCACATAATCCGTTGAAATTGAGCTTTAAGGCATGTCTTTTTTATTTTTCAAGCTGTGATTACCCCTTAGTTCTTCAAAGTGTTCTCTTTAAGTATGTGTCCCATTTTGAAATGTTTTGTCCGTTACCTCCCTCAAGACATTTTGAGGGCAGGTTTCATTTACAGTTCTGCAGTACTTGTTCCTATGAAATGACCATTAGCACAGGCTTTAAAGCTGCTTTTGCAGGTAACTGCCAGAGGGTGGCAGCCTTTCTATGTCCCCCACCCTGGTATCTAGGGAAAAGCCCTTGCGGCCTGTGGGGTTTCTCGGGTATACATTAGAGTGGAGTGTGCCCGGACAAACCCAGACAAGCTGATGTCTCCTTACGTTTGTTGGATTTTTAAATTTAATTTTTATTTTTTATTGGAGTAAATTTCCACTGTGTACGTGGACCACTTCTACTTTGTGCATTCCTCGGTTGATGGACATTTTCATTGCTTCCAAGTGTTGGCTATGGTAAATATTGTTGGAGTGCAGGATTGGCAGCCTGTGACTTTTTGATTCTCATTTTCTCAGGTGATAGACCCAGCAGTGGGTGTGATTGACTGACTGGTAGCACGGAGTTTCCCTTTTCAAAGCACCTTCTTTGTGTTTTCATTAGTGGCTCTTACCACGTCCCCCTTAGAATCGAGGGTACGCATTTCTCCACAATCGCTTCAGCATTTATTGTTTGCAGCATTTATGCTAGTGGCCCTTCTGGCTGCTGTGAGCTGATAGGTTTTTGTAATTTGAGTTTGCATGTCTTTGAAAATTCGTAAAACTCATCATTTTTCTCTGCCGTTTTCTTCTCTGTTAAAAAAAGGAAACAATTGGGAGTACAATATAACTCTTGAAATTGTCTTCTTGGAGGTTTGCCCTCTTTTTAATTTTTTGGTCGATGTTCCACCCCAGAATTTATTTAGATAGCAGGTGTCATTTAACCGAACTGCAATTTGGTGAATGTTTAGTGACCTTTAGCAATGGGTTTAAAGCTGCTGTTCTGGGCAGTGGCCTCAAGCAGGCAGCATTTCTCCATTCCCCAATCTGGGTACTAGGGCAGCAGAGCCTTTCTGGAAGTCGTGTCCTAGGTTGTAAATTACATTGGCATGTGCATGGAGAAACCCCATAAGTTTATGTCTCATTAATTCTTCTTGGTTTTAAAAATTTTCTTAATTGGGGTAAAGCTTAGAATATTGTCTGTCCTAGGTGTACACAATCTGGTTCATTTGTACATTATATATGTCTATTCAAGTACAGATCCTCTTCCCATGTAAAATGTTACTGAGGGTTCCGCAGACCTCCCTTGCTCTATGGTCGGTCTTTTTGAGATATGTATATAATATGTGTTTGTATACATATAGTAACACTAATCTTAATTTATCCATTCCCCCCACTTTTCCTTTTAGATGAGCACAGTTTGTTTTCTAAGTCTGGGAGTGTCTTTCTCTGTGGAAATATGTTCATTTGTGTCAGTTATTAGATAACGCCTGTAAGTCATATCATAGAATATAGGTCTTTTGCTTTCCGACTTACCTCATATTTCGTGATTATCTCCAGACTCATTTGTGGTGCCTCAGAGAGCAATGGTTCATTGTTTTCCATGGCTAATATTCCACTGTGTACATGGACCACTTCTTCTTTATCCACTCACCTGTTGTTGGACATTTTGATTGCTTCACTGTCTTGGCTATTGTGAATGAGGCTGCACTGCAGCTTTTGCGGCCTGTGTCTTCTCGATTCTTGTCTTCTCAGGTGAGAGGTCCAATGGTGCGCCTGCTGGATTGAATGGTACCTCCATTTTTACTTTTAAACACAGCTCCTTTCTGTTCTCATCATTGGCTGTTACGCCTTTACGTCTCACCAGCAGGTAGAGGGTACACAGTGCTCTAAATCCCCTTCAGCATTTATTGTTTGGAGACTTTTTGCTGATGGTGAGTCGACTGGTGTAAGTTGAAACTTTTTGTAGATTAGATTGCATGGGTCTAACACTCCCTGAGGGTGAGCTTTTATCCATTTTCCTTGTTTTAAAGAAGAGCGTGAGTAAACCTAAACTCTTCCTACTCTCTTCTTGAAACATTTGCCTCTTTTGAATTTTATTGTCCATTCCCTACTTCTGCACAGTTTTCTAGGGCAGGTGTCCTTTACAGCCCTGAGTCCTTGTGAATGTTAAGTGACCATTAGCTGTGAGTTTAAAGCTGTTCTTGCAGGAAACGGCCACTAGGTGGCAGCATTTCCCCGTAAACAAATTTGGTTACTAGGGAAACAGAGAGCCTTAATGGAAGCGGTGTTCTAGGTTGTAAATTAGAATGGAATGTGCCAGGAAAAAGCCCTTTAAGTTTATGTCTCATTACTTCTTGTTCATATTTGTAATTTACTTTTTATTTTTTATCCCAGCAAATATGATTACAATGGTTTGTTTGTTCTAGGTGTGCAAGATGTGGTTCTTTCACACATATACATGTATCTATTCTCCCTCCCATCCTTTTCCCATGTAGGTTATGACACAATGCTGAGTAGTCTTCTCCTCGTCTTCCGTACGTCTTTGGTGGTTATGTATTTCACGTGGTATGTATATCTCTGTTAAACCCAATATGGTAATGTATCCAATCCTCATCCCTTTCTATGTGGTGAACAATAAGTTTTTTAACGATTCTGTGATTGCCTTTCTCTGTGGAAATATCTTCATTGGTATCAATTTTTAAGTAACTCTTAAAAGGGATATGACAGGATATGTGTCTTTTGCTTTCTCACTTACTACAGGTGGCGTGAGTACGTCTAGACTCATCTATGGTGCTGCAAATGGCATTGTTTCATTTTTTCACTAGCGAACATTCCATCTGTACACGGAAGAGTTCTTCTTTGTCCACCCATCTGTTGGTGGACTTTTTGGTTACTTCCCTATCTTGGCTATTGTAATACTGTGCAATGCAGATTTGCCTGCCTGTGTCTTTCCAATTCTCTCTTCTTAGATTATAGGTCGAGGAGTGGGCCTGCTGGATCATATGGTAGCTCAATGTTTACCTTTTTAAGGCACCTCCATTCTGTTCTCATTCGTGGCCCTTTCCAACTTACGTCCCACTTGAAGTTGAGTGTATGCATTTCTCCACAACACCTTCAGCATTTATTGTTTTGTAGTTTTCTTGCTGATGGTTATTCTGACAAGTGTGAGCTGATACCTCTCTGTGGTTGAATTCGAATGTGCCACATAATCCGTTGAAATTGAGCTTTAAGGCATGTCTTTTTTATTTTTCAAGCTGTGATTATCCCTTAGTTCTTCAAAGTGTTCTCTTTAAGTATGTGTCCCATTTTGAAATGTTTTGTCCGTTACCTCCCTCAAGACATTTTGAGGGCAGGTTTCATTTACAGTTCTGCAGTACTTGTTCCTATGAAATGACCATTAGCACAGGCTTTAAAGCTGCTTTTGCAGGTAACTGCCAGAGGGTGGCAGCCTTTCTATGTCCCCCACCCTGGTATCTAGGGAAAAGCCCTTGCGGCCTGTGGGGTTTCTCGGGTATAAATTAGAGTGGAGTGTGCCCGGACAAACCCAGACAAGCTGATGTCTCCTTACGTTTGTTGGATTTTTAAATTTATTTTTTATTTTTTATTGGAGTAAATTTCCACTGTGTACGTGGACCACTTCTACTTTGTGCATTCCTCGGTTGATGGACATTTTCATTGCTTCCAAGTGTTGGCTATGGTAAATATTGTTGGAGTGCAGGATTGGCAGCCTGTGACTTTTTGATTCTCATTTTCTCAGGTGATAGACCCAGCAGTGGGTGTGATTGACTGACTGGTAGCACGGAGTTTCCCTTTTCAAAGCACCTTCTTTGTGTTTTCATTAGTGGCTCTTACCACGTCCCCCTTAGAATCGAGGGTACGCATTTCTCCACAATCGCTTCAGCATTTATTGTTTGCAGCATTTATGCTAGTGGCCCTTCTGGCTGCTGTGAGCTGATAGGTTTTTGTAATTTGAGTTTGCATGTCTTTGAAAATTCGTAAAACTCATCATTTTTCTCTGCCGTTTTCTTCTCTGTTAAAAAAAGGAAACAATTGGGAGTACAATATAACTCTTGAAATTGTCTTCTTGGAGGTTTGCCCTCTTTTTAATTTTTTGGTCGATCTTCCACCCCAGAATTTATTTAGATAGCAGGTGTCATTTAACCGAACTGCAATTTGGTGAATGTTTAGTGACCTTTAGCAATGGGTTTAAAGCTGCTGTTCTGGGCAGTGGCCTCAAGCAGGCAGCATTTCTCCATTCCCCAATCTGGGTACTAGGGCAGCAGAGCCTTTCTGGAAGTCGTGTCCTAGGTTGTAAATTACATTGGCATGTGCATGGAGAAACCCCATAAGTTTATGTCTCATTAATTCTTCTTGGTTTTAAAAATTTTCTTAATTGGGGTAAAGCTTAGAATATTGTCTGTCCTAGGTGTACACAATCTGGTTCATTTGTACATTATATATGTCTATTCAAGTACAGATCCTCTTCCCATGTAAAATGTTACTGAGGGTTCCGCAGACCTCCCTTGCTCTATGGTCGGTCTTTTTGAGATATGTATATAATATGTGTTTGTATACATATAGTAACACTAATCTTAATTTATCCATTCCCCCCACTTTTCCTTTTAGATGAGCACAGTTTGTTTTCTAAGTCTGGGAGTGTCTTTCTCTGTGGAAATATGTTCATTTGTGTCAGTTATTAGATAACGCCTGTAAGTCATATCATAGAATATAGGTCTTTTGCTTTCCGACTTACCTCATATTTCGTGATTATCTCCAGACTCATTTGTGGTGCCTCAGAGAGCAATGGTTCATTGTTTTCCATGGCTAATATTCCACTGTGTACATGGACCACTTCTTCTTTATCCACTCACCTGTTGTTGGACATTTTGATTGCTTCACTGTCTTGGCTATTGTGAATGAGGCTGCACTGCAGCTTTTGCGGCCTGTGTCTTCTCGATTCTTGTCTTCTCAGGTGAGAGGTCCAATGGTGCGCCTGCTGGATTGAATGGTACCTCCATTTTTACTTTTAAACACAGCTCCTTTCTGTTCTCATCATTGGCTGTTACGCCTTTACGTCTCACCAGCAGGTAGAGGGTACACAGTGCTCTAAATCCCCTTCAGCATTTATTGTTTGGAGACTTTTTGCTGATGGTGAGTCGACTGGTGTAAGTTGAAACTTTTTGTAGATTAGATTGCATGGGTCTAACACTCCCTGAGGGTGAGCTTTTATCCATTTTCCTTGTTTTAAAGAAGAGCGTGAGTAAACCTAAACTCTTCCTACTCTCTTCTTGAAACATTTGCCTCTTTTGAATTTTATTGTCCATTCCCTACTTCTGCACAGTTTTCTAGGGCAGGTGTCCTTTACAGCCCTGAGTCCTTGTGAATGTTAAGTGACCATTAGCTGTGAGTTTAAAGCTGTTCTTGCAGGAAACGGCCACTAGGTGGCAGCATTTCCCCGTAAACAAATTTGGTTACTAGGGAAACAGAGAGCCTTAATGGAAGCGGTGTTCTAGGTTGTAAATTAGAATGGAATGTGCCAGGAAAAAGCCCTTTAAGTTTATGTCTCATTACTTCTTGTTCATATTTGTAATTTACTTTTTATTTTTTATCCCAGCAAATATGATTACAATGGTTTGTTTGTTCTAGGTGTGCAAGATGTGGTTCTTTCACACATATACATGTATCTATTCTCCCTCCCATCCTTTTCCCATGTAGGTTATGACACAATGCTGAGTAGTCTTCTCCTCGTCTTCCGTACGTCTTTGGTGGTTATGTATTTCACGTGGTATGTATATCTCTGTTAAACCCAATATGGTAATGTATCCAATCCTCATCCCTTTCTATGTGGTGAACAATAAGTTTTTTAACGATTCTGTGATTGCCTTTCTCTGTGGAAATATCTTCATTGGTATCAATTTTTAAGTAACTCTTAAAAGGGATATGACAGGATATGTGTCTTTTGCTTTCTCACTTACTACAGGTGGCGTGAGTACGTCTAGACTCATCTATGGTGCTGCAAATGGCATTGTTTCATTTTTTCACTAGCGAACATTCCATCTGTACACGGAAGAGTTCTTCTTTGTCCACCCATCTGTTGGTGGACTTTTTGGTTACTTCCCTATCTTGGCTATTGTAATACTGTGCAATGCAGATTTGCCTGCCTGTGTCTTTCCAATTCTCTCTTCTTAGATTATAGGTCGAGGAGTGGGCCTGCTGGATCATATGGTAGCTCAATGTTTACCTTTTTAAGGCACCTCCATTCTGTTCTCATTCGTGGCCCTTTCCAACTTACGTCCCACTTGAAGTTGAGTGTATGCATTTCTCCACAACACCTTCAGCATTTATTGTTTTGTAGTTTTCTTGCTGATGGTTATTCTGACAAGTGTGAGCTGATACCTCTCTGTGGTTGAATTCGAATGTGCCACATAATCCGTTGAAATTGAGCTTTAAGGCATGTCTTTTTTATTTTTCAAGCTGTGATTATCCCTTAGTTCTTCAAAGTGTTCTCTTTAAGTATGTGTCCCATTTTGAAATGTTTTGTCCGTTACCTCCCTCAAGACATTTTGAGGGCAGGTTTCATTTACAGTTCTGCAGTACTTGTTCCTATGAAATGACCATTAGCACAGGCTTTAAAGCTGCTTTTGCAGGTAACTGCCAGAGGGTGGCAGCCTTTCTATGTCCCCCACCCTGGTATCTAGGGAAAAGCCCTTGCGGCCTGTGGGGTTTCTCGGGTATAAATTAGAGTGGAGTGTGCCCGGACAAACCCAGACAAGCTGATGTCTCCTTACGTTTGTTGGATTTTTAAATTTATTTTTTATTTTTTATTGGAGTAAATTTCCACTGTGTACGTGGACCACTTCTACTTTGTGCATTCCTCGGTTGATGGACATTTTCATTGCTTCCAAGTGTTGGCTATGGTAAATATTGTTGGAGTGCAGGATTGGCAGCCTGTGACTTTTTGATTCTCATTTTCTCAGGTGATAGACCCAGCAGTGGGTGTGATTGACTGACTGGTAGCACGGAGTTTCCCTTTTCAAAGCACCTTCTTTGTGTTTTCATTAGTGGCTCTTACCACGTCCCCCTTAGAATCGAGGGTAGGCATTTCTCCACAATCGCTTCAGCATTTATTGTTTGCAGCATTTATGCTAGTGGCCCTTCTGGCTGCTGTGAGCTGATAGGTTTTTGTAATTTGAGTTTGCATGTCTTTGAAAATTCGTAAAACTCATCATTTTTCTCTGCCGTTTTCTTCTCTGTTAAAAAAAGGAAACAATTGGGAGTACAATATAACTCTTGAAATTGTCTTCTTGGAGGTTTGCCCTCTTTTTAATTTTTTGGTCGATCTTCCACCCCAGAATTTATTTAGATAGCAGGTGTCATTTACCGAACTGCAATTTGGTGAATGTTTAGTGACCTTTAGCAATGGGTTTAAAGCTGCTGTTCTGGGCAGTGGCCTCAAGCAGGCAGCATTTCTCCATTCCCCAATCTGGGTACTAGGGCAGCAGAGCCTTGCTGGAAGTCGTGTCCTAGGTTGTAAATTACATTGGCATGTGCATGGAGAAACCCCATAAGTTTATGTCTCATTAATTCTTCTTGGTTTTAAAAATTTTCTTAATTGGGGTAAAGCTTAGAATATTGTCTGTCCTAGGTGTACACAATCTGGTTCATTTGTACATTATATATGTCTATTCAAGTACAGATCCTCTTCCCATGTAAAATGTTACTGAGGGTTCCGCAGACCTCCCTTGCTCTATGGTCGGTCTTTTTGAGATATGTATATAATATGTGTTTGTATACATATAGTAACACTAATCTTAATTTATCCATTCCCCCCACTTTTCCTTTTAGATGAGCACAGTTTGTTTTCTAAGTCTGGGAGTGTCTTTCTCTGTGGAAATATGTTCATTTGTGTCAGTTATTAGATAACGCCTGTAAGTCATATCATAGAATATAGGTCTTTTGCTTTCCGACTTACCTCATATTTCGTGATTATCTCCAGACTCATTTGTGGTGCCTCAGAGAGCAATGGTTCATTGTTTTCCATGGCTAATATTCCACTGTGTACATGGACCACTTCTTCTTTATCCACTCACCTGTTGTTGGACATTTTGATTGCTTCACTGTCTTGGCTATTGTGAATAAGGCTGCACTGCAGCTTTTGCGGCCTGTGTCTTCTCGATTCTTGTCTTCTCAGGTGAGAGGTCCAATGGTGCGCCTGCTGGATTGAATGGTACCTCCATTTTTACTTTTAAACACAGCTCCTTTCTGTTCTCATCATTGGCTGTTACGCCTTTACGTCTCACCAGCAGGTAGAGGGTACACAGTTCTCTAAATCCCCTTCAGCATTTATTGTTTGGAGACTTTTTGCTGATGGTGAGTCGACTGGTGTAAGTTGAAACTTTTTGTAGATTAGATTGCATGGGTCTAACACTCCCTGAGGGTGAGCTTTTATCCATTTTCCTTGTTTTAAAGAAGAGCGTGAGTAAACCTAAACTCTTCATACTCTCTTCTTGAAACATTTGCCTCTTTTGAATTTTATTGTCCATTCCCTACTTCTGCACAGTTTTCTAGGGCAGGTGTCCTTTACAGCCCTGAGTCCTTGTGAATGTTAAGTGACCATTAGCTGTGAGTTTAAAGCTGTTCTTGCAGGAAACGGCCACTAGGTGGCAGCATTTCCCCGTAAACAAATTTGGTTACTAGGGAAACAGAGAGCCTTAATGGAAGCGGTGTTCTAGGTTGTAAATTAGAATGGAATGTGCCAGGAAAAAGCCCTTTAAGTTTATGTCTCATTACTTCTTGTTCATATTTGTAATTTACTTTTTATTTTTTATCCCAGCAAATATGATTACAATGGTTTGTTTGTTCTAGGTGTGCAAGATGTGGTTCTTTCACACATATACATGTATCTATTCTCCCTCCCATCCTTTTCCCATGTAGGTTATGACACAATGCTGAGTAGTCTTCTCCTCGTCTTCCGTACGTCTTTGGTGGTTATGTATTTCACGTGGTATGTATATCTCTGTTAAACCCAATATGGTAATGTATCCAATCCTCATCCCTTTCTATGTGGTGAACAATACGTTTTTTAACGATTCTGTGATTGCCTTTCTCTGTGGAAATATCTTCATTGGTATCAATTTTTAAGTAACTCTTAAAAGGGATATGACAGGATATGTGTCTTTTGCTTTCTCACTTACTACAGGTGGCGTGAGTACGTCTAGACTCATCTATGGTGCTGCAAATGGCATTGTTTCATTTTTTCACTAGCGAACATTCCATCTGTACACGGAAGAGTTCTTCTTTGTCCACCCATCTGTTGGTGGACTTTTTGGTTACTTCCCTATCTTGGCTATTGTAATACTGTGCAATGCAGATTTGCCTGCCTGTGTCTTTCCAATTCTCTCTTCTTAGATTATAGGTCGAGGAGTGGGCCTGCTGGATCATATGGTAGCTCAATGTTTACCTTTTTAAGGCACCTCCATTCTGTTCTCATTCGTGGCCCTTTCCAACTTACGTCCCACTTGAAGTTGAGTGTATGCATTTCTCCACAACACCTTCAGCATTTATTGTTTTGTAGTTTTCTTGCTGATGGTTATTCTGACAAGTGTGAGCTGATACCTCTCTGTGGTTGAATTCGAATGTGCCACATAATCCGTTGAAATTGAGCTTTAAGGCATGTCTTTTTTATTTTTCAAGCTGTGATTACCCCTTAGTTCTTCAAAGTGTTCTCTTTAAGTATGTGTCCCATTTTGAAATGTTTTGTCCGTTACCTCCCTCAAGACATTTTGAGGGCAGGTTTCATTTACAGTTCTGCAGTACTTGTTCCTATGAAATGACCATTAGCACAGGCTTTAAAGCTGCTTTTGCAGGTAACTGCCAGAGGGTGGCAGCCTTTCTATGTCCCCCACCCTGGTATCTAGGGAAAAGCCCTTGCGGCCTGTGGGGTTTCTCGGGTATACATTAGAGTGGAGTGTGCCCGGACAAACCCAGACAAGCTGATGTCTCCTTACGTTTGTTGGATTTTTAAATTTATTTTTTATTTTTTATTGGAGTAAATTTCCACTGTGTACGTGGACCACTTCTACTTTGTGCATTCCTCGGTTGATGGACATTTTCATTGCTTCCAAGTGTTGGCTATGGTAAATATTGTTGGAGTGCAGGATTGGCAGCCTGTGACTTTTTGATTCTCATTTTCTCAGGTGATAGACCCAGCAGTGGGTGTGATTGACTGACTGGTAGCACGGAGTTTCCCTTTTCAAAGCACCTTCTTTGTGTTTTCATTAGTGGCTCTTACCACGTCCCCCTTAGAATCGAGGGTAGGCATTTCTCCACAATCGCTTCAGCATTTATTGTTTGCAGCATTTATGCTAGTGGCCCTTCTGGCTGCTGTGAGCTGATAGGTTTTTGTAATTTGAGTTTGCATGTCTTTGAAAATTCGTAAAACTCATCATTTTTCTCTGCCGTTTTCTTCTCTGTTAAAAAAAGGAAACAATTGGGAGTACAATATAACTCTTGAAATTGTCTTCTTGGAGGTTTGCCCTCTTTTTAATTTTTTGGTCGATCTTCCACCCCAGAATTTATTTAGATAGCAGGTGTCATTTACCGAACTGCAATTTGGTGAATGTTTAGTGACCTTTAGCAATGGGTTTAAAGCTGCTGTTCTGGGCAGTGGCCTCAAGCAGGCAGCATTTCTCCATTCCCCAATCTGGGTACTAGGGCAGCAGAGCCTTGCTGGAAGTCGTGTCCTAGGTTGTAAATTACATTGGCATGTGCATGGAGAAACCCCATAAGTTTATGTCTCATTAATTCTTCTTGGTTTTAAAAATTTTCTTAATTGGGGTAAAGCTTAGAATATTGTCTGTCCTAGGTGTACACAATCTGGTTCATTTGTACATTATATATGTCTATTCAAGTACAGATCCTCTTCCCATGTAAAATGTTACTGAGGGTTCCGCAGACCTCCCTTGCTCTATGGTCGGTCTTTTTGAGATATGTATATAATATGTGTTTGTATACATATAGTAACACTAATCTTAATTTATCCATTCCCCCCACTTTTCCTTTTAGATGAGCACAGTTTGTTTTCTAAGTCTGGGAGTGTCTTTCTCTGTGGAAATATGTTCATTTGTGTCAGTTATTAGATAACGCCTGTAAGTCATATCATAGAATATAGGTCTTTTGCTTTCCGACTTACCTCATATTTCGTGATTATCTCCAGACTCATTTGTGGTGCCTCAGAGAGCAATGGTTCATTGTTTTCCATGGCTAATATTCCACTGTGTACATGGACCACTTCTTCTTTATCCACTCACCTGTTGTTGGACATTTTGATTGCTTCACTGTCTTGGCTATTGTGAATAAGGCTGCACTGCAGCTTTTGCGGCCTGTGTCTTCTCGATTCTTGTCTTCTCAGGTGAGAGGTCCAATGGTGCGCCTGCTGGATTGAATGGTACCTCCATTTTTACTTTTAAACACAGCTCCTTTCTGTTCTCATCATTGGCTGTTACGCCTTTACGTCTCACCAGCAGGTAGAGGGTACACAGTTCTCTAAATCCCCTTCAGCATTTATTGTTTGGAGACTTTTTGCTGATGGTGAGTCGACTGGTGTAAGTTGAAACTTTTTGTAGATTAGATTGCATGGGTCTAACACTCCCTGAGGGTGAGCTTTTATCCATTTTCCTTGTTTTAAAGAAGAGCGTGAGTAAACCTAAACTCTTCCTACTCTCTTCTTGAAACATTTGCCTCTTTTGAATTTTATTGTCCATTCCCTACTTCTGCACAGTTTTCTAGGGCAGGTGTCCTTTACAGCCCTGAGTCCTTGTGAATGTTAAGTGACCATTAGCTGTGAGTTTAAAGCTGTTCTTGCAGGAAACGGCCACTAGGTGGCAGCATTTCCCCGTAAACAAATTTGGTTACTAGGGAAACAGAGAGCCTTAATGGAAGCGGTGTTCTAGGTTGTAAATTAGAATGGAATGTGCCAGGAAAAAGCCCTTTAAGTTTATGTCTCATTACTTCTTGTTCATATTTGTAATTTACTTTTTATTTTTTATCCCAGCAAATATGATTACAATGGTTTGTTTGTTCTAGGTGTGCAAGATGTGGTTCTTTCACACATATACATGTATCTATTCTCCCTCCCATCCTTTTCCCATGTAGGTTATGACACAATGCTGAGTAGTCTTCTCCTCGTCTTCCGTACGTCTTTGGTGGTTATGTATTTCACGTGGTATGTATATCTCTGTTAAACCCAATATGGTAATGTATCCAATCCTCATCCCTTTCTATGTGGTGAACAATACGTTTTTTAACGATTCTGTGATTGCCTTTCTCTGTGGAAATATCTTCATTGGTATCAATTTTTAAGTAACTCTTAAAAGGGATATGACAGGATATGTGTCTTTTGCTTTCTCACTTACTACAGGTGGCGTGAGTACGTCTAGACTCATCTATGGTGCTGCAAATGGCATTGTTTCATTTTTTCACTAGCGAACATTCCATCTGTACACGGAAGAGTTCTTCTTTGTCCACCCATCTGTTGGTGGACTTTTTGGTTACTTCCCTATCTTGGCTATTGTAATACTGTGCAATGCAGATTTGCCTGCCTGTGTCTTTCCAATTCTCTCTTCTTAGATTATAGGTCGAGGAGTGGGCCTGCTGGATCATATGGTAGCTCAATGTTTACCTTTTTAAGGCACCTCCATTCTGTTCTCATTCGTGGCCCTTTCCAACTTACGTCCCACTTGAAGTTGAGTGTATGCATTTCTCCACAACACCTTCAGCATTTATTGTTTTGTAGTTTTCTTGCTGATGGTTATTCTGACAAGTGTGAGCTGATACCTCTCTGTGGTTGAATTCGAATGTGCCACATAATCCGTTGAAATTGAGCTTTAAGGCATGTCTTTTTTATTTTTCAAGCTGTGATTACCCCTTAGTTCTTCAAAGTGTTCTCTTTAAGTATGTGTCCCATTTTGAAATGTTTTGTCCGTTACCTCCCTCAAGACATTTTGAGGGCAGGTTTCATTTACAGTTCTGCAGTACTTGTTCCTATGAAATGACCATTAGCACAGGCTTTAAAGCTGCTTTTGCAGGTAACTGCCAGAGGGTGGCAGCCTTTCTATGTCCCCCACCCTGGTATCTAGGGAAAAGCCCTTGCGGCCTGTGGGGTTTCTCGGGTATACATTAGAGTGGAGTGTGCCCGGACAAACCCAGACAAGCTGATGTCTCCTTACGTTTGTTGGATTTTTAAATTTATTTTTTATTTTTTATTGGAGTAAATTTCCACTGTGTACGTGGACCACTTCTACTTTGTGCATTCCTCGGTTGATGGACATTTTCATTGCTTCCAAGTGTTGGCTATGGTAAATATTGTTGGAGTGCAGGATTGGCAGCCTGTGACTTTTTGATTCTCATTTTCTCAGGTGATAGACCCAGCAGTGGGTGTGATTGACTGACTGGTAGCACGGAGTTTCCCTTTTCAAAGCACCTTCTTTGTGTTTTCATTAGTGGCTCTTACCACGTCCCCCTTAGAATCGAGGGTACGCATTTCTCCACAATCGCTTCAGCATTTATTGTTTGCAGCATTTATGCTAGTGGCCCTTCTGGCTGCTGTGAGCTGATAGGTTTTTGTAATTTGAGTTTGCATGTCTTTGAAAATTCGTAAAACTCATCATTTTTCTCTGCCGTTTTCTTCTCTGTTAAAAAAAGGAAACAATTGGGAGTACAATATAACTCTTGAAATTGTCTTCTTGGAGGTTTGCCCTCTTTTTAATTTTTTGGTCGATCTTCCACCCCAGAATTTATTTAGATAGCAGGTGTCATTTACCGAACTGCAATTTGGTGAATGTTTAGTGACCTTTAGCAATGGGTTTAAAGCTGCTGTTCTGGGCAGTGGCCTCAAGCAGGCAGCATTTCTCCATTCCCCAATCTGGGTACTAGGGCAGCAGAGCCTTGCTGGAAGTCGTGTCCTAGGTTGTAAATTACATTGGCATGTGCATGGAGAAACCCCATAAGTTTATGTCTCATTAATTCTTCTTGGTTTTAAAAATTTTCTTAATTGGGGTAAAGCTTAGAATATTGTCTGTCCTAGGTGTACACAATCTGGTTCATTTGTACA
Source organism: Balaenoptera borealis (assembly GCF_965194805.1). Taxonomy (NCBI): domain Eukaryota; kingdom Metazoa; phylum Chordata; class Mammalia; order Artiodactyla; family Balaenopteridae; genus Balaenoptera; species Balaenoptera borealis. The sequence continues at coordinate 326,328 of NW_028123483.1, read as the reverse complement.
TTATATATGTCTATTCAAGTACAGATCCTCTTCCCATGTAAAATGTTACTGAGGGTTCCGCAGACCTCCCTTGCTCTATGGTCGGTCTTTTTGAGATATGTATATAATATGTGTTTGTATACATATAGTAACACTAATCTTAATTTATCCATTCCCCCCACTTTTCCTTTTAGATGAGCACAGTTTGTTTTCTAAGTCTGGGAGTGTCTTTCTCTGTGGAAATATGTTCATTTGTGTCAGTTATTAGATAACGCCTGTAAGTCATATCATAGAATATAGGTCTTTTGCTTTCCGACTTACCTCATATTTCGTGATTATCTCCAGACTCATTTGTGGTGCCTCAGAGAGCAATGGTTCATTGTTTTCCATGGCTAATATTCCACTGTGTACATGGACCACTTCTTCTTTATCCACTCACCTGTTGTTGGACATTTTGATTGCTTCACTGTCTTGGCTATTGTGAATGAGGCTGCACTGCAGCTTTTGCGGCCTGTGTCTTCTCGATTCTTGTCTTCTCAGGTGAGAGGTCCAATGGTGCGCCTGCTGGATTGAATGGTACCTCCATTTTTACTTTGAAACACAGCTCCTTTCTGTTCTCATCATTGGCTGTTACGCCTTTACGTCTCACCAGCAGGTAGAGGGTACACAGTGCTCTAAATCCCCTTCAGCATTTATTGTTTGGAGACTTTTTGCTGATGGTGAGTCGACTGGTGTAAGTTGAAACTTTTTGTAGATTAGATTGCATGGGTCTAACACTCCCTGAGGGTGAGCTTTTATCCATTTTCCTTGTTTTAAAGAAGAGCGTGAGTAAACCTAAACTCTTCCTACTCTCTTCTTGAAACATTTGCCTCTTTTGAATTTTATTGTCCATTCCCTACTTCTGCACAGTTTTCTAGGGCAGGTGTCCTTTACAGCCCTGAGTCCTTGTGAATGTTAAGTGACCATTAGCTGTGAGTTTAAAGCTGTTCTTGCAGGAAACGGCCACTAGGTGGCAGCATTTCCCCGTAAACAAATTTGGTTACTAGGGAAACAGAGAGCCTTAATGGAAGCGGTGTTCTAGGTTGTAAATTAGAATGGAATGTGCCAGGAAAAAGCCCTTTAAGTTTATGTCTCATTACTTCTTGTTCATATTTGTAATTTACTTTTTATTTTTTATCCCAGCAAATATGATTACAATGGTTTGTTTGTTCTAGGTGTGCAAGATGTGGTTCTTTCACACATATACATGTATCTATTCTCCCTCCCATCCTTTTCCCATGTAGGTTATGACACAATGCTGAGTAGTCTTCTCCTCGTCTTCCGTACGTCTTTGGTGGTTATGTATTTCACGTGGTATGTATATCTCTGTTAAACCCAATATGGTAATGTATCCAATCCTCATCCCTTTCTATGTGGTGAACAATAAGTTTTTTAACGATTCTGTGATTGCCTTTCTCTGTGGAAATATCTTCATTGGTATCAATTTTTAAGTAACTCTTAAAAGGGATATGACAGGATATGTGTCTTTTGCTTTCTCACTTACTACAGGTGGCGTGAGTACGTCTAGACTCATCTATGGTGCTGCAAATGGCATTGTTTCATTTTTTCACTAGCGAACATTCCATCTGTACACGGAAGAGTTCTTCTTTGTCCACCCATCTGTTGGTGGACTTTTTGGTTACTTCCCTATCTTGGCTATTGTAATACTGTGCAATGCAGATTTGCCTGCCTGTGTCTTTCCAATTCTCTCTTCTTAGATTATAGGTCGAGGAGTGGGCCTGCTGGATCATATGGTAGCTCAATGTTTACCTTTTTAAGGCACCTCCATTCTGTTCTCATTCGTGGCCCTTTCCAACTTACGTCCCACTTGAAGTTGAGTGTATGCATTTCTCCACAACACCTTCAGCATTTATTGTTTTGTAGTTTTCTTGCTGATGGTTATTCTGACAAGTGTGAGCTGATACCTCTCTGTGGTTGAATTCGAATGTGCCACATAATCCGTTGAAATTGAGCTTTAAGGCATGTCTTTTTTATTTTTCAAGCTGTGATTACCCCTTAGTTCTTCAAAGTGTTCTCTTTAAGTATGTGTCCCATTTTGAAATGTTTTGTCCGTTACCTCCCTCAAGACATTTTGAGGGCAGGTTTCATTTACAGTTCTGCAGTACTTGTTCCTATGAAATGACCATTAGCACAGGCTTTAAAGCTGCTTTTGCAGGTAACTGCCAGAGGGTGGCAGCCTTTCTATGTCCCCCACCCTGGTATCTAGGGAAAAGCCCTTGCGGCCTGTGGGGTTTCTCGGGTATACATTAGAGTGGAGTGTGCCCGGACAAACCCAGACAAGCTGATGTCTCCTTACGTTTGTTGGATTTTTAAATTTATTTTTTATTTTTTATTGGAGTAAATTTCCACTGTGTACGTGGACCACTTCTACTTTGTGCATTCCTCGGTTGATGGACATTTTCATTGCTTCCAAGTGTTGGCTATGGTAAATATTGTTGGAGTGCAGGATTGGCAGCCTGTGACTTTTTGATTCTCATTTTCTCAGGTGATAGACCCAGCAGTGGGTGTGATTGACTGACTGGTAGCACGGAGTTTCCCTTTTCAAAGCACCTTCTTTGTGTTTTCATTAGTGGCTCTTACCACGTCCCCCTTAGAATCGAGGGTACGCATTTCTCCACAATCGCTTCAGCATTTATTGTTTGCAGCATTTATGCTAGTGGCCCTTCTGGCTGCTGTGAGCTGATAGGTTTTTGTAATTTGAGTTTGCATGTCTTTGAAAATTCGTAAAACTCATCATTTTTCTCTGCCGTTTTCTTCTCTGTTAAAAAAAGGAAACAATTGGGAGTACAATATAACTCTTGAAATTGTCTTCTTGGAGGTTTGCCCTCTTTTTAATTTTTTGGTCGATCTTCCACCCCAGAATTTATTTAGATAGCAGGTGTCATTTACCGAACTGCAATTTGGTGAATGTTTAGTGACCTTTAGCAATGGGTTTAAAGCTGCTGTTCTGGGCAGTGGCCTCAAGCAGGCAGCATTTCTCCATTCCCCAATCTGGGTACTAGGGCAGCAGAGCCTTGCTGGAAGTCGTGTCCTAGGTTGTAAATTACATTGGCATGTGCATGGAGAAACCCCATAAGTTTATGTCTCATTAATTCTTCTTGGTTTTAAAAATTTTCTTAATTGGGGTAAAGCTTAGAATATTGTCTGTCCTAGGTGTACACAATCTGGTTCATTTGTACATTATATATGTCTATTCAAGTACAGATCCTCTTCCCATGTAAAATGTTACTGAGGGTTCCGCAGACCTCCCTTGCTCTATGGTCGGTCTTTTTGAGATATGTATATAATATGTGTTTGTATACATATAGTAACACTAATCTTAATTTATCCATTCCCCCCACTTTTCCTTTTAGATGAGCACAGTTTGTTTTCTAAGTCTGGGAGTGTCTTTCTCTGTGGAAATATGTTCATTTGTGTCAGTTATTAGATAACGCCTGTAAGTCATATCATAGAATATAGGTCTTTTGCTTTCCGACTTACCTCATATTTCGTGATTATCTCCAGACTCATTTGTGGTGCCTCAGAGAGCAATGGTTCATTGTTTTCCATGGCTAATATTCCACTGTGTACATGGACCACTTCTTCTTTATCCACTCACCTGTTGTTGGACATTTTGATTGCTTCACTGTCTTGGCTATTGTGAATAAGGCTGCACTGCAGCTTTTGCGGCCTGTGTCTTCTCGATTCTTGTCTTCTCAGGTGAGAGGTCCAATGGTGCGCCTGCTGGATTGAATGGTACCTCCATTTTTACTTTGAAACACAGCTCCTTTCTGTTCTCATCATTGGCTGTTACGCCTTTACGTCTCACCAGCAGGTAGAGGGTACACAGTTCTCTAAATCCCCTTCAGCATTTATTGTTTGGAGACTTTTTGCTGATGGTGAGTCGACTGGTGTAAGTTGAAACTTTTTGTAGATTAGATTGCATGGGTCTAACACTCCCTGAGGGTGAGCTTTTATCCATTTTCCTTGTTTTAAAGAAGAGCGTGAGTAAACCTAAACTCTTCATACTCTCTTCTTGAAACATTTGCCTCTTTTGAATTTTATTGTCCATTCCCTACTTCTGCACAGTTTTCTAGGGCAGGTGTCCTTTACAGCCCTGAGTCCTTGTGAATGTTAAGTGACCATTAGCTGTGAGTTTAAAGCTGTTCTTGCAGGAAACGGCCACTAGGTGGCAGCATTTCCCCGTAAACAAATTTGGTTACTAGGGAAACAGAGAGCCTTAATGGAAGCGGTGTTCTAGGTTGTAAATTAGAATGGAATGTGCCAGGAAAAAGCCCTTTAAGTTTATGTCTCATTACTTCTTGTTCATATTTGTAATTTACTTTTTATTTTTTATCCCAGCAAATATGATTACAATGGTTTGTTTGTTCTAGGTGTGCAAGATGTGGTTCTTTCACACATATACATGTATCTATTCTCCCTCCCATCCTTTTCCCATGTAGGTTATGACACAATGCTGAGTAGTCTTCTCCTCGTCTTCCGTACGTCTTTGGTGGTTATGTATTTCACGTGGTATGTATATCTCTGTTAAACCCAATATGGTAATGTATCCAATCCTCATCCCTTTCTATGTGGTGAACAATAAGTTTTTTAACGATTCTGTGATTGCCTTTCTCTGTGGAAATATCTTCATTGGTATCAATTTTTAAGTAACTCTTAAAAGGGATATGACAGGATATGTGTCTTTTGCTTTCTCACTTACTACAGGTGGCGTGAGTACGTCTAGACTCATCTATGGTGCTGCAAATGGCATTGTTTCATTTTTTCACTAGCGAACATTCCATCTGTACACGGAAGAGTTCTTCTTTGTCCACCCATCTGTTGGTGGACTTTTTGGTTACTTCCCTATCTTGGCTATTGTAATACTGTGCAATGCAGATTTGCCTGCCTGTGTCTTTCCAATTCTCTCTTCTTAGATTATAGGTCGAGGAGTGGGCCTGCTGGATCATATGGTAGCTCAATGTTTACCTTTTTAAGGCACCTCCATTCTGTTCTCATTCGTGGCCCTTTCCAACTTACGTCCCACTTGAAGTTGAGTGTATGCATTTCTCCACAACACCTTCAGCATTTATTGTTTTGTAGTTTTCTTGCTGATGGTTATTCTGACAAGTGTGAGCTGATACCTCTCTGTGGTTGAATTCGAATGTGCCACATAATCCGTTGAAATTGAGCTTTAAGGCATGTCTTTTTTATTTTTCAAGCTGTGATTACCCCTTAGTTCTTCAAAGTGTTCTCTTTAAGTATGTGTCCCATTTTGAAATGTTTTGTCCGTTACCTCCCTCAAGACATTTTGAGGGCAGGTTTCATTTACAGTTCTGCAGTACTTGTTCCTATGAAATGACCATTAGCACAGGCTTTAAAGCTGCTTTTGCAGGTAACTGCCAGAGGGTGGCAGCCTTTCTATGTCCCCCACCCTGGTATCTAGGGAAAAGCCCTTGCGGCCTGTGGGGTTTCTCGGGTATACATTAGAGTGGAGTGTGCCCGGACAAACCCAGACAAGCTGATGTCTCCTTACGTTTGTTGGATTTTTAAATTTATTTTTTATTTTTTATTGGAGTAAATTTCCACTGTGTACGTGGACCACTTCTACTTTGTGCATTCCTCGGTTGATGGACATTTTCATTGCTTCCAAGTGTTGGCTATGGTAAATATTGTTGGAGTGCAGGATTGGCAGCCTGTGACTTTTTGATTCTCATTTTCTCAGGTGATAGACCCAGCAGTGGGTGTGATTGACTGACTGGTAGCACGGAGTTTCCCTTTTCAAAGCACCTTCTTTGTGTTTTCATTAGTGGCTCTTACCACGTCCCCCTTAGAATCGAGGGTAGGCATTTCTCCACAATCGCTTCAGCATTTATTGTTTGCAGCATTTATGCTAGTGGCCCTTCTGGCTGCTGTGAGCTGATAGGTTTTTGTAATTTGAGTTTGCATGTCTTTGAAAATTCGTAAAACTCATCATTTTTCTCTGCCGTTTTCTTCTCTGTTAAAAAAAGGAAACAATTGGGAGTACAATATAACTCTTGAAATTGTCTTCTTGGAGGTTTGCCCTCTTTTTAATTTTTTGGTCGATCTTCCACCCCAGAATTTATTTAGATAGCAGGTGTCATTTACCGAACTGCAATTTGGTGAATGTTTAGTGACCTTTAGCAATGGGTTTAAAGCTGCTGTTCTGGGCAGTGGCCTCAAGCAGGCAGCATTTCTCCATTCCCCAATCTGGGTACTAGGGCAGCAGAGCCTTGCTGGAAGTCGTGTCCTAGGTTGTAAATTACATTGGCATGTGCATGGAGAAACCCCATAAGTTTATGTCTCATTAATTCTTCTTGGTTTTAAAAATTTTCTTAATTGGGGTAAAGCTTAGAATATTGTCTGTCCTAGGTGTACACAATCTGGTTCATTTGTACATTATATATGTCTATTCAAGTACAGATCCTCTTCCCATGTAAAATGTTACTGAGGGTTCCGCAGACCTCCCTTGCTCTATGGTCGGTCTTTTTGAGATATGTATATAATATGTGTTTGTATACATATAGTAACACTAATCTTAATTTATCCATTCCCCCCACTTTTCCTTTTAGATGAGCACAGTTTGTTTTCTAAGTCTGGGAGTGTCTTTCTCTGTGGAAATATGTTCATTTGTGTCAGTTATTAGATAACGCCTGTAAGTCATATCATAGAATATAGGTCTTTTGCTTTCCGACTTACCTCATATTTCGTGATTATCTCCAGACTCATTTGTGGTGCCTCAGAGAGCAATGGTTCATTGTTTTCCATGGCTAATATTCCACTGTGTACATGGACCACTTCTTCTTTATCCACTCACCTGTTGTTGGACATTTTGATTGCTTCACTGTCTTGGCTATTGTGAATAAGGCTGCACTGCAGCTTTTGCGGCCTGTGTCTTCTCGATTCTTGTCTTCTCAGGTGAGAGGTCCAATGGTGCGCCTGCTGGATTGAATGGTACCTCCATTTTTACTTTTAAACACAGCTCCTTTCTGTTCTCATCATTGGCTGTTACGCCTTTACGTCTCACCAGCAGGTAGAGGGTACACAGTTCTCTAAATCCCCTTCAGCATTTATTGTTTGGAGACTTTTTGCTGATGGTGAGTCGACTGGTGTAAGTTGAAACTTTTTGTAGATTAGATTGCATGGGTCTAACACTCCCTGAGGGTGAGCTTTTATCCATTTTCCTTGTTTTAAAGAAGAGCGTGAGTAAACCTAAACTCTTCATACTCTCTTCTTGAAACATTTGCCTCTTTTGAATTTTATTGTCCATTCCCTACTTCTGCACAGTTTTCTAGGGCAGGTGTCCTTTACAGCCCTGAGTCCTTGTGAATGTTAAGTGACCATTAGCTGTGAGTTTAAAGCTGTTCTTGCAGGAAACGGCCACTAGGTGGCAGCATTTCCCCGTAAACAAATTTGGTTACTAGGGAAACAGAGAGCCTTAATGGAAGCGGTGTTCTAGGTTGTAAATTAGAATGGAATGTGCCAGGAAAAAGCCCTTTAAGTTTATGTCTCATTACTTCTTGTTCATATTTGTAATTTACTTTTTATTTTTTATCCCAGCAAATATGATTACAATGGTTTGTTTGTTCTAGGTGTGCAAGATGTGGTTCTTTCACACATATACATGTATCTATTCTCCCTCCCATCCTTTTCCCATGTAGGTTATGACACAATGCTGAGTAGTCTTCTCCTCGTCTTCCGTACGTCTTTGGTGGTTATGTATTTCACGTGGTATGTATATCTCTGTTAAACCCAATATGGTAATGTATCCAATCCTCATCCCTTTCTATGTGGTGAACAATAAGTTTTTTAACGATTCTGTGATTGCCTTTCTCTGTGGAAATATCTTCATTGGTATCAATTTTTAAGTAACTCTTAAAAGGGATATGACAGGATATGTGTCTTTTGCTTTCTCACTTACTACAGGTGGCGTGAGTACGTCTAGACTCATCTATGGTGCTGCAAATGGCATTGTTTCATTTTTTCACTAGCGAACATTCCATCTGTACACGGAAGAGTTCTTCTTTGTCCACCCATCTGTTGGTGGACTTTTTGGTTACTTCCCTATCTTGGCTATTGTAATACTGTGCAATGCAGATTTGCCTGCCTGTGTCTTTCCAATTCTCTCTTCTTAGATTATAGGTCGAGGAGTGGGCCTGCTGGATCATATGGTAGCTCAATGTTTACCTTTTTAAGGCACCTCCATTCTGTTCTCATTCGTGGCCCTTTCCAACTTACGTCCCACTTGAAGTTGAGTGTATGCATTTCTCCACAACACCTTCAGCATTTATTGTTTTGTAGTTTTCTTGCTGATGGTTATTCTGACAAGTGTGAGCTGATACCTCTCTGTGGTTGAATTCGAATGTGCCACATAATCCGTTGAAATTGAGCTTTAAGGCATGTCTTTTTTATTTTTCAAGCTGTGATTACCCCTTAGTTCTTCAAAGTGTTCTCTTTAAGTATGTGTCCCATTTTGAAATGTTTTGTCCGTTACCTCCCTCAAGACATTTTGAGGGCAGGTTTCATTTACAGTTCTGCAGTACTTGTTCCTATGAAATGACCATTAGCACAGGCTTTAAAGCTGCTTTTGCAGGTAACTGCCAGAGGGTGGCAGCCTTTCTATGTCCCCCACCCTGGTATCTAGGGAAAAGCCCTTGCGGCCTGTGGGGTTTCTCGGGTATACATTAGAGTGGAGTGTGCCCGGACAAACCCAGACAAGCTGATGTCTCCTTACGTTTGTTGGATTTTTAAATTTAATTTTTATTTTTTATTGGAGTAAATTTCCACTGTGTACGTGGACCACTTCTACTTTGTGCATTCCTCGGTTGATGGACATTTTCATTGCTTCCAAGTGTTGGCTATGGTAAATATTGTTGGAGTGCAGGATTGGCAGCCTGTGACTTTTTGATTCTCATTTTCTCAGGTGATAGACCCAGCAGTGGGTGTGATTGACTGACTGGTAGCACGGAGTTTCCCTTTTCAAAGCACCTTCTTTGTGTTTTCATTAGTGGCTCTTACCACGTCCCCCTTAGAATCGAGGGTACGCATTTCTCCACAATCGCTTCAGCATTTATTGTTTGCAGCATTTATGCTAGTGGCCCTTCTGGCTGCTGTGAGCTGATAGGTTTTTGTAATTTGAGTTTGCATGTCTTTGAAAATTCGTAAAACTCATCATTTTTCTCTGCCGTTTTCTTCTCTGTTAAAAAAAGGAAACAATTGGGAGTACAATATAACTCTTGAAATTGTCTTCTTGGAGGTTTGCCCTCTTTTTAATTTTTTGGTCGATGTTCCACCCCAGAATTTATTTAGATAGCAGGTGTCATTTAACCGAACTGCAATTTGGTGAATGTTTAGTGACCTTTAGCAATGGGTTTAAAGCTGCTGTTCTGGGCAGTGGCCTCAAGCAGGCAGCATTTCTCCATTCCCCAATCTGGGTACTAGGGCAGCAGAGCCTTTCTGGAAGTCGTGTCCTAGGTTGTAAATTACATTGGCATGTGCATGGAGAAACCCCATAAGTTTATGTCTCATTAATTCTTCTTGGTTTTAAAAATTTTCTTAATTGGGGTAAAGCTTAGAATATTGTCTGTCCTAGGTGTACACAATCTGGTTCATTTGTACATTATATATGTCTATTCAAGTACAGATCCTCTTCCCATGTAAAATGTTACTGAGGGTTCCGCAGACCTCCCTTGCTCTATGGTCGGTCTTTTTGAGATATGTATATAATATGTGTTTGTATACATATAGTAACACTAATCTTAATTTATCCATTCCCCCCACTTTTCCTTTTAGATGAGCACAGTTTGTTTTCTAAGTCTGGGAGTGTCTTTCTCTGTGGAAATATGTTCATTTGTGTCAGTTATTAGATAACGCCTGTAAGTCATATCATAGAATATAGGTCTTTTGCTTTCCGACTTACCTCATATTTCGTGATTATCTCCAGACTCATTTGTGGTGCCTCAGAGAGCAATGGTTCATTGTTTTCCATGGCTAATATTCCACTGTGTACATGGACCACTTCTTCTTTATCCACTCACCTGTTGTTGGACATTTTGATTGCTTCACTGTCTTGGCTATTGTGAATGAGGCTGCACTGCAGCTTTTGCGGCCTGTGTCTTCTCGATTCTTGTCTTCTCAGGTGAGAGGTCCAATGGTGCGCCTGCTGGATTGAATGGTACCTCCATTTTTACTTTTAAACACAGCTCCTTTCTGTTCTCATCATTGGCTGTTACGCCTTTACGTCTCACCAGCAGGTAGAGGGTACACAGTGCTCTAAATCCCCTTCAGCATTTATTGTTTGGAGACTTTTTGCTGATGGTGAGTCGACTGGTGTAAGTTGAAACTTTTTGTAGATTAGATTGCATGGGTCTAACACTCCCTGAGGGTGAGCTTTTATCCATTTTCCTTGTTTTAAAGAAGAGCGTGAGTAAACCTAAACTCTTCCTACTCTCTTCTTGAAACATTTGCCTCTTTTGAATTTTATTGTCCATTCCCTACTTCTGCACAGTTTTCTAGGGCAGGTGTCCTTTACAGCCCTGAGTCCTTGTGAATGTTAAGTGACCATTAGCTGTGAGTTTAAAGCTGTTCTTGCAGGAAACGGCCACTAGGTGGCAGCATTTCCCCGTAAACAAATTTGGTTACTAGGGAAACAGAGAGCCTTAATGGAAGCGGTGTTCTAGGTTGTAAATTAGAATGGAATGTGCCAGGAAAAAGCCCTTTAAGTTTATGTCTCATTACTTCTTGTTCATATTTGTAATTTACTTTTTATTTTTTATCCCAGCAAATATGATTACAATGGTTTGTTTGTTCTAGGTGTGCAAGATGTGGTTCTTTCACACATATACATGTATCTATTCTCCCTCCCATCCTTTTCCCATGTAGGTTATGACACAATGCTGAGTAGTCTTCTCCTCGTCTTCCGTACGTCTTTGGTGGTTATGTATTTCACGTGGTATGTATATCTCTGTTAAACCCAATATGGTAATGTATCCAATCCTCATCCCTTTCTATGTGGTGAACAATAAGTTTTTTAACGATTCTGTGATTGCCTTTCTCTGTGGAAATATCTTCATTGGTATCAATTTTTAAGTAACTCTTAAAAGGGATATGACAGGATATGTGTCTTTTGCTTTCTCACTTACTACAGGTGGCGTGAGTACGTCTAGACTCATCTATGGTGCTGCAAATGGCATTGTTTCATTTTTTCACTAGCGAACATTCCATCTGTACACGGAAGAGTTCTTCTTTGTCCACCCATCTGTTGGTGGACTTTTTGGTTACTTCCCTATCTTGGCTATTGTAATACTGTGCAATGCAGATTTGCCTGCCTGTGTCTTTCCAATTCTCTCTTCTTAGATTATAGGTCGAGGAGTGGGCCTGCTGGATCATATGGTAGCTCAATGTTTACCTTTTTAAGGCACCTCCATTCTGTTCTCATTCGTGGCCCTTTCCAACTTACGTCCCACTTGAAGTTGAGTGTATGCATTTCTCCACAACACCTTCAGCATTTATTGTTTTGTAGTTTTCTTGCTGATGGTTATTCTGACAAGTGTGAGCTGATACCTCTCTGTGGTTGAATTCGAATGTGCCACATAATCCGTTGAAATTGAGCTTTAAGGCATGTCTTTTTTATTTTTCAAGCTGTGATTATCCCTTAGTTCTTCAAAGTGTTCTCTTTAAGTATGTGTCCCATTTTGAAATGTTTTGTCCGTTACCTCCCTCAAGACATTTTGAGGGCAGGTTTCATTTACAGTTCTGCAGTACTTGTTCCTATGAAATGACCATTAGCACAGGCTTTAAAGCTGCTTTTGCAGGTAACTGCCAGAGGGTGGCAGCCTTTCTATGTCCCCCACCCTGGTATCTAGGGAAAAGCCCTTGCGGCCTGTGGGGTTTCTCGGGTATAAATTAGAGTGGAGTGTGCCCGGACAAACCCAGACAAGCTGATGTCTCCTTACGTTTGTTGGATTTTTAAATTTATTTTTTATTTTTTATTGGAGTAAATTTCCACTGTGTACGTGGACCACTTCTACTTTGTGCATTCCTCGGTTGATGGACATTTTCATTGCTTCCAAGTGTTGGCTATGGTAAATATTGTTGGAGTGCAGGATTGGCAGCCTGTGACTTTTTGATTCTCATTTTCTCAGGTGATAGACCCAGCAGTGGGTGTGATTGACTGACTGGTAGCACGGAGTTTCCCTTTTCAAAGCACCTTCTTTGTGTTTTCATTAGTGGCTCTTACCACGTCCCCCTTAGAATCGAGGGTACGCATTTCTCCACAATCGCTTCAGCATTTATTGTTTGCAGCATTTATGCTAGTGGCCCTTCTGGCTGCTGTGAGCTGATAGGTTTTTGTAATTTGAGTTTGCATGTCTTTGAAAATTCGTAAAACTCATCATTTTTCTCTGCCGTTTTCTTCTCTGTTAAAAAAAGGAAACAATTGGGAGTACAATATAACTCTTGAAATTGTCTTCTTGGAGGTTTGCCCTCTTTTTAATTTTTTGGTCGATCTTCCACCCCAGAATTTATTTAGATAGCAGGTGTCATTTAACCGAACTGCAATTTGGTGAATGTTTAGTGACCTTTAGCAATGGGTTTAAAGCTGCTGTTCTGGGCAGTGGCCTCAAGCAGGCAGCATTTCTCCATTCCCCAATCTGGGTACTAGGGCAGCAGAGCCTTTCTGGAAGTCGTGTCCTAGGTTGTAAATTACATTGGCATGTGCATGGAGAAACCCCATAAGTTTATGTCTCATTAATTCTTCTTGGTTTTAAAAATTTTCTTAATTGGGGTAAAGCTTAGAATATTGTCTGTCCTAGGTGTACACAATCTGGTTCATTTGTACATTATATATGTCTATTCAAGTACAGATCCTCTTCCCATGTAAAATGTTACTGAGGGTTCCGCAGACCTCCCTTGCTCTATGGTCGGTCTTTTTGAGATATGTATATAATATGTGTTTGTATACATATAGTAACACTAATCTTAATTTATCCATTCCCCCCACTTTTCCTTTTAGATGAGCACAGTTTGTTTTCTAAGTCTGGGAGTGTCTTTCTCTGTGGAAATATGTTCATTTGTGTCAGTTATTAGATAACGCCTGTAAGTCATATCATAGAATATAGGTCTTTTGCTTTCCGACTTACCTCATATTTCGTGATTATCTCCAGACTCATTTGTGGTGCCTCAGAGAGCAATGGTTCATTGTTTTCCATGGCTAATATTCCACTGTGTACATGGACCACTTCTTCTTTATCCACTCACCTGTTGTTGGACATTTTGATTGCTTCACTGTCTTGGCTATTGTGAATGAGGCTGCACTGCAGCTTTTGCGGCCTGTGTCTTCTCGATTCTTGTCTTCTCAGGTGAGAGGTCCAATGGTGCGCCTGCTGGATTGAATGGTACCTCCATTTTTACTTTTAAACACAGCTCCTTTCTGTTCTCATCATTGGCTGTTACGCCTTTACGTCTCACCAGCAGGTAGAGGGTACACAGTGCTCTAAATCCCCTTCAGCATTTATTGTTTGGAGACTTTTTGCTGATGGTGAGTCGACTGGTGTAAGTTGAAACTTTTTGTAGATTAGATTGCATGGGTCTAACACTCCCTGAGGGTGAGCTTTTATCCATTTTCCTTGTTTTAAAGAAGAGCGTGAGTAAACCTAAACTCTTCCTACTCTCTTCTTGAAACATTTGCCTCTTTTGAATTTTATTGTCCATTCCCTACTTCTGCACAGTTTTCTAGGGCAGGTGTCCTTTACAGCCCTGAGTCCTTGTGAATGTTAAGTGACCATTAGCTGTGAGTTTAAAGCTGTTCTTGCAGGAAACGGCCACTAGGTGGCAGCATTTCCCCGTAAACAAATTTGGTTACTAGGGAAACAGAGAGCCTTAATGGAAGCGGTGTTCTAGGTTGTAAATTAGAATGGAATGTGCCAGGAAAAAGCCCTTTAAGTTTATGTCTCATTACTTCTTGTTCATATTTGTAATTTACTTTTTATTTTTTATCCCAGCAAATATGATTACAATGGTTTGTTTGTTCTAGGTGTGCAAGATGTGGTTCTTTCACACATATACATGTATCTATTCTCCCTCCCATCCTTTTCCCATGTAGGTTATGACACAATGCTGAGTAGTCTTCTCCTCGTCTTCCGTACGTCTTTGGTGGTTATGTATTTCACGTGGTATGTATATCTCTGTTAACCCCAATATGGTAATGTATCCAATCCTCATCCCTTTCTATGTGGTGAACAATAAGTTTTTTAACGATTCTGTGATTGCCTTTCTCTGTGGAAATATCTTCATTGGTATCAATTTTTAAGTAACTCTTAAAAGGGATATGACAGGATATGTGTCTTTTGCTTTCTCACTTACTACAGGTGGCGTGAGTACGTCTAGACTCATCTATGGTGCTGCAAATGGCATTGTTTCATTTTTTCACTAGCGAACATTCCATCTGTACACGGAAGAGTTCTTCTTTGTCCACCCATCTGTTGGTGGACTTTTTGGTTACTTCCCTATCTTGGCTATTGTAATACTGTGCAATGCAGATTTGCCTGCCTGTGTCTTTCCAATTCTCTCTTCTTAGATTATAGGTCGAGGAGTGGGCCTGCTGGATCATATGGTAGCTCAATGTTTACCTTTTTAAGGCACCTCCATTCTGTTCTCATTCGTGGCCCTTTCCAACTTACGTCCCACTTGAAGTTGAGTGTATGCATTTCTCCACAACACCTTCAGCATTTATTGTTTTGTAGTTTTCTTGCTGATGGTTATTCTGACAAGTGTGAGCTGATACCTCTCTGTGGTTGAATTCGAATGTGCCACATAATCCGTTGAAATTGAGCTTTAAGGCATGTCTTTTTTATTTTTCAAGCTGTGATTATCCCTTAGTTCTTCAAAGTGTTCTCTTTAAGTATGTGTCCCATTTTGAAATGTTTTGTCCGTTACCTCCCTCAAGACATTTTGAGGGCAGGTTTCATTTACAGTTCTGCAGTACTTGTTCCTATGAAATGACCATTAGCACAGGCTTTAAAGCTGCTTTTGCAGGTAACTGCCAGAGGGTGGCAGCCTTTCTATGTCCCCCACCCTGGTATCTAGGGAAAAGCCCTTGCGGCCTGTGGGGTTTCTCGGGTATAAATTAGAGTGGAGTGTGCCCGGACAAACCCAGACAAGCTGATGTCTCCTTACGTTTGTTGGATTTTTAAATTTATTTTTTATTTTTTATTGGAGTAAATTTCCACTGTGTACGTGGACCACTTCTACTTTGTGCATTCCTCGGTTGATGGACATTTTCATTGCTTCCAAGTGTTGGCTATGGTAAATATTGTTGGAGTGCAGGATTGGCAGCCTGTGACTTTTTGATTCTCATTTTCTCAGGTGATAGACCCAGCAGTGGGTGTGATTGACTGACTGGTAGCACGGAGTTTCCCTTTTCAAAGCACCTTCTTTGTGTTTTCATTAGTGGCTCTTACCACGTCCCCCTTAGAATCGAGGGTACGCATTTCTCCACAATCGCTTCAGCATTTATTGTTTGCAGCATTTATGCTAGTGGCCCTTCTGGCTGCTGTGAGCTGATAGGTTTTTGTAATTTGAGTTTGCATGTCTTTGAAAATTCGTAAAACTCATCATTTTTCTCTGCCGTTTTCTTCTCTGTTAAAAAAAGGAAACAATTGGGAGTACAATATAACTCTTGAAATTGTCTTCTTGGAGGTTTGCCCTCTTTTTAATTTTTTGGTCGATCTTCCACCCCAGAATTTATTTAGATAGCAGGTGTCATTTACCGAACTGCAATTTGGTGAATGTTTAGTGACCTTTAGCAATGGGTTTAAAGCTGCTGTTCTGGGCAGTGGCCTCAAGCAGGCAGCATTTCTCCATTCCCCAATCTGGGTACTAGGGCAGCAGAGCCTTGCTGGAAGTCGTGTCCTAGGTTGTAAATTACATTGGCATGTGCATGGAGAAACCCCATAAGTTTATGTCTCATTAATTCTTCTTGGTTTTAAAAATTTTCTTAATTGGGGTAAAGCTTAGAATATTGTCTGTCCTAGGTGTACACAATCTGGTTCATTTGTACATTATATATGTCTATTCAAGTACAGATCCTCTTCCCATGTAAAATGTTACTGAGGGTTCCGCAGACCTCCCTTGCTCTATGGTCGGTCTTTTTGAGATATGTATATAATATGTGTTTGTATACATATAGTAACACTAATCTTAATTTATCCATTCCCCCCACTTTTCCTTTTAGATGAGCACAGTTTGTTTTCTAAGTCTGGGAGTGTCTTTCTCTGTGGAAATATGTTCATTTGTGTCAGTTATTAGATAACGCCTGTAAGTCATATCATAGAATATAGGTCTTTTGCTTTCCGACTTACCTCATATTTCGTGATTATCTCCAGACTCATTTGTGGTGCCTCAGAGAGCAATGGTTCATTGTTTTCCATGGCTAATATTCCACTGTGTACATGGACCACTTCTTCTTTATCCACTCACCTGTTGTTGGACATTTTGATTGCTTCACTGTCTTGGCTATTGTGAATAAGGCTGCACTGCAGCTTTTGCGGCCTGTGTCTTCTCGATTCTTGTCTTCTCAGGTGAGAGGTCCAATGGTGCGCCTGCTGGATTGAATGGTACCTCCATTTTTACTTTGAAACACAGCTCCTTTCTGTTCTCATCATTGGCTGTTACGCCTTTACGTCTCACCAGCAGGTAGAGGGTACACAGTTCTCTAAATCCCCTTCAGCATTTATTGTTTGGAGACTTTTTGCTGATGGTGAGTCGACTGGTGTAAGTTGAAACTTTTTGTAGATTAGATTGCATGGGTCTAACACTCCCTGAGGGTGAGCTTTTATCCATTTTCCTTGTTTTAAAGAAGAGCGTGAGTAAACCTAAACTCTTCATACTCTCTTCTTGAAACATTTGCCTCTTTTGAATTTTATTGTCCATTCCCTACTTCTGCACAGTTTTCTAGGGCAGGTGTCCTTTACAGCCCTGAGTCCTTGTGAATGTTAAGTGACCATTAGCTGTGAGTTTAAAGCTGTTCTTGCAGGAAACGGCCACTAGGTGGCAGCATTTCCCCGTAAACAAATTTGGTTACTAGGGAAACAGAGAGCCTTAATGGAAGCGGTGTTCTAGGTTGTAAATTAGAATGGAATGTGCCAGGAAAAAGCCCTTTAAGTTTATGTCTCATTACTTCTTGTTCATATTTGTAATTTACTTTTTATTTTTTATCCCAGCAAATATGATTACAATGGTTTGTTTGTTCTAGGTGTGCAAGATGTGGTTCTTTCACACATATACATGTATCTATTCTCCCTCCCATCCTTTTCCCATGTAGGTTATGACACAATGCTGAGTAGTCTTCTCCTCGTCTTCCGTACGTCTTTGGTGGTTATGTATTTCACGTGGTATGTATATCTCTGTTAAACCCAATATGGTAATGTATCCAATCCTCATCCCTTTCTATGTGGTGAACAATAAGTTTTTTAACGATTCTGTGATTGCCTTTCTCTGTGGAAATATCTTCATTGGTATCAATTTTTAAGTAACTCTTAAAAGGGATATGACAGGATATGTGTCTTTTGCTTTCTCACTTACTACAGGTGGCGTGAGTACGTCTAGACTCATCTATGGTGCTGCAAATGGCATTGTTTCATTTTTTCACTAGCGAACATTCCATCTGTACACGGAAGAGTTCTTCTTTGTCCACCCATCTGTTGGTGGACTTTTTGGTTACTTCCCTATCTTGGCTATTGTAATACTGTGCAATGCAGATTTGCCTGCCTGTGTCTTTCCAATTCTCTCTTCTTAGATTATAGGTCGAGGAGTGGGCCTGCTGGATCATATGGTAGCTCAATGTTTACCTTTTTAAGGCACCTCCATTCTGTTCTCATTCGTGGCCCTTTCCAACTTACGTCCCACTTGAAGTTGAGTGTATGCATTTCTCCACAACACCTTCAGCATTTATTGTTTTGTAGTTTTCTTGCTGATGGTTATTCTGACAAGTGTGAGCTGATACCTCTCTGTGGTTGAATTCGAATGTGCCACATAATCCGTTGAAATTGAGCTTTAAGGCATGTCTTTTTTATTTTTCAAGCTGTGATTATCCCTTAGTTCTTCAAAGTGTTCTCTTTAAGTATGTGTCCCATTTTGAAATGTTTTGTCCGTTACCTCCCTCAAGACATTTTGAGGGCAGGTTTCATTTACAGTTCTGCAGTACTTGTTCCTATGAAATGACCATTAGCACAGGCTTTAAAGCTGCTTTTGCAGGTAACTGCCAGAGGGTGGCAGCCTTTCTATGTCCCCCACCCTGGTATCTAGGGAAAAGCCCTTGCGGCCTGTGGGGTTTCTCGGGTATAAATTAGAGTGGAGTGTGCCCGGACAAACCCAGACAAGCTGATGTCTCCTTACGTTTGTTGGATTTTTAAATTTATTTTTTATTTTTTATTGGAGTAAATTTCCACTGTGTACGTGGACCACTTCTACTTTGTGCATTCCTCGGTTGATGGACATTTTCATTGCTTCCAAGTGTTGGCTATGGTAAATATTGTTGGAGTGCAGGATTGGCAGCCTGTGACTTTTTGATTCTCATTTTCTCAGGTGATAGACCCAGCAGTGGGTGTGATTGACTGACTGGTAGCACGGAGTTTCCCTTTTCAAAGCACCTTCTTTGTGTTTTCATTAGTGGCTCTTACCACGTCCCCCTTAGAATCGAGGGTACGCATTTCTCCACAATCGCTTCAGCATTTATTGTTTGCAGCATTTATGCTAGTGGCCCTTCTGGCTGCTGTGAGCTGATAGGTTTTTGTAATTTGAGTTTGCATGTCTTTGAAAATTCGTAAAACTCATCATTTTTCTCTGCCGTTTTCTTCTCTGTTAAAAAAAGGAAACAATTGGGAGTACAATATAACTCTTGAAATTGTCTTCTTGGAGGTTTGCCCTCTTTTTAATTTTTTGGTCGATCTTCCACCCCAGAATTTATTTAGATAGCAGGTGTCATTTAACCGAACTGCAATTTGGTGAATGTTTAGTGACCTTTAGCAATGGGTTTAAAGCTGCTGTTCTGGGCAGTGGCCTCAAGCAGGCAGCATTTCTCCATTCCCCAATCTGGGTACTAGGGCAGCAGAGCCTTTCTGGAAGTCGTGTCCTAGGTTGTAAATTACATTGGCATGTGCATGGAGAAACCCCATAAGTTTATGTCTCATTAATTCTTCTTGGTTTTAAAAATTTTCTTAATTGGGGTAAAGCTTAGAATATTGTCTGTCCTAGGTGTACACAATCTGGTTCATTTGTACATTATATATGTCTATTCAAGTACAGATCCTCTTCCCATGTAAAATGTTACTGAGGGTTCCGCAGACCTCCCTTGCTCTATGGTCGGTCTTTTTGAGATATGTATATAATATGTGTTTGTATACATATAGTAACACTAATCTTAATTTATCCATTCCCCCCACTTTTCCTTTTAGATGAGCACAGTTTGTTTTCTAAGTCTGGGAGTGTCTTTCTCTGTGGAAATATGTTCATTTGTGTCAGTTATTAGATAACGCCTGTAAGTCATATCATAGAATATAGGTCTTTTGCTTTCCGACTTACCTCATATTTCGTGATTATCTCCAGACTCATTTGTGGTGCCTCAGAGAGCAATGGTTCATTGTTTTCCATGGCTAATATTCCACTGTGTACATGGACCACTTCTTCTTTATCCACTCACCTGTTGTTGGACATTTTGATTGCTTCACTGTCTTGGCTATTGTGAATAAGGCTGCACTGCAGCTTTTGCGGCCTGTGTCTTCTCGATTCTTGTCTTCTCAGGTGAGAGGTCCAATGGTGCGCCTGCTGGATTGAATGGTACCTCCATTTTTACTTTTAAACACAGCTCCTTTCTGTTCTCATCATTGGCTGTTACGCCTTTACGTCTCACCAGCAGGTAGAGGGTACACAGTTCTCTAAATCCCCTTCAGCATTTATTGTTTGGAGACTTTTTGCTGATGGTGAGTCGACTGGTGTAAGTTGAAACTTTTTGTAGATTAGATTGCATGGGTCTAACACTCCCTGAGGGTGAGCTTTTATCCATTTTCCTTGTTTTAAAGAAGAGCGTGAGTAAACCTAAACTCTTCATACTCTCTTCTTGAAACATTTGCCTCTTTTGAATTTTATTGTCCATTCCCTACTTCTGCACAGTTTTCTAGGGCAGGTGTCCTTTACAGCCCTGAGTCCTTGTGAATGTTAAGTGACCATTAGCTGTGAGTTTAAAGCTGTTCTTGCAGGAAACGGCCACTAGGTGGCAGCATTTCCCCGTAAACAAATTTGGTTACTAGGGAAACAGAGAGCCTTAATGGAAGCGGTGTTCTAGGTTGTAAATTAGAATGGAATGTGCCAGGAAAAAGCCCTTTAAGTTTATGTCTCATTACTTCTTGTTCATATTTGTAATTTACTTTTTATTTTTTATCCCAGCAAATATGATTACAATGGTTTGTTTGTTCTAGGTGTGCAAGATGTGGTTCTTTCACACATATACATGTATCTATTCTCCCTCCCATCCTTTTCCCATGTAGGTTATGACACAATGCTGAGTAGTCTTCTCCTCGTCTTCCGTACGTCTTTGGTGGTTATGTATTTCACGTGGTATGTATATCTCTGTTAACCCCAATATGGTAATGTATCCAATCCTCATCCCTTTCTATGTGGTGAACAATAAGTTTTTTAACGATTCTGTGATTGCCTTTCTCTGTGGAAATATCTTCATTGGTATCAATTTTTAAGTAACTCTTAAAAGGGATATGACAGGATATGTGTCTTTTGCTTTCTCACTTACTACAGGTGGCGTGAGTACGTCTAGACTCATCTATGGTGCTGCAAATGGCATTGTTTCATTTTTTCACTAGCGAACATTCCATCTGTACACGGAAGAGTTCTTCTTTGTCCACCCATCTGTTGGTGGACTTTTTGGTTACTTCCCTATCTTGGCTATTGTAATACTGTGCAATGCAGATTTGCCTGCCTGTGTCTTTCCAATTCTCTCTTCTTAGATTATAGGTCGAGGAGTGGGCCTGCTGGATCATATGGTAGCTCAATGTTTACCTTTTTAAGGCACCTCCATTCTGTTCTCATTCGTGGCCCTTTCCAACTTACGTCCCACTTGAAGTTGAGTGTATGCATTTCTCCACAACACCTTCAGCATTTATTGTTTTGTAGTTTTCTTGCTGATGGTTATTCTGACAAGTGTGAGCTGATACCTCTCTGTGGTTGAATTCGAATGTGCCACATAATCCGTTGAAATTGAGCTTTAAGGCATGTCTTTTTTATTTTTCAAGCTGTGATTATCCCTTAGTTCTTCAAAGTGTTCTCTTTAAGTATGTGTCCCATTTTGAAATGTTTTGTCCGTTACCTCCCTCAAGACATTTTGAGGGCAGGTTTCATTTACAGTTCTGCAGTACTTGTTCCTATGAAATGACCATTAGCACAGGCTTTAAAGCTGCTTTTGCAGGTAACTGCCAGAGGGTGGCAGCCTTTCTATGTCCCCCACCCTGGTATCTAGGGAAAAGCCCTTGCGGCCTGTGGGGTTTCTCGGGTATAAATTAGAGTGGAGTGTGCCCGGACAAACCCAGACAAGCTGATGTCTCCTTACGTTTGTTGGATTTTTAAATTTATTTTTTATTTTTTATTGGAGTAAATTTCCACTGTGTACGTGGACCACTTCTACTTTGTGCATTCCTCGGTTGATGGACATTTTCATTGCTTCCAAGTGTTGGCTATGGTAAATATTGTTGGAGTGCAGGATTGGCAGCCTGTGACTTTTTGATTCTCATTTTCTCAGGTGATAGACCCAGCAGTGGGTGTGATTGACTGACTGGTAGCACGGAGTTTCCCTTTTCAAAGCACCTTCTTTGTGTTTTCATTAGTGGCTCTTACCACGTCCCCCTTAGAATCGAGGGTACGCATTTCTCCACAATCGCTTCAGCATTTATTGTTTGCAGCATTTATGCTAGTGGCCCTTCTGGCTGCTGTGAGCTGATAGGTTTTTGTAATTTGAGTTTGCATGTCTTTGAAAATTCGTAAAACTCATCATTTTTCTCTGCCGTTTTCTTCTCTGTTAAAAAAAGGAAACAATTGGGAGTACAATATAACTCTTGAAATTGTCTTCTTGGAGGTTTGCCCTCTTTTTAATTTTTTGGTCGATGTTCCACCCCAGAATTTATTTAGGTAGCAGGTGTCATTTACCGAACTGCAATTTGGTGAATGTTTAGTGACCTTTAGCAATGGGTTTAAAGCTGCTGTTCTGGGCAGTGGCCTCAAGCAGGCAGCATTTCTCCATTCCCCAATCTGGGTACTAGGGCAGCAGAGCCTTTCTGGAAGTCGTGTCCTAGGTTGTAAATTACATTGGCATGTGCATGGAGAAACCCCATAAGTTTATGTCTCATTAATTCTTCTTGGTTTTAAAAATTTTCTTAATTGGGGTAAAGCTTAGAATATTGTCTGTCCTAGGTGTACACAATCTGGTTCATTTGTACATTATATATGTCTATTCAAGTACAGATCCTCTTCCCATGTAAAATGTTACTGAGGGTTCCGCAGACCTCCCTTGCTCTATGGTCGGTCTTTTTGAGATATGTATATAATATGTGTTTGTATACATATAGTAACACTAATCTTAATTTATCCATTCCCCCCACTTTTCCTTTTAGATGAGCACAGTTTGTTTTCTAAGTCTGGGAGTGTCTTTCTCTGTGGAAATATGTTCATTTGTGTCAGTTATTAGATAACGCCTGTAAGTCATATCATAGAATATAGGTCTTTTGCTTTCCGACTTACCTCATATTTCGTGATTATCTCCAGACTCATTTGTGGTGCCTCAGAGAGCAATGGTTCATTGTTTTCCATGGCTAATATTCCACTGTGTACATGGACCACTTCTTCTTTATCCACTCACCTGTTGTTGGACATTTTGATTGCTTCACTGTCTTGGCTATTGTGAATAAGGCTGCACTGCAGCTTTTGCGGCCTGTGTCTTCTCGATTCTTGTCTTCTCAGGTGAGAGGTCCAATGGTGCGCCTGCTGGATTGAATGGTACCTCCATTTTTACTTTGAAACACAGCTCCTTTCTGTTCTCATCATTGGCTGTTACGCCTTTACGTCTCACCAGCAGGTAGAGGGTACACAGTTCTCTAAATCCCCTTCAGCATTTATTGTTTGGAGACTTTTTGCTGATGGTGAGTCGACTGGTGTAAGTTGAAACTTTTTGTAGATTAGATTGCATGGGTCTAACACTCCCTGAGGGTGAGCTTTTATCCATTTTCCTTGTTTTAAAGAAGAGCGTGAGTAAACCTAAACTCTTCATACTCTCTTCTTGAAACATTTGCCTCTTTTGAATTTTATTGTCCATTCCCTACTTCTGCACAGTTTTCTAGGGCAGGTGTCCTTTACAGCCCTGAGTCCTTGTGAATGTTAAGTGACCATTAGCTGTGAGTTTAAAGCTGTTCTTGCAGGAAACGGCCACTAGGTGGCAGCATTTCCCCGTAAACAAATTTGGTTACTAGGGAAACAGAGAGCCTTAATGGAAGCGGTGTTCTAGGTTGTAAATTAGAATGGAATGTGCCAGGAAAAAGCCCTTTAAGTTTATGTCTCATTACTTCTTGTTCATATTTGTAATTTACTTTTTATTTTTTATCCCAGCAAATATGATTACAATGGTTTGTTTGTTCTAGGTGTGCAAGATGTGGTTCTTTCACACATATACATGTATCTATTCTCCCTCCCATCCTTTTCCCATGTAGGTTATGACACAATGCTGAGTAGTCTTCTCCTCGTCTTCCGTACGTCTTTGGTGGTTATGTATTTCACGTGGTATGTATATCTCTGTTAACCCCAATATGGTAATGTATCCAATCCTCATCCCTTTCTATGTGGTGAACAATACGTTTTTTAACGATTCTGTGATTGCCTTTCTCTGTGGAAATATCTTCATTGGTATCAATTTTTAAGTAACTCTTAAAAGGGATATGACAGGATATGTGTCTTTTGCTTTCTCACTTACTACAGGTGGCGTGAGTACGTCTAGACTCATCTATGGTGCTGCAAATGGCATTGTTTCATTTTTTCACTAGCGAACATTCCATCTGTACACGGAAGAGTTCTTCTTTGTCCACCCATCTGTTGGTGGACTTTTTGGTTACTTCCCTATCTTGGCTATTGTAATACTGTGCAATGCAGATTTGCCTGCCTGTGTCTTTCCAATTCTCTCTTCTTAGATTATAGGTCGAGGAGTGGGCCTGCTGGATCATATGGTAGCTCAATGTTTACCTTTTTAAGGCACCTCCATTCTGTTCTCATTCGTGGCCCTTTCCAACTTACGTCCCACTTGAAGTTGAGTGTATGCATTTCTCCACAACACCTTCAGCATTTATTGTTTTGTAGTTTTCTTGCTGATGGTTATTCTGACAAGTGTGAGCTGATACCTCTCTGTGGTTGAATTCGAATGTGCCACATAATCCGTTGAAATTGAGCTTTAAGGCATGTCTTTTTTATTTTTCAAGCTGTGATTATCCCTTAGTTCTTCAAAGTGTTCTCTTTAAGTATGTGTCCCATTTTGAAATGTTTTGTCCGTTACCTCCCTCAAGACATTTTGAGGGCAGGTTTCATTTACAGTTCTGCAGTACTTGTTCCTATGAAATGACCATTAGCACAGGCTTTAAAGCTGCTTTTGCAGGTAACTGCCAGAGGGTGGCAGCCTTTCTATGTCCCCCACCCTGGTATCTAGGGAAAAGCCCTTGCGGCCTGTGGGGTTTCTCGGGTATAAATTAGAGTGGAGTGTGCCCGGACAAACCCAGACAAGCTGATGTCTCCTTACGTTTGTTGGATTTTTAAATTTATTTTTTATTTTTTATTGGAGTAAATTTCCACTGTGTACGTGGACCACTTCTACTTTGTGCATTCCTCGGTTGATGGACATTTTCATTGCTTCCAAGTGTTGGCTATGGTAAATATTGTTGGAGTGCAGGATTGGCAGCCTGTGACTTTTTGATTCTCATTTTCTCAGGTGATAGACCCAGCAGTGGGTGTGATTGACTGACTGGTAGCACGGAGTTTCCCTTTTCAAAGCACCTTCTTTGTGTTTTCATTAGTGGCTCTTACCACGTCCCCCTTAGAATCGAGGGTACGCATTTCTCCACAATCGCTTCAGCATTTATTGTTTGCAGCATTTATGCTAGTGGCCCTTCTGGCTGCTGTGAGCTGATAGGTTTTTGTAATTTGAGTTTGCATGTCTTTGAAAATTCGTAAAACTCATCATTTTTCTCTGCCGTTTTCTTCTCTGTTAAAAAAAGGAAACAATTGGGAGTACAATATAACTCTTGAAATTGTCTTCTTGGAGGTTTGCCCTCTTTTTAATTTTTTGGTCGATCTTCCACCCCAGAATTTATTTAGATAGCAGGTGTCATTTACCGAACTGCAATTTGGTGAATGTTTAGTGACCTTTAGCAATGGGTTTAAAGCTGCTGTTCTGGGCAGTGGCCTCAAGCAGGCAGCATTTCTCCATTCCCCAATCTGGGTACTAGGGCAGCAGAGCCTTGCTGGAAGTCGTGTCCTAGGTTGTAAATTACATTGGCATGTGCATGGAGAAACCCCATAAGTTTATGTCTCATTAATTCTTCTTGGTTTTAAAATTTTTCTTAATTGGGGTAAAGCTTAGAATATTGTCTGTCCTAGGTGTACACAATCTGGTTCATTTGTACATTATATATGTCTATTCAAGTACAGATCCTCTTCCCATGTAAAATGTTACTGAGGGTTCCGCAGACCTCCCTTGCTCTATGGTCGGTCTTTTTGAGATATGTATATAATATGTGTTTGTATACATATAGTAACACTAATCTTAATTTATCCATTCCCCCCACTTTTCCTTTTAGATGAGCACAGTTTGTTTTCTAAGTCTGGGAGTGTCTTTCTCTGTGGAAATATGTTCATTTGTGTCAGTTATTAGATAACGCCTGTAAGTCATATCATAGAATATAGGTCTTTTGCTTTCCGACTTACCTCATATTTCGTGATTATCTCCAGACTCATTTGTGGTGCCTCAGAGAGCAATGGTTCATTGTTTTCCATGGCTAATATTCCACTGTGTACATGGACCACTTCTTCTTTATCCACTCACCTGTTGTTGGACATTTTGATTGCTTCACTGTCTTGGCTATTGTGAATAAGGCTGCACTGCAGCTTTTGCGGCCTGTGTCTTCTCGATTCTTGTCTTCTCAGGTGAGAGGTCCAATGGTGCGCCTGCTGGATTGAATGGTACCTCCATTTTTACTTTTAAACACAGCTCCTTTCTGTTCTCATCATTGGCTGTTACGCCTTTACGTCTCACCAGCAGGTAGAGGGTACACAGTTCTCTAAATCCCCTTCAGCATTTATTGTTTGGAGACTTTTTGCTGATGGTGAGTCGACTGGTGTAAGTTGAAACTTTTTGTAGATTAGATTGCATGGGTCTAACACTCCCTGAGGGTGAGCTTTTATCCATTTTCCTTGTTTTAAAGAAGAGCGTGAGTAAACCTAAACTCTTCATACTCTCTTCTTGAAACATTTGCCTCTTTTGAATTTTATTGTCCATTCCCTACTTCTGCACAGTTTTCTAGGGCAGGTGTCCTTTACAGCCCTGAGTCCTTGTGAATGTTAAGTGACCATTAGCTGTGAGTTTAAAGCTGTTCTTGCAGGAAACGGCCACTAGGTGGCAGCATTTCCCCGTAAACAAATTTGGTTACTAGGGAAACAGAGAGCCTTAATGGAAGCGGTGTTCTAGGTTGTAAATTAGAATGGAATGTGCCAGGAAAAAGCCCTTTAAGTTTATGTCTCATTACTTCTTGTTCATATTTGTAATTTACTTTTTATTTTTTATCCCAGCAAATATGATTACAATGGTTTGTTTGTTCTAGGTGTGCAAGATGTGGTTCTTTCACACATATACATGTATCTATTCTCCCTCCCATCCTTTTCCCATGTAGGTTATGACACAATGTTGAGTAGTCTTCTCCTCGTCTTCCGTACGTCTTTGGTGGTTATGTATTTCACGTGGTATGTATATCTCTGTTAAACCCAATATGGTAATGTATCCAATCCTCATCCCTTTCTATGTGGTGAACAATACGTTTTTTAACGATTCTGTGATTGCCTTTCTCTGTGGAAATATCTTCATTGGTATCAATTTTTAAGTAACTCTTAAAAGGGATATGACAGGATATGTGTCTTTTGCTTTCTCACTTACTACAGGTGGCGTGAGTACGTCTAGACTCATCTATGGTGCTGCAAATGGCATTGTTTCATTTTTTCACTAGCGAACATTCCATCTGTACACGGAAGAGTTCTTCTTTGTCCACCCATCTGTTGGTGGACTTTTTGGTTACTTCCCTATCTTGGCTATTGTAATACTGTGCAATGCAGATTTGCCTGCCTGTGTCTTTCCAATTCTCTCTTCTTAGATTATAGGTCGAGGAGTGGGCCTGCTGGATCATATGGTAGCTCAATGTTTACCTTTTTAAGGCACCTCCATTCTGTTCTCATTCGTGGCCCTTTCCAACTTACGTCCCACTTGAAGTTGAGTGTATGCATTTCTCCACAACACCTTCAGCATTTATTGTTTTGTAGTTTTCTTGCTGATGGTTATTCTGACAAGTGTGAGCTGATACCTCTCTGTGGTTGAATTCGAATGTGCCACATAATCCGTTGAAATTGAGCTTTAAGGCATGTCTTTTTTATTTTTCAAGCTGTGATTATCCCTTAGTTCTTCAAAGTGTTCTCTTTAAGTATGTGTCCCATTTTGAAATGTTTTGTCCGTTACCTCCCTCAAGACATTTTGAGGGCAGGTTTCATTTACAGTTCTGCAGTACTTGTTCCTATGAAATGACCATTAGCACAGGCTTTAAAGCTGCTTTTGCAGGTAACTGCCAGAGGGTGGCAGCCTTTCTATGTCCCCCACCCTGGTATCTAGGGAAAAGCCCTTGCGGCCTGTGGGGTTTCTCGGGTATAAATTAGAGTGGAGTGTGCCCGGACAAACCCAGACAAGCTGATGTCTCCTTACGTTTGTTGGATTTTTAAATTTATTTTTTATTTTTTATTGGAGTAAATTTCCACTGTGTACGTGGACCACTTCTACTTTGTGCATTCCTCGGTTGATGGACATTTTCATTGCTTCCAAGTGTTGGCTATGGTAAATATTGTTGGAGTGCAGGATTGGCAGCCTGTGACTTTTTGATTCTCATTTTCTCAGGTGATAGACCCAGCAGTGGGTGTGATTGACTGACTGGTAGCACGGAGTTTCCCTTTTCAAAGCACCTTCTTTGTGTTTTCATTAGTGGCTCTTACCACGTCCCCCTTAGAATCGAGGGTACGCATTTCTCCACAATCGCTTCAGCATTTATTGTTTGCAGCATTTATGCTAGTGGCCCTTCTGGCTGCTGTGAGCTGATAGGTTTTTGTAATTTGAGTTTGCATGTCTTTGAAAATTCGTAAAACTCATCATTTTTCTCTGCCGTTTTCTTCTCTGTTAAAAAAAGGAAACAATTGGGAGTACAATATAACTCTTGAAATTGTCTTCTTGGAG
The DNA here is from genome assembly GCF_965194805.1 of Balaenoptera borealis. Classification (NCBI taxonomy): domain Eukaryota; kingdom Metazoa; phylum Chordata; class Mammalia; order Artiodactyla; family Balaenopteridae; genus Balaenoptera; species Balaenoptera borealis. The sequence goes on along the minus strand of NW_028123483.1, from coordinate 297,716 downwards.
GTTTGCCCTCTTTTTAATTTTTTGGTCGATGTTCCACCCCAGAATTTATTTAGGTAGCAGGTGTCATTTACCGAACTGCAATTTGGTGAATGTTTAGTGACCTTTAGCAATGGGTTTAAAGCTGCTGTTCTGGGCAGTGGCCTCAAGCAGGCAGCATTTCTCCATTCCCCAATCTGGGTACTAGGGCAGCAGAGCCTTTCTGGAAGTCGTGTCCTAGGTTGTAAATTACATTGGCATGTGCATGGAGAAACCCCATAAGTTTATGTCTCATTAATTCTTCTTGGTTTTAAAAATTTTCTTAATTGGGGTAAAGCTTAGAATATTGTCTGTCCTAGGTGTACACAATCTGGTTCATTTGTACATTATATATGTCTATTCAAGTACAGATCCTCTTCCCATGTAAAATGTTACTGAGGGTTCCGCAGACCTCCCTTGCTCTATGGTCGGTCTTTTTGAGATATGTATATAATATGTGTTTGTATACATATAGTAACACTAATCTTAATTTATCCATTCCCCCCACTTTTCCTTTTAGATGAGCACAGTTTGTTTTCTAAGTCTGGGAGTGTCTTTCTCTGTGGAAATATGTTCATTTGTGTCAGTTATTAGATAACGCCTGTAAGTCATATCATAGAATATAGGTCTTTTGCTTTCCGACTTACCTCATATTTCGTGATTATCTCCAGACTCATTTGTGGTGCCTCAGAGAGCAATGGTTCATTGTTTTCCATGGCTAATATTCCACTGTGTACATGGACCACTTCTTCTTTATCCACTCACCTGTTGTTGGACATTTTGATTGCTTCACTGTCTTGGCTATTGTGAATAAGGCTGCACTGCAGCTTTTGCGGCCTGTGTCTTCTCGATTCTTGTCTTCTCAGGTGAGAGGTCCAATGGTGCGCCTGCTGGATTGAATGGTACCTCCATTTTTACTTTGAAACACAGCTCCTTTCTGTTCTCATCATTGGCTGTTACGCCTTTACGTCTCACCAGCAGGTAGAGGGTACACAGTTCTCTAAATCCCCTTCAGCATTTATTGTTTGGAGACTTTTTGCTGATGGTGAGTCGACTGGTGTAAGTTGAAACTTTTTGTAGATTAGATTGCATGGGTCTAACACTCCCTGAGGTTGAGCTTTTATCCATTTTCCTTGTTTTAAAGAAGAGCGTGAGTAAACCTAAACTCTTCATGCTCTCTTCTTGAAACATTTGCCTCTTTTGAATTTTATTGTCCATTCCCTACTTCTGCACAGTTTTCTAGGGCAGGTGTCCTTTACAGCCCTGAGTCCTTGTGAATGTTAAGTGACCATTAGCTGTGAGTTTAAAGCTGTTCTTGCAGGAAACGGCCACTAGGTGGCAGCATTTCCCCGTAAACAAATTTGGTTACTAGGGAAACAGAGAGCCTTAATGGAAGCGGTGTTCTAGGTTGTAAATTAGAATGGAATGTGCCAGGAAAAAGCCCTTTAAGTTTATGTCTCATTACTTCTTGTTCATATTTGTAATTTACTTTTTATTTTTTATCCCAGCAAATATGATTACAATGGTTTGTTTGTTCTAGGTGTGCAAGATGTGGTTCTTTCACACATATACATGTATCTATTCTCCCTCCCATCCTTTTCCCATGTAGGTTATGACACAATGTTGAGTAGTCTTCTCCTCGTCTTCCGTACGTCTTTGGTGGTTATGTATTTCACGTGGTATGTATATCTCTGTTAAACCCAATATGGTAATGTATCCAATCCTCATCCCTTTCTATGTGGTGAACAATACGTTTTTTAACGATTCTGTGATTGCCTTTCTCTGTGGAAATATCTTCATTGGTATCAATTTTTAAGTAACTCTTAAAAGGGATATGACAGGATATGTGTCTTTTGCTTTCTCACTTACTACAGGTGGCGTGAGTACGTCTAGACTCATCTATGGTGCTGCAAATGGCATTGTTTCATTTTTTCACTAGCGAACATTCCATCTGTACACGGAAGAGTTCTTCTTTGTCCACCCATCTGTTGGTGGACTTTTTGGTTACTTCCCTATCTTGGCTATTGTAATACTGTGCAATGCAGATTTGCCTGCCTGTGTCTTTCCAATTCTCTCTTCTTAGATTATAGGTCGAGGAGTGGGCCTGCTGGATCATATGGTAGCTCAATGTTTACCTTTTTAAGGCACCTCCATTCTGTTCTCATTCGTGGCCCTTTCCAACTTACGTCCCACTTGAAGTTGAGTGTATGCATTTCTCCACAACACCTTCAGCATTTATTGTTTTGTAGTTTTCTTGCTGATGGTTATTCTGACAAGTGTGAGCTGATACCTCTCTGTGGTTGAATTCGAATGTGCCACATAATCCGTTGAAATTGAGCTTTAAGGCATGTCTTTTTTATTTTTCAAGCTGTGATTATCCCTTAGTTCTTCAAAGTGTTCTCTTTAAGTATGTGTCCCATTTTGAAATGTTTTGTCCGTTACCTCCCTCAAGACATTTTGAGGGCAGGTTTCATTTACAGTTCTGCAGTACTTGTTCCTATGAAATGACCATTAGCACAGGCTTTAAAGCTGCTTTTGCAGGTAACTGCCAGAGGGTGGCAGCCTTTCTATGTCCCCCACCCTGGTATCTAGGGAAAAGCCCTTGCGGCCTGTGGGGTTTCTCGGGTATAAATTAGAGTGGAGTGTGCCCGGACAAACCCAGACAAGCTGATGTCTCCTTACGTTTGTTGGATTTTTAAATTTATTTTTTATTTTTTATTGGAGTAAATTTCCACTGTGTACGTGGACCACTTCTACTTTGTGCATTCCTCGGTTGATGGACATTTTCATTGCTTCCAAGTGTTGGCTATGGTAAATATTGTTGGAGTGCAGGATTGGCAGCCTGTGACTTTTTGATTCTCATTTTCTCAGGTGATAGACCCAGCAGTGGGTGTGATTGACTGACTGGTAGCACGGAGTTTCCCTTTTCAAAGCACCTTCTTTGTGTTTTCATTAGTGGCTCTTACCACGTCCCCCTTAGAATCGAGGGTACGCATTTCTCCACAATCGCTTCAGCATTTATTGTTTGCAGCATTTATGCTAGTGGCCCTTCTGGCTGCTGTGAGCTGATAGGTTTTTGTAATTTGAGTTTGCATGTCTTTGAAAATTCGTAAAACTCATCATTTTTCTCTGCCGTTTTCTTCTCTGTTAAAAAAAGGAAACAATTGGGAGTACAATATAACTCTTGAAATTGTCTTCTTGGAGGTTTGCCCTCTTTTTAATTTTTTGGTCGATGTTCCACCCCAGAATTTATTTAGGTAGCAGGTGTCATTTACCGAACTGCAATTTGGTGAATGTTTAGTGACCTTTAGCAATGGGTTTAAAGCTGCTGTTCTGGGCAGTGGCCTCAAGCAGGCAGCATTTCTCCATTCCCCAATCTGGGTACTAGGGCAGCAGAGCCTTTCTGGAAGTCGTGTCCTAGGTTGTAAATTACATTGGCATGTGCATGGAGAAACCCCATAAGTTTATGTCTCATTAATTCTTCTTGGTTTTAAAAATTTTCTTAATTGGGGTAAAGCTTAGAATATTGTCTGTCCTAGGTGTACACAATCTGGTTCATTTGTACATTATATATGTCTATTCAAGTACAGATCCTCTTCCCATGTAAAATGTTACTGAGGGTTCCGCAGACCTCCCTTGCTCTATGGTCGGTCTTTTTGAGATATGTATATAATATGTGTTTGTATACATATAGTAACACTAATCTTAATTTATCCATTCCCCCCACTTTTCCTTTTAGATGAGCACAGTTTGTTTTCTAAGTCTGGGAGTGTCTTTCTCTGTGGAAATATGTTCATTTGTGTCAGTTATTAGATAACGCCTGTAAGTCATATCATAGAATATAGGTCTTTTGCTTTCCGACTTACCTCATATTTCGTGATTATCTCCAGACTCATTTGTGGTGCCTCAGAGAGCAATGGTTCATTGTTTTCCATGGCTAATATTCCACTGTGTACATGGACCACTTCTTCTTTATCCACTCACCTGTTGTTGGACATTTTGATTGCTTCACTGTCTTGGCTATTGTGAATAAGGCTGCACTGCAGCTTTTGCGGCCTGTGTCTTCTCGATTCTTGTCTTCTCAGGTGAGAGGTCCAATGGTGCGCCTGCTGGATTGAATGGTACCTCCATTTTTACTTTGAAACACAGCTCCTTTCTGTTCTCATCATTGGCTGTTACGCCTTTACGTCTCACCAGCAGGTAGAGGGTACACAGTTCTCTAAATCCCCTTCAGCATTTATTGTTTGGAGACTTTTTGCTGATGGTGAGTCGACTGGTGTAAGTTGAAACTTTTTGTAGATTAGATTGCATGGGTCTAACACTCCCTGAGGGTGAGCTTTTATCCATTTTCCTTGTTTTAAAGAAGAGCGTGAGTAAACCTAAACTCTTCATACTCTCTTCTTGAAACATTTGCCTCTTTTGAATTTTATTGTCCATTCCCTACTTCTGCACAGTTTTCTAGGGCAGGTGTCCTTTACAGCCCTGAGTCCTTGTGAATGTTAAGTGACCATTAGCTGTGAGTTTAAAGCTGTTCTTGCAGGAAACGGCCACTAGGTGGCAGCATTTCCCCGTAAACAAATTTGGTTACTAGGGAAACAGAGAGCCTTAATGGAAGCGGTGTTCTAGGTTGTAAATTAGAATGGAATGTGCCAGGAAAAAGCCCTTTAAGTTTATGTCTCATTACTTCTTGTTCATATTTGTAATTTACTTTTTATTTTTTATCCCAGCAAATATGATTACAATGGTTTGTTTGTTCTAGGTGTGCAAGATGTGGTTCTTTCACACATATACATGTATCTATTCTCCCTCCCATCCTTTTCCCATGTAGGTTATGACACAATGTTGAGTAGTCTTCTCCTCGTCTTCCGTACGTCTTTGGTGGTTATGTATTTCACGTGGTATGTATATCTCTGTTAAACCCAATATGGTAATGTATCCAATCCTCATCCCTTTCTATGTGGTGAACAATACGTTTTTTAACGATTCTGTGATTGCCTTTCTCTGTGGAAATATCTTCATTGGTATCAATTTTTAAGTAACTCTTAAAAGGGATATGACAGGATATGTGTCTTTTGCTTTCTCACTTACTACAGGTGGCGTGAGTACGTCTAGACTCATCTATGGTGCTGCAAATGGCATTGTTTCATTTTTTCACTAGCGAACATTCCATCTGTACACGGAAGAGTTCTTCTTTGTCCACCCATCTGTTGGTGGACTTTTTGGTTACTTCCCTATCTTGGCTATTGTAATACTGTGCAATGCAGATTTGCCTGCCTGTGTCTTTCCAATTCTCTCTTCTTAGATTATAGGTCGAGGAGTGGGCCTGCTGGATCATATGGTAGCTCAATGTTTACCTTTTTAAGGCACCTCCATTCTGTTCTCATTCGTGGCCCTTTCCAACTTACGTCCCACTTGAAGTTGAGTGTATGCATTTCTCCACAACACCTTCAGCATTTATTGTTTTGTAGTTTTCTTGCTGATGGTTATTCTGACAAGTGTGAGCTGATACCTCTCTGTGGTTGAATTCGAATGTGCCACATAATCCGTTGAAATTGAGCTTTAAGGCATGTCTTTTTTATTTTTCAAGCTGTGATTATCCCTTAGTTCTTCAAAGTGTTCTCTTTAAGTATGTGTCCCATTTTGAAATGTTTTGTCCGTTACCTCCCTCAAGACATTTTGAGGGCAGGTTTCATTTACAGTTCTGCAGTACTTGTTCCTATGAAATGACCATTAGCACAGGCTTTAAAGCTGCTTTTGCAGGTAACTGCCAGAGGGTGGCAGCCTTTCTATGTCCCCCACCCTGGTATCTAGGGAAAAGCCCTTGCGGCCTGTGGGGTTTCTCGGGTATAAATTAGAGTGGAGTGTGCCCGGACAAACCCAGACAAGCTGATGTCTCCTTACGTTTGTTGGATTTTTAAATTTATTTTTTATTTTTTATTGGAGTAAATTTCCACTGTGTACGTGGACCACTTCTACTTTGTGCATTCCTCGGTTGATGGACATTTTCATTGCTTCCAAGTGTTGGCTATGGTAAATATTGTTGGAGTGCAGGATTGGCAGCCTGTGACTTTTTGATTCTCATTTTCTCAGGTGATAGACCCAGCAGTGGGTGTGATTGACTGACTGGTAGCACGGAGTTTCCCTTTTCAAAGCACCTTCTTTGTGTTTTCATTAGTGGCTCTTACCACGTCCCCCTTAGAATCGAGGGTACGCATTTCTCCACAATCGCTTCAGCATTTATTGTTTGCAGCATTTATGCTAGTGGCCCTTCTGGCTGCTGTGAGCTGATAGGTTTTTGTAATTTGAGTTTGCATGTCTTTGAAAATTCGTAAAACTCATCATTTTTCTCTGCCGTTTTCTTCTCTGTTAAAAAAAGGAAACAATTGGGAGTACAATATAACTCTTGAAATTGTCTTCTTGGAGGTTTGCCCTCTTTTTAATTTTTTGGTCGATGTTCCACCCCAGAATTTATTTAGGTAGCAGGTGTCATTTACCGAACTGCAATTTGGTGAATGTTTAGTGACCTTTAGCAATGGGTTTAAAGCTGCTGTTCTGGGCAGTGGCCTCAAGCAGGCAGCATTTCTCCATTCCCCAATCTGGGTACTAGGGCAGCAGAGCCTTTCTGGAAGTCGTGTCCTAGGTTGTAAATTACATTGGCATGTGCATGGAGAAACCCCATAAGTTTATGTCTCATTAATTCTTCTTGGTTTTAAAAATTTTCTTAATTGGGGTAAAGCTTAGAATATTGTCTGTCCTAGGTGTACACAATCTGGTTCATTTGTACATTATATATGTCTATTCAAGTACAGATCCTCTTCCCATGTAAAATGTTACTGAGGGTTCCGCAGACCTCCCTTGCTCTATGGTCGGTCTTTTTGAGATATGTATATAATATGTGTTTGTATACATATAGTAACACTAATCTTAATTTATCCATTCCCCCCACTTTTCCTTTTAGATGAGCACAGTTTGTTTTCTAAGTCTGGGAGTGTCTTTCTCTGTGGAAATATGTTCATTTGTGTCAGTTATTAGATAACGCCTGTAAGTCATATCATAGAATATAGGTCTTTTGCTTTCCGACTTACCTCATATTTCGTGATTATCTCCAGACTCATTTGTGGTGCCTCAGAGAGCAATGGTTCATTGTTTTCCATGGCTAATATTCCACTGTGTACATGGACCACTTCTTCTTTATCCACTCACCTGTTGTTGGACATTTTGATTGCTTCACTGTCTTGGCTATTGTGAATAAGGCTGCACTGCAGCTTTTGCGGCCTGTGTCTTCTCGATTCTTGTCTTCTCAGGTGAGAGGTCCAATGGTGCGCCTGCTGGATTGAATGGTACCTCCATTTTTACTTTGAAACACAGCTCCTTTCTGTTCTCATCATTGGCTGTTACGCCTTTACGTCTCACCAGCAGGTAGAGGGTACACAGTTCTCTAAATCCCCTTCAGCATTTATTGTTTGGAGACTTTTTGCTGATGGTGAGTCGACTGGTGTAAGTTGAAACTTTTTGTAGATTAGATTGCATGGGTCTAACACTCCCTGAGGGTGAGCTTTTATCCATTTTCCTTGTTTTAAAGAAGAGCGTGAGTAAACCTAAACTCTTCATACTCTCTTCTTGAAACATTTGCCTCTTTTGAATTTTATTGTCCATTCCCTACTTCTGCACAGTTTTCTAGGGCAGGTGTCCTTTACAGCCCTGAGTCCTTGTGAATGTTAAGTGACCATTAGCTGTGAGTTTAAAGCTGTTCTTGCAGGAAACGGCCACTAGGTGGCAGCATTTCCCCGTAAACAAATTTGGTTACTAGGGAAACAGAGAGCCTTAATGGAAGCGGTGTTCTAGGTTGTAAATTAGAATGGAATGTGCCAGGAAAAAGCCCTTTAAGTTTATGTCTCATTACTTCTTGTTCATATTTGTAATTTACTTTTTATTTTTTATCCCAGCAAATATGATTACAATGGTTTGTTTGTTCTAGGTGTGCAAGATGTGGTTCTTTCACACATATACATGTATCTATTCTCCCTCCCATCCTTTTCCCATGTAGGTTATGACACAATGTTGAGTAGTCTTCTCCTCGTCTTCCGTACGTCTTTGGTGGTTATGTATTTCACGTGGTATGTATATCTCTGTTAAACCCAATATGGTAATGTATCCAATCCTCATCCCTTTCTATGTGGTGAACAATACGTTTTTTAACGATTCTGTGATTGCCTTTCTCTGTGGAAATATCTTCATTGGTATCAATTTTTAAGTAACTCTTAAAAGGGATATGACAGGATATGTGTCTTTTGCTTTCTCACTTACTACAGGTGGCGTGAGTACGTCTAGACTCATCTATGGTGCTGCAAATGGCATTGTTTCATTTTTTCACTAGCGAACATTCCATCTGTACACGGAAGAGTTCTTCTTTGTCCACCCATCTGTTGGTGGACTTTTTGGTTACTTCCCTATCTTGGCTATTGTAATACTGTGCAATGCAGATTTGCCTGCCTGTGTCTTTCCAATTCTCTCTTCTTAGATTATAGGTCGAGGAGTGGGCCTGCTGGATCATATGGTAGCTCAATGTTTACCTTTTTAAGGCACCTCCATTCTGTTCTCATTCGTGGCCCTTTCCAACTTACGTCCCACTTGAAGTTGAGTGTATGCATTTCTCCACAACACCTTCAGCATTTATTGTTTTGTAGTTTTCTTGCTGATGGTTATTCTGACAAGTGTGAGCTGATACCTCTCTGTGGTTGAATTCGAATGTGCCACATAATCCGTTGAAATTGAGCTTTAAGGCATGTCTTTTTTATTTTTCAAGCTGTGATTATCCCTTAGTTCTTCAAAGTGTTCTCTTTAAGTATGTGTCCCATTTTGAAATGTTTTGTCCGTTACCTCCCTCAAGACATTTTGAGGGCAGGTTTCATTTACAGTTCTGCAGTACTTGTTCCTATGAAATGACCATTAGCACAGGCTTTAAAGCTGCTTTTGCAGGTAACTGCCAGAGGGTGGCAGCCTTTCTATGTCCCCCACCCTGGTATCTAGGGAAAAGCCCTTGCGGCCTGTGGGGTTTCTCGGGTATAAATTAGAGTGGAGTGTGCCCGGACAAACCCAGACAAGCTGATGTCTCCTTACGTTTGTTGGATTTTTAAATTTATTTTTTATTTTTTATTGGAGTAAATTTCCACTGTGTACGTGGACCACTTCTACTTTGTGCATTCCTCGGTTGATGGACATTTTCATTGCTTCCAAGTGTTGGCTATGGTAAATATTGTTGGAGTGCAGGATTGGCAGCCTGTGACTTTTTGATTCTCATTTTCTCAGGTGATAGACCCAGCAGTGGGTGTGATTGACTGACTGGTAGCACGGAGTTTCCCTTTTCAAAGCACCTTCTTTGTGTTTTCATTAGTGGCTCTTACCACGTCCCCCTTAGAATCGAGGGTACGCATTTCTCCACAATCGCTTCAGCATTTATTGTTTGCAGCATTTATGCTAGTGGCCCTTCTGGCTGCTGTGAGCTGATAGGTTTTTGTAATTTGAGTTTGCATGTCTTTGAAAATTCGTAAAACTCATCATTTTTCTCTGCCGTTTTCTTCTCTGTTAAAAAAAGGAAACAATTGGGAGTACAATATAACTCTTGAAATTGTCTTCTTGGAGGTTTGCCCTCTTTTTAATTTTTTGGTCGATGTTCCACCCCAGAATTTATTTAGGTAGCAGGTGTCATTTACCGAACTGCAATTTGGTGAATGTTTAGTGACCTTTAGCAATGGGTTTAAAGCTGCTGTTCTGGGCAGTGGCCTCAAGCAGGCAGCATTTCTCCATTCCCCAATCTGGGTACTAGGGCAGCAGAGCCTTTCTGGAAGTCGTGTCCTAGGTTGTAAATTACATTGGCATGTGCATGGAGAAACCCCATAAGTTTATGTCTCATTAATTCTTCTTGGTTTTAAAAATTTTCTTAATTGGGGTAAAGCTTAGAATATTGTCTGTCCTAGGTGTACACAATCTGGTTCATTTGTACATTATATATGTCTATTCAAGTACAGATCCTCTTCCCATGTAAAATGTTACTGAGGGTTCCGCAGACCTCCCTTGCTCTATGGTCGGTCTTTTTGAGATATGTATATAATATGTGTTTGTATACATATAGTAACACTAATCTTAATTTATCCATTCCCCCCACTTTTCCTTTTAGATGAGCACAGTTTGTTTTCTAAGTCTGGGAGTGTCTTTCTCTGTGGAAATATGTTCATTTGTGTCAGTTATTAGATAACGCCTGTAAGTCATATCATAGAATATAGGTCTTTTGCTTTCCGACTTACCTCATATTTCGTGATTATCTCCAGACTCATTTGTGGTGCCTCAGAGAGCAATGGTTCATTGTTTTCCATGGCTAATATTCCACTGTGTACATGGACCACTTCTTCTTTATCCACTCACCTGTTGTTGGACATTTTGATTGCTTCACTGTCTTGGCTATTGTGAATAAGGCTGCACTGCAGCTTTTGCGGCCTGTGTCTTCTCGATTCTTGTCTTCTCAGGTGAGAGGTCCAATGGTGCGCCTGCTGGATTGAATGGTACCTCCATTTTTACTTTTAAACACAGCTCCTTTCTGTTCTCATCATTGGCTGTTACGCCTTTACGTCTCACCAGCAGGTAGAGGGTACACAGTTCTCTAAATCCCCTTCAGCATTTATTGTTTGGAGACTTTTTGCTGATGGTGAGTCGACTGGTGTAAGTTGAAACTTTTTGTAGATTAGATTGCATGGGTCTAACACTCCCTGAGGGTGAGCTTTTATCCATTTTCCTTGTTTTAAAGAAGAGCGTGAGTAAACCTAAACTCTTCATACTCTCTTCTTGAAACATTTGCCTCTTTTGAATTTTATTGTCCATTCCCTACTTCTGCACAGTTTTCTAGGGCAGGTGTCCTTTACAGCCCTGAGTCCTTGTGAATGTTAAGTGACCATTAGCTGTGAGTTTAAAGCTGTTCTTGCAGGAAACGGCCACTAGGTGGCAGCATTTCCCCGTAAACAAATTTGGTTACTAGGGAAACAGAGAGCCTTAATGGAAGCGGTGTTCTAGGTTGTAAATTAGAATGGAATGTGCCAGGAAAAAGCCCTTTAAGTTTATGTCTCATTACTTCTTGTTCATATTTGTAATTTACTTTTTATTTTTTATCCCAGCAAATATGATTACAATGGTTTGTTTGTTCTAGGTGTGCAAGATGTGGTTCTTTCACACATATACATGTATCTATTCTCCCTCCCATCCTTTTCCCATGTAGGTTATGACACAATGTTGAGTAGTCTTCTCCTCGTCTTCCGTACGTCTTTGGTGGTTATGTATTTCACGTGGTATGTATATCTCTGTTAAACCCAATATGGTAATGTATCCAATCCTCATCCCTTTCTATGTGGTGAACAATACGTTTTTTAACGATTCTGTGATTGCCTTTCTCTGTGGAAATATCTTCATTGGTATCAATTTTTAAGTAACTCTTAAAAGGGATATGACAGGATATGTGTCTTTTGCTTTCTCACTTACTACAGGTGGCGTGAGTACGTCTAGACTCATCTATGGTGCTGCAAATGGCATTGTTTCATTTTTTCACTAGCGAACATTCCATCTGTACACGGAAGAGTTCTTCTTTGTCCACCCATCTGTTGGTGGACTTTTTGGTTACTTCCCTATCTTGGCTATTGTAATACTGTGCAATGCAGATTTGCCTGCCTGTGTCTTTCCAATTCTCTCTTCTTAGATTATAGGTCGAGGAGTGGGCCTGCTGGATCATATGGTAGCTCAATGTTTACCTTTTTAAGGCACCTCCATTCTGTTCTCATTCGTGGCCCTTTCCAACTTACGTCCCACTTGAAGTTGAGTGTATGCATTTCTCCACAACACCTTCAGCATTTATTGTTTTGTAGTTTTCTTGCTGATGGTTATTCTGACAAGTGTGAGCTGATACCTCTCTGTGGTTGAATTCGAATGTGCCACATAATCCGTTGAAATTGAGCTTTAAGGCATGTCTTTTTTATTTTTCAAGCTGTGATTATCCCTTAGTTCTTCAAAGTGTTCTCTTTAAGTATGTGTCCCATTTTGAAATGTTTTGTCCGTTACCTCCCTCAAGACATTTTGAGGGCAGGTTTCATTTACAGTTCTGCAGTACTTGTTCCTATGAAATGACCATTAGCACAGGCTTTAAAGCTGCTTTTGCAGGTAACTGCCAGAGGGTGGCAGCCTTTCTATGTCCCCCACCCTGGTATCTAGGGAAAAGCCCTTGCGGCCTGTGGGGTTTCTCGGGTATAAATTAGAGTGGAGTGTGCCCGGACAAACCCAGACAAGCTGATGTCTCCTTACGTTTGTTGGATTTTTAAATTTATTTTTTATTTTTTATTGGAGTAAATTTCCACTGTGTACGTGGACCACTTCTACTTTGTGCATTCCTCGGTTGATGGACATTTTCATTGCTTCCAAGTGTTGGCTATGGTAAATATTGTTGGAGTGCAGGATTGGCAGCCTGTGACTTTTTGATTCTCATTTTCTCAGGTGATAGACCCAGCAGTGGGTGTGATTGACTGACTGGTAGCACGGAGTTTCCCTTTTCAAAGCACCTTCTTTGTGTTTTCATTAGTGGCTCTTACCACGTCCCCCTTAGAATCGAGGGTACGCATTTCTCCACAATCGCTTCAGCATTTATTGTTTGCAGCATTTATGCTAGTGGCCCTTCTGGCTGCTGTGAGCTGATAGGTTTTTGTAATTTGAGTTTGCATGTCTTTGAAAATTCGTAAAACTCATCATTTTTCTCTGCCGTTTTCTTCTCTGTTAAAAAAAGGAAACAATTGGGAGTACAATATAACTCTTGAAATTGTCTTCTTGGAGGTTTGCCCTCTTTTTAATTTTTTGGTCGATGTTCCACCCCAGAATTTATTTAGGTAGCAGGTGTCATTTACCGAACTGCAATTTGGTGAATGTTTAGTGACCTTTAGCAATGGGTTTAAAGCTGCTGTTCTGGGCAGTGGCCTCAAGCAGGCAGCATTTCTCCATTCCCCAATCTGGGTACTAGGGCAGCAGAGCCTTTCTGGAAGTCGTGTCCTAGGTTGTAAATTACATTGGCATGTGCATGGAGAAACCCCATAAGTTTATGTCTCATTAATTCTTCTTGGTTTTAAAAATTTTCTTAATTGGGGTAAAGCTTAGAATATTGTCTGTCCTAGGTGTACACAATCTGGTTCATTTGTACATTATATATGTCTATTCAAGTACAGATCCTCTTCCCATGTAAAATGTTACTGAGGGTTCCGCAGACCTCCCTTGCTCTATGGTCGGTCTTTTTGAGATATGTATATAATATGTGTTTGTATACATATAGTAACACTAATCTTAATTTATCCATTCCCCCCACTTTTCCTTTTAGATGAGCACAGTTTGTTTTCTAAGTCTGGGAGTGTCTTTCTCTGTGGAAATATGTTCATTTGTGTCAGTTATTAGATAACGCCTGTAAGTCATATCATAGAATATAGGTCTTTTGCTTTCCGACTTACCTCATATTTCGTGATTATCTCCAGACTCATTTGTGGTGCCTCAGAGAGCAATGGTTCATTGTTTTCCATGGCTAATATTCCACTGTGTACATGGACCACTTCTTCTTTATCCACTCACCTGTTGTTGGACATTTTGATTGCTTCACTGTCTTGGCTATTGTGAATAAGGCTGCACTGCAGCTTTTGCGGCCTGTGTCTTCTCGATTCTTGTCTTCTCAGGTGAGAGGTCCAATGGTGCGCCTGCTGGATTGAATGGTACCTCCATTTTTACTTTGAAACACAGCTCCTTTCTGTTCTCATCATTGGCTGTTACGCCTTTACGTCTCACCAGCAGGTAGAGGGTACACAGTTCTCTAAATCCCCTTCAGCATTTATTGTTTGGAGACTTTTTGCTGATGGTGAGTCGACTGGTGTAAGTTGAAACTTTTTGTAGATTAGATTGCATGGGTCTAACACTCCCTGAGGGTGAGCTTTTATCCATTTTCCTTGTTTTAAAGAAGAGCGTGAGTAAACCTAAACTCTTCATACTCTCTTCTTGAAACATTTGCCTCTTTTGAATTTTATTGTCCATTCCCTACTTCTGCACAGTTTTCTAGGGCAGGTGTCCTTTACAGCCCTGAGTCCTTGTGAATGTTAAGTGACCATTAGCTGTGAGTTTAAAGCTGTTCTTGCAGGAAACGGCCACTAGGTGGCAGCATTTCCCCGTAAACAAATTTGGTTACTAGGGAAACAGAGAGCCTTAATGGAAGCGGTGTTCTAGGTTGTAAATTAGAATGGAATGTGCCAGGAAAAAGCCCTTTAAGTTTATGTCTCATTACTTCTTGTTCATATTTGTAATTTACTTTTTATTTTTTATCCCAGCAAATATGATTACAATGGTTTGTTTGTTCTAGGTGTGCAAGATGTGGTTCTTTCACACATATACATGTATCTATTCTCCCTCCCATCCTTTTCCCATGTAGGTTATGACACAATGTTGAGTAGTCTTCTCCTCGTCTTCCGTACGTCTTTGGTGGTTATGTATTTCACGTGGTATGTATATCTCTGTTAAACCCAATATGGTAATGTATCCAATCCTCATCCCTTTCTATGTGGTGAACAATACGTTTTTTAACGATTCTGTGATTGCCTTTCTCTGTGGAAATATCTTCATTGGTATCAATTTTTAAGTAACTCTTAAAAGGGATATGACAGGATATGTGTCTTTTGCTTTCTCACTTACTACAGGTGGCGTGAGTACGTCTAGACTCATCTATGGTGCTGCAAATGGCATTGTTTCATTTTTTCACTAGCGAACATTCCATCTGTACACGGAAGAGTTCTTCTTTGTCCACCCATCTGTTGGTGGACTTTTTGGTTACTTCCCTATCTTGGCTATTGTAATACTGTGCAATGCAGATTTGCCTGCCTGTGTCTTTCCAATTCTCTCTTCTTAGATTATAGGTCGAGGAGTGGGCCTGCTGGATCATATGGTAGCTCAATGTTTACCTTTTTAAGGCACCTCCATTCTGTTCTCATTCGTGGCCCTTTCCAACTTACGTCCCACTTGAAGTTGAGTGTATGCATTTCTCCACAACACCTTCAGCATTTATTGTTTTGTAGTTTTCTTGCTGATGGTTATTCTGACAAGTGTGAGCTGATACCTCTCTGTGGTTGAATTCGAATGTGCCACATAATCCGTTGAAATTGAGCTTTAAGGCATGTCTTTTTTATTTTTCAAGCTGTGATTATCCCTTAGTTCTTCAAAGTGTTCTCTTTAAGTATGTGTCCCATTTTGAAATGTTTTGTCCGTTACCTCCCTCAAGACATTTTGAGGGCAGGTTTCATTTACAGTTCTGCAGTACTTGTTCCTATGAAATGACCATTAGCACAGGCTTTAAAGCTGCTTTTGCAGGTAACTGCCAGAGGGTGGCAGCCTTTCTATGTCCCCCACCCTGGTATCTAGGGAAAAGCCCTTGCGGCCTGTGGGGTTTCTCGGGTATAAATTAGAGTGGAGTGTGCCCGGACAAACCCAGACAAGCTGATGTCTCCTTACGTTTGTTGGATTTTTAAATTTATTTTTTATTTTTTATTGGAGTAAATTTCCACTGTGTACGTGGACCACTTCTACTTTGTGCATTCCTCGGTTGATGGACATTTTCATTGCTTCCAAGTGTTGGCTATGGTAAATATTGTTGGAGTGCAGGATTGGCAGCCTGTGACTTTTTGATTCTCATTTTCTCAGGTGATAGACCCAGCAGTGGGTGTGATTGACTGACTGGTAGCACGGAGTTTCCCTTTTCAAAGCACCTTCTTTGTGTTTTCATTAGTGGCTCTTACCACGTCCCCCTTAGAATCGAGGGTACGCATTTCTCCACAATCGCTTCAGCATTTATTGTTTGCAGCATTTATGCTAGTGGCCCTTCTGGCTGCTGTGAGCTGATAGGTTTTTGTAATTTGAGTTTGCATGTCTTTGAAAATTCGTAAAACTCATCATTTTTCTCTGCCGTTTTCTTCTCTGTTAAAAAAAGGAAACAATTGGGAGTACAATATAACTCTTGAAATTGTCTTCTTGGAGGTTTGCCCTCTTTTTAATTTTTTGGTCGATGTTCCACCCCAGAATTTATTTAGATAGCAGGTGTCATTTACCGAACTGCAATTTGGTGAATGTTTAGTGACCTTTAGCAATGGGTTTAAAGCTGCTGTTCTGGGCAGTGGCCTCAAGCAGGCAGCATTTCTCCATTCCCCAATCTGGGTACTAGGGCAGCAGAGCCTTTCTGGAAGTCGTGTCCTAGGTTGTAAATTACATTGGCATGTGCATGGAGAAACCCCATAAGTTTATGTCTCATTAATTCTTCTTGGTTTTAAAAATTTTCTTAATTGGGGTAAAGCTTAGAATATTGTCTGTCCTAGGTGTACACAATCTGGTTCATTTGTACATTATATATGTCTATTCAAGTACAGATCCTCTTCCCATGTAAAATGTTACTGAGGGTTCCGCAGACCTCCCTTGCTCTATGGTCGGTCTTTTTGAGATATGTATATAATATGTGTTTGTATACATATAGTAACACTAATCTTAATTTATCCATTCCCCCCACTTTTCCTTTTAGATGAGCACAGTTTGTTTTCTAAGTCTGGGAGTGTCTTTCTCTGTGGAAATATGTTCATTTGTGTCAGTTATTAGATAACGCCTGTAAGTCATATCATAGAATATAGGTCTTTTGCTTTCCGACTTACCTCATATTTCGTGATTATCTCCAGACTCATTTGTGGTGCCTCAGAGAGCAATGGTTCATTGTTTTCCATGGCTAATATTCCACTGTGTACATGGACCACTTCTTCTTTATCCACTCACCTGTTGTTGGACATTTTGATTGCTTCACTGTCTTGGCTATTGTGAATAAGGCTGCACTGCAGCTTTTGCGGCCTGTGTCTTCTCGATTCTTGTCTTCTCAGGTGAGAGGTCCAATGGTGCGCCTGCTGGATTGAATGGTACCTCCATTTTTACTTTGAAACACAGCTCCTTTCTGTTCTCATCATTGGCTGTTACGCCTTTACGTCTCACCAGCAGGTAGAGGGTACACAGTTCTCTAAATCCCCTTCAGCATTTATTGTTTGGAGACTTTTTGCTGATGGTGAGTCGACTGGTGTAAGTTGAAACTTTTTGTAGATTAGATTGCATGGGTCTAACACTCCCTGAGGTTGAGCTTTTATCCATTTTCCTTGTTTTAAAGAAGAGCGTGAGTAAACCTAAACTCTTCATACTCTCTTCTTGAAACATTTGCCTCTTTTGAATTTTATTGTCCATTCCCTACTTCTGCACAGTTTTCTAGGGCAGGTGTCCTTTACAGCCCTGAGTCCTTGTGAATGTTAAGTGACCATTAGCTGTGAGTTTAAAGCTGTTCTTGCAGGAAACGGCCACTAGGTGGCAGCATTTCCCCGTAAACAAATTTGGTTACTAGGGAAACAGAGAGCCTTAATGGAAGCGGTGTTCTAGGTTGTAAATTAGAATGGAATGTGCCAGGAAAAAGCCCTTTAAGTTTATGTCTCATTACTTCTTGTTCATATTTGTAATTTACTTTTTATTTTTTATCCCAGCAAATATGATTACAATGGTTTGTTTGTTCTAGGTGTGCAAGATGTGGTTCTTTCACACATATACATGTATCTATTCTCCCTCCCATCCTTTTCCCATGTAGGTTATGACACAATGTTGAGTAGTCTTCTCCTCGTCTTCCGTACGTCTTTGGTGGTTATGTATTTCACGTGGTATGTATATCTCTGTTAAACCCAATATGGTAATGTATCCAATCCTCATCCCTTTCTATGTGGTGAACAATACGTTTTTTAACGATTCTGTGATTGCCTTTCTCTGTGGAAATATCTTCATTGGTATCAATTTTTAAGTAACTCTTAAAAGGGATATGACAGGATATGTGTCTTTTGCTTTCTCACTTACTACAGGTGGCGTGAGTACGTCTAGACTCATCTATGGTGCTGCAAATGGCATTGTTTCATTTTTTCACTAGCGAACATTCCATCTGTACATGGAAGAGTTCTTCTTTGTCCACCCATCTGTTGGTGGACTTTTTGGTTACTTCCCTATCTTGGCTATTGTAATACTGTGCAATGCAGATTTGCCTGCCTGTGTCTTTCCAATTCTCTCTTCTTAGATTATAGGTCGAGGAGTGGGCCTGCTGGATCATATGGTAGCTCAATGTTTACCTTTTTAAGGCACCTCCATTCTGTTCTCATTCGTGGCCCTTTCCAACTTACGTCCCACTTGAAGTTGAGTGTATGCATTTCTCCACAACACCTTCAGCATTTATTGTTTTGTAGTTTTCTTGCTGATGGTTATTCTGACAAGTGTGAGCTGATACCTCTCTGTGGTTGAATTCGAATGTGCCACATAATCCGTTGAAATTGAGC
The DNA here is from genome assembly GCF_965194805.1 of Balaenoptera borealis. Classification (NCBI taxonomy): domain Eukaryota; kingdom Metazoa; phylum Chordata; class Mammalia; order Artiodactyla; family Balaenopteridae; genus Balaenoptera; species Balaenoptera borealis. Next base: position 279,267 of record NW_028123483.1, on the reverse strand, counting down.
TTTAAGGCATGTCTTTTTTATTTTTCAAGCTGTGATTATCCCTTAGTTCTTCAAAGTGTTCTCTTTAAGTATGTGTCCCATTTTGAAATGTTTTGTCCGTTACCTCCCTCAAGACATTTTGAGGGCAGGTTTCATTTACAGTTCTGCAGTACTTGTTCCTATGAAATGACCATTAGCACAGGCTTTAAAGCTGCTTTTGCAGGTAACTGCCAGAGGGTGGCAGCCTTTCTATGTCCCCCACCCTGGTATCTAGGGAAAAGCCCTTGCGGCCTGTGGGGTTTCTCGGGTATAAATTAGAGTGGAGTGTGCCCGGACAAACCCAGACAAGCTGATGTCTCCTTACGTTTGTTGGATTTTTAAATTTATTTTTTATTTTTTATTGGAGTAAATTTCCACTGTGTACGTGGACCACTTCTACTTTGTGCATTCCTCGGTTGATGGACATTTTCATTGCTTCCAAGTGTTGGCTATGGTAAATATTGTTGGAGTGCAGGATTGGCAGCCTGTGACTTTTTGATTCTCATTTTCTCAGGTGATAGACCCAGCAGTGGGTGTGATTGACTGACTGGTAGCACGGAGTTTCCCTTTTCAAAGCACCTTCTTTGTGTTTTCATTAGTGGCTCTTACCACGTCCCCCTTAGAATCGAGGGTACGCATTTCTCCACAATCGCTTCAGCATTTATTGTTTGCAGCATTTATGCTAGTGGCCCTTCTGGCTGCTGTGAGCTGATAGGTTTTTGTAATTTGAGTTTGCATGTCTTTGAAAATTCGTAAAACTCATCATTTTTCTCTGCCGTTTTCTTCTCTGTTAAAAAAAGGAAACAATTGGGAGTACAATATAACTCTTGAAATTGTCTTCTTGGAGGTTTGCCCTCTTTTTAATTTTTTGGTCGATGTTCCACCCCAGAATTTATTTAGGTAGCAGGTGTCATTTACCGAACTGCAATTTGGTGAATGTTTAGTGACCTTTAGCAATGGGTTTAAAGCTGCTGTTCTGGGCAGTGGCCTCAAGCAGGCAGCATTTCTCCATTCCCCAATCTGGGTACTAGGGCAGCAGAGCCTTTCTGGAAGTCGTGTCCTAGGTTGTAAATTACATTGGCATGTGCATGGAGAAACCCCATAAGTTTATGTCTCATTAATTCTTCTTGGTTTTAAAAATTTTCTTAATTGGGGTAAAGCTTAGAATATTGTCTGTCCTAGGTGTACACAATCTGGTTCATTTGTACATTATATATGTCTATTCAAGTACAGATCCTCTTCCCATGTAAAATGTTACTGAGGGTTCCGCAGACCTCCCTTGCTCTATGGTCGGTCTTTTTGAGATATGTATATAATATGTGTTTGTATACATATAGTAACACTAATCTTAATTTATCCATTCCCCCCACTTTTCCTTTTAGATGAGCACAGTTTGTTTTCTAAGTCTGGGAGTGTCTTTCTCTGTGGAAATATGTTCATTTGTGTCAGTTATTAGATAACGCCTGTAAGTCATATCATAGAATATAGGTCTTTTGCTTTCCGACTTACCTCATATTTCGTGATTATCTCCAGACTCATTTGTGGTGCCTCAGAGAGCAATGGTTCATTGTTTTCCATGGCTAATATTCCACTGTGTACATGGACCACTTCTTCTTTATCCACTCACCTGTTGTTGGACATTTTGATTGCTTCACTGTCTTGGCTATTGTGAATAAGGCTGCACTGCAGCTTTTGCGGCCTGTGTCTTCTCGATTCTTGTCTTCTCAGGTGAGAGGTCCAATGGTGCGCCTGCTGGATTGAATGGTACCTCCATTTTTACTTTTAAACACAGCTCCTTTCTGTTCTCATCATTGGCTGTTACGCCTTTACGTCTCACCAGCAGGTAGAGGGTACACAGTTCTCTAAATCCCCTTCAGCATTTATTGTTTGGAGACTTTTTGCTGATGGTGAGTCGACTGGTGTAAGTTGAAACTTTTTGTAGATTAGATTGCATGGGTCTAACACTCCCTGAGGGTGAGCTTTTATCCATTTTCCTTGTTTTAAAGAAGAGCGTGAGTAAACCTAAACTCTTCATACTCTCTTCTTGAAACATTTGCCTCTTTTGAATTTTATTGTCCATTCCCTACTTCTGCACAGTTTTCTAGGGCAGGTGTCCTTTACAGCCCTGAGTCCTTGTGAATGTTAAGTGACCATTAGCTGTGAGTTTAAAGCTGTTCTTGCAGGAAACGGCCACTAGGTGGCAGCATTTCCCCGTAAACAAATTTGGTTACTAGGGAAACAGAGAGCCTTAATGGAAGCGGTGTTCTAGGTTGTAAATTAGAATGGAATGTGCCAGGAAAAAGCCCTTTAAGTTTATGTCTCATTACTTCTTGTTCATATTTGTAATTTACTTTTTATTTTTTATCCCAGCAAATATGATTACAATGGTTTGTTTGTTCTAGGTGTGCAAGATGTGGTTCTTTCACACATATACATGTATCTATTCTCCCTCCCATCCTTTTCCCATGTAGGTTATGACACAATGTTGAGTAGTCTTCTCCTCGTCTTCCGTACGTCTTTGGTGGTTATGTATTTCACGTGGTATGTATATCTCTGTTAACCCCAATATGGTAATGTATCCAATCCTCATCCCTTTCTATGTGGTGAACAATACGTTTTTTAACGATTCTGTGATTGCCTTTCTCTGTGGAAATATCTTCATTGGTATCAATTTTTAAGTAACTCTTAAAAGGGATATGACAGGATATGTGTCTTTTGCTTTCTCACTTACTACAGGTGGCGTGAGTACGTCTAGACTCATCTATGGTGCTGCAAATGGCATTGTTTCATTTTTTCACTAGCGAACATTCCATCTGTACACGGAAGAGTTCTTCTTTGTCCACCCATCTGTTGGTGGACTTTTTGGTTACTTCCCTATCTTGGCTATTGTAATACTGTGCAATGCAGATTTGCCTGCCTGTGTCTTTCCAATTCTCTCTTCTTAGATTATAGGTCGAGGAGTGGGCCTGCTGGATCATATGGTAGCTCAATGTTTACCTTTTTAAGGCACCTCCATTCTGTTCTCATTCGTGGCCCTTTCCAACTTACGTCCCACTTGAAGTTGAGTGTATGCATTTCTCCACAACACCTTCAGCATTTATTGTTTTGTAGTTTTCTTGCTGATGGTTATTCTGACAAGTGTGAGCTGATACCTCTCTGTGGTTGAATTCGAATGTGCCACATAATCCGTTGAAATTGAGCTTTAAGGCATGTCTTTTTTATTTTTCAAGCTGTGATTATCCCTTAGTTCTTCAAAGTGTTCTCTTTAAGTATGTGTCCCATTTTGAAATGTTTTGTCCGTTACCTCCCTCAAGACATTTTGAGGGCAGGTTTCATTTACAGTTCTGCAGTACTTGTTCCTATGAAATGACCATTAGCACAGGCTTTAAAGCTGCTTTTGCAGGTAACTGCCAGAGGGTGGCAGCCTTTCTATGTCCCCCACCCTGGTATCTAGGGAAAAGCCCTTGCGGCCTGTGGGGTTTCTCGGGTATAAATTAGAGTGGAGTGTGCCCGGACAAACCCAGACAAGCTGATGTCTCCTTACGTTTGTTGGATTTTTAAATTTATTTTTTATTTTTTATTGGAGTAAATTTCCACTGTGTACGTGGACCACTTCTACTTTGTGCATTCCTCGGTTGATGGACATTTTCATTGCTTCCAAGTGTTGGCTATGGTAAATATTGTTGGAGTGCAGGATTGGCAGCCTGTGACTTTTTGATTCTCATTTTCTCAGGTGATAGACCCAGCAGTGGGTGTGATTGACTGACTGGTAGCACGGAGTTTCCCTTTTCAAAGCACCTTCTTTGTGTTTTCATTAGTGGCTCTTACCACGTCCCCCTTAGAATCGAGGGTACGCATTTCTCCACAATCGCTTCAGCATTTATTGTTTGCAGCATTTATGCTAGTGGCCCTTCTGGCTGCTGTGAGCTGATAGGTTTTTGTAATTTGAGTTTGCATGTCTTTGAAAATTCGTAAAACTCATCATTTTTCTCTGCCGTTTTCTTCTCTGTTAAAAAAAGGAAACAATTGGGAGTACAATATAACTCTTGAAATTGTCTTCTTGGAGGTTTGCCCTCTTTTTAATTTTTTGGTCGATGTTCCACCCCAGAATTTATTTAGGTAGCAGGTGTCATTTACCGAACTGCAATTTGGTGAATGTTTAGTGACCTTTAGCAATGGGTTTAAAGCTGCTGTTCTGGGCAGTGGCCTCAAGCAGGCAGCATTTCTCCATTCCCCAATCTGGGTACTAGGGCAGCAGAGCCTTTCTGGAAGTCGTGTCCTAGGTTGTAAATTACATTGGCATGTGCATGGAGAAACCCCATAAGTTTATGTCTCATTAATTCTTCTTGGTTTTAAAAATTTTCTTAATTGGGGTAAAGCTTAGAATATTGTCTGTCCTAGGTGTACACAATCTGGTTCATTTGTACATTATATATGTCTATTCAAGTACAGATCCTCTTCCCATGTAAAATGTTACTGAGGGTTCCGCAGACCTCCCTTGCTCTATGGTCGGTCTTTTTGAGATATGTATATAATATGTGTTTGTATACATATAGTAACACTAATCTTAATTTATCCATTCCCCCCACTTTTCCTTTTAGATGAGCACAGTTTGTTTCTAAGTCTGGGAGTGTCTTTCTCTGTGGAAATATGTTCATTTGTGTCAGTTATTAGATAACGCCTGTAAGTCATATCACAGAATATAGGTCTTTTGCTTTCCGACTTACCTCATATTTCGTGATTATCTCCAGACTCATTTGTGGTGCCTCAGAGAGCAATGGTTCATTGTTTTCCATGGCTAATATTCCACTGTGTACATGGACCACTTCTTCTTTATCCACTCACCTGTTGTTGGACATTTTGATTGCTTCACTGTCTTGGCTATTGTGAATAAGGCTGCACTGCAGCTTTTGCGGCCTGTGTCTTCTCGATTCTTGTCTTCTCAGGTGAGAGGTCCAATGGTGCGCCTGCTGGATTGAATGGTACCTCCATTTTTACTTTGAAACACAGCTCCTTTCTGTTCTCATCATTGGCTGTTACGCCTTTACGTCTCACCAGCAGGTAGAGGGTACACAGTTCTCTAAATCCCCTTCAGCATTTATTGTTTGGAGACTTTTTGCTGATGGTGAGTCGACTGGTGTAAGTTGAAACTTTTTGTAGATTAGATTGCATGGGTCTAACACTCCCTGAGGTTGAGCTTTTATCCATTTTCCTTGTTTTAAAGAAGAGCGTGAGTAAACCTAAACTCTTCATACTCTCTTCTTGAAACATTTGCCTCTTTTGAATTTTATTGTCCATTCCCTACTTCTGCACAGTTTTTTAGGGCAGGTGTCCTTTACAGCCCTGAGTCCTTGTGAATGTTAAGTGACCATTAGCTGTGAGTTTAAAGCTGTTCTTGCAGGAAACGGCCACTAGGTGGCAGCATTTCCCCGTAAACAAATTTGGTTACTAGGGAAACAGAGAGCCTTAATGGAAGCGGTGTTCTAGGTTGTAAATTAGAATGGAATGTGCCAGGAAAAAGCCCTTTAAGTTTATGTCTCATTACTTCTTGTTCATATTTGTAATTTACTTTTTATTTTTTATCCCAGCAAATATGATTACAATGGTTTGTTTGTTCTAGGTGTGCAAGATGTGGTTCTTTCACACATATACATGTATCTATTCTCCCTCCCATCCTTTTCCCATGTAGGTTATGACACAATGTTGAGTAGTCTTCTCCTCGTCTTCCGTACGTCTTTGGTGGTTATGTATTTCACGTGGTATGTATATCTCTGTTAAACCCAATATGGTAATGTATCCAATCCTCATCCCTTTCTATGTGGTGAACAATACGTTTTTTAACGATTCTGTGATTGCCTTTCTCTGTGGAAGTATCTTCATTGGTATCAATTTTTAAGTAACTCTTAAAAGGGATATGACAGGATATGTGTCTTTTGCTTTCTCACTTACTACAGGTGGCGTGAGTACGTCTAGACTCATCTATGGTGCTGCAAATGGCATTGTTTCATTTCTTCACTAGCGAACATTCCATCTGTACACGGAAGAGTTCTTCTTTGTCCACCCATCTGTTGGTGGACTTTTTGGTTACTTCCCTATCTTGGCTATTGTAATACTGTGCAATGCAGATTTGCCTGCCTGTGTCTTTCCAATTCTCTCTTCTTAGATTATAGGTCGAGGAGTGGGCCTGCTGGATCATATGGTAGCTCAATGTTTACCTTTTTAAGGCACCTCCATTCTGTTCTCATTCGTGGCCCTTTCCAACTTACGTCCCCCTTGAAGTTGAGTGTATGCATTTCTCCACAACACCTTCAGCATTTATTGTTTTGTAGTTTTCTTGCTGATGGTTATTCTGACAAGTGTGAGCTGATACCTCCCTGTGGTTGAATTCGAATGTGCCACATAATCCGTTGAAATTGAGCTTTAAGGCATGTCTTTTTTATTTTTCAAGCTGTGATTATCCCTTAGTTCTTCAAAGTGTTCTCTTTAAGTATGTGTCCCATTTTGAAATGTTTTGTCCGTTACCTCCCTCAAGACATTTTGAGGGCAGGTTTCATTTACAGTTCTGCAGTACTTGTTCCTATGAAATGACCATTAGCACAGGCTTTAAAGCTGCTTTTGCAGGTAACTGCCAGAGGGTGGCAGCCTTTCTATGTCCCCCACCCTGGTATCTAGGGAAAAGCCCTTGCGGCCTGTGGGGTTTCTCGGGTATAAATTAGAGTGGAGTGTGCCCGGACAAACCCAGACAAGCTGATGTCTCCTTACGTTTGTTGGATTTTTAAATTTATTTTTTATTTTTTATTGGAGTAAATTTCCACTGTGTACGTGGACCACTTCTACTTTGTGCATTCCTCGGTTGATGGACATTTTCATTGCTTCCAAGTGTTGGCTATGGTAAATATTGTTGGAGTGCAGGATTGGCAGCCTGTGACTTTTTGATTCTCATTTTCTCAGGTGATAGACCCAGCAGTGGGTGTGATTGACTGACTGGTAGCACGGAGTTTCCCTTTTCAAAGCACCTTCTTTGTGTTTTCATTAGTGGCTCTTACCACGTCCCCCTTAGAATCGAGGGTACGCATTTCTCCACAATCGCTTCAGCATTTATTGTTTGCAGCATTTATGCTAGTGGCCCTTCTGGCTGCTGTGAGCTGATAGGTTTTTGTAATTTGAGTTTGCATGTCTTTGAAAATTCGTAAAACTCATCATTTTTCTCTGCCGTTTTCTTCTCTGTTAAAAAAAGGAAACAATTGGGAGTACAATATAACTCTTGAAACTGTCTTCTTGGAGGTTTGCCCTCTTTTTAATTTTTTGGTCGATGTTCCACCCCAGAATTTATTTAGGTAGCAGGTGTCATTTACCGAACTGCAATTTGGTGAATGTTTAGTGACCTTTAGCAATGGGTTTAAAGCTGCTGTTCTGGGCAGTGGCCTCAAGCAGGCAGCATTTCTTCATTCCCCAATCTGGGTACTAGGGCAGCAGAGCCTTTCTGGAAGTCGTGTCCTAGGTTGTAAATTACATTGGCATGTGCATGGAGAAACCCCATAAGTTTATGTCTCATTAATTCTTCTTGGTTTTAAAAATTTTCTTAATTGGGGTAAAGCTTAGAATATTGTCTGTCCTAGGTGTACACAATCTGGTTCATTTGTACATTATATATGTCTATTCAAGTACAGATCCTCTTCCCATGTAAAATGTTACTGAGGGTTCCGCAGACCTCCCTTGCTCTATGGTCGGTCTTTTTGAGATATGTATATAACATGTGTTTGTATACATATAGTAACACTAATCTTAATTTATCCATTCCCCCCACTTTTCCTTTTAGATGAGCACAGTTTGTTTTCTAAGTCTGGGAGTGTCTTTCTCTGTGGAAATATGTTCATTTGTGTCAGTTATTAGATAACGCCTGTAAGTCATATCATAGAATATAGGTCTTTTGCTTTCCGACTTACCTCATATTTCGTGATTATCTCCAGACTCATTTGTGGTGCCTCAGAGAGCAATGGTTCATTGTTTTCCATGGCTAATATTCCACTGTGTACATGGACCACTTCTTCTTTATCCACTCACCTGTTGTTGGACATTTTGATTGCTTCACTGTCTTGGCTATTGTGAATAAGGCTGCACTGCAGCTTTTGCGGCCTGTGTCTTCTCGATTCTTGTCTTCTCAGGTGAGAGGTCCAATGGTGCGCCTGCTGGATTGAATGGTACCTCCATTTTTACTTTGAAACACAGCTCCTTTCTGTTCTCATCATTGGCTGTTACGCCTTTACGTCTCACCAGCAGGTAGAGGGTACACAGTTCTCTAAATCCCCTTCAGCATTTATTGTTTGGAGACTTTTTGCTGATGGTGAGTCGACTGGTGTAAGTTGAAACTTTTTGTAGATTAGATTGCATGGGTCTAACACTCCCTGAGGTTGAGCTTTTATCCATTTTCCTTGTTTTAAAGAAGAGCGTGAGTAAACCTAAACTCTTCATACTCTCTTCTTGAAACATTTGCCTCTTTTGAATTTTATTGTCCATTCCCTACTTCTGCACAGTTTTCTAGGGCAGGTGTCCTTTACAGCCCTGAGTCCTTGTGAATGTTAAGTGACCATTAGCTGTGAGTTTAAAGCTGTTCTTGCAGGAAACGGCCACTAGGTGGCAGCATTTCCCCGTAAACAAATTTGGTTACTAGGGAAACAGAGAGCCTTAATGGAAGCGGTGTTCTAGGTTGTAAATTAGAATGGAATGTGCCAGGAAAAAGCCCTTTAAGTTTATGTCTCATTACTTCTTGTTCATATTTGTAATTTACTTTTTATTTTTTATCCCAGCAAATATGATTACAATGGTTTGTTTGTTCTAGGTGTGCAAGATGTGGTTCTTTCACACATATACATGTATCTATTCTCCCTCCCATCCTTTTCCCATGTAGGTTATGACACAATGTTGAGTAGTCTTCTCCTCGTCTTCCGTACGTCTTTGGTGGTTATGTATTTCACGTGGTATGTATATCTCTGTTAAACCCAATATGGTAATGTATCCAATCCTCATCCCTTTCTATGTGGTGAACAATACGTTTTTTAACGATTCTGTGATTGCCTTTCTCTGTGGAAATATCTTCATTGGTATCAATTTTTAAGTAACTCTTAAAAGGGATATGACAGGATATGTGTCTTTTGCTTTCTCACTTACTACAGGTGGCGTGAGTACGTCTAGACTCATCTATGGTGCTGCAAATGGCATTGTTTCATTTCTTCACTAGCGAACATTCCATCTGTACACGGAAGAGTTCTTCTTTGTCCACCCATCTGTTGGTGGACTTTTTGGTTACTTCCCTATCTTGGCTATTGTAATACTGTGCAATGCAGATTTGCCTGCCTGTGTCTTTCCAATTCTCTCTTCTTAGATTATAGGTCGAGGAGTGGGCCTGCTGGGTCATATGGTAGCTCAATGTTTACCTTTTTAAGGCACCTCCATTCTGTTCTCATTCGTGGCCCTTTCCAACTTACGTCCCCCTTGAAGTTGAGTGTATGCATTTCTCCACAACACCTTCAGCATTTATTGTTTTGTAGTTTTCTTGCTGATGGTTATTCTGACAAGTGTGAGCTGATACCTCCCTGTGGTTGAATTCGAATGTGCCACATAATCCGTTGAAATTGAGCTTTAAGGCATGTCTTTTTTATTTTTCAAGCTGTGATTATCCCTTAGTTCTTCAAAGTGTTCTCTTTAAGTATGTGTCCCATTTTGAAATGTTTTGTCCGTTACCTCCCTCAAGACATTTTGAGGGCAGGTTTCATTTACAGTTCTGCAGTACTTGTTCCTATGAAATGACCATTAGCACAGGCTTTAAAGCTGCTTTTGCAGGTAACTGCCAGAGGGTGGCAGCCTTTCTATGTCCCCCACCCTGGTATCTAGGGAAAAGCCCTTGCGGCCTGTGGGGTTTCTCGGGTATAAATTAGAGTGGAGTGTGCCCGGACAAACCCAGACAAGCTGATGTCTCCTTACGTTTGTTGGATTTTTAAATTTAATTTTTATTTTTTATTGGAGTAAATTTCCACTGTGTACGTGGACCACTTCTACTTTGTGCATTCCTCGGTTGATGGACATTTTCATTGCTTCCAAGTGTTGGCTATGGTAAATATTGTTGGAGTGCAGGATTGGCAGCCTGTGACTTTTTGATTCTCATTTTCTCAGGTGATAGACCCAGCAGTGGGTGTGATTGACTGACTGGTAGCACGGAGTTTCCCTTTTCAAAGCACCTTCTTTGTGTTTTCATTAGTGGCTCTTACCACGTCCCCCTTAGAATCGAGGGTACGCATTTCTCCACAATCGCTTCAGCATTTATTGTTTGCAGCATTTATGCTAGTGGCCCTTCTGGCTGCTGTGAGCTGATAGGTTTTTGTAATTTGAGTTTGCATGTCTTTGAAAATTCGTAAAACTCATCATTTTTCTCTGCCGTTTTCTTCTCTGTTAAAAAAAGGAAACAATTGGGAGTACAATATAACTCTTGAAACTGTCTTCTTGGAGGTTTGCCCTCTTTTTAATTTTTTGGTCGATGTTCCACCCCAGAATTTATTTAGGTAGCAGGTGTCATTTACCGAACTGCAATTTGGTGAATGTTTAGTGACCTTTAGCAATGGGTTTAAAGCTGCTGTTCTGGGCAGTGGCCTCAAGCAGGCAGCATTTCTCCATTCCCCAATCTGGGTACTAGGGCAGCAGAGCCTTTCTGGAAGTCGTGTCCTAGGTTGTAAATTACATTGGCATGTGCATGGAGAAACCCCATAAGTTTATGTCTCATTAATTCTTCTTGGTTTTAAAAATTTTCTTAATTGGGGTAAAGCTTAGAATATTGTCTGTCCTAGGTGTACACAATCTGGTTCATTTGTACATTATATATGTCTATTCAAGTACAGATCCTCTTCCCATGTAAAATGTTACTGAGGGTTCCGCAGACCTCCCTTGCTCTATGGTCGGTCTTTTTGAGATATGTATATAACATGTGTTTGTATACATATAGTAACACTAATCTTAATTTATCCATTCCCCCCACTTTTCCTTTTAGATGAGCACAGTTTGTTTTCTAAGTCTGGGAGTGTCTTTCTCTGTGGAAATATGTTCATTTGTGTCAGTTATTAGATAACGCCTGTAAGTCATATCATAGAATATAGGTCTTTTGCTTTCCGACTTACCTCATATTTCGTGATTATCTCCAGACTCATTTGTGGTGCCTCAGAGAGCAATGGTTCATTGTTTTCCATGGCTAATATTCCACTGTGTACATGGACCACTTCTTCTTTATCCACTCACCTGTTGTTGGACATTTTGATTGCTTCACTGTCTTGGCTATTGTGAATAAGGCTGCACTGCAGCTTTTGCGGCCTGTGTCTTCTCGATTCTTGTCTTCTCAGGTGAGAGGTCCAATGGTGCGCCTGCTGGATTGAATGGTACCTCCATTTTTACTTTGAAACACAGCTCCTTTCTGTTCTCATCATTGGCTGTTACGCCTTTACGTCTCACCAGCAGGTAGAGGGTACACAGTTCTCTAAATCCCCTTCAGCATTTATTGTTTGGAGACTTTTTGCTGATGGTGAGTCGACTGGTGTAAGTTGAAACTTTTTGTAGATTAGATTGCATGGGTCTAACACTCCCTGAGGTTGAGCTTTTATCCATTTTCCTTGTTTTAAAGAAGAGCGTGAGTAAACCTAAACTCTTCATACTCTCTTCTTGAAACATTTGCCTCTTTTGAATTTTATTGTCCATTCCCTACTTCTGCACAGTTTTCTAGGGCAGGTGTCCTTTACAGCCCTGAGTCCTTGTGAATGTTAAGTGACCATTAGCTGTGAGTTTAAAGCTGTTCTTGCAGGAAACGGCCACTAGGTGGCAGCATTTCCCCGTAAACAAATTTGGTTACTAGGGAAACAGAGAGCCTTAATGGAAGCGGTGTTCTAGGTTGTAAATTAGAATGGAATGTGCCAGGAAAAAGCCCTTTAAGTTTATGTCTCATTACTTCTTGTTCATATTTGTAATTTACTTTTTATTTTTTATCCCAGCAAATATGATTACAATGGTTTGTTTGTTCTAGGTGTGCAAGATGTGGTTCTTTCACACATATACATGTATCTATTCTCCCTCCCATCCTTTTCCCATGTAGGTTATGACACAATGTTGAGTAGTCTTCTCCTCGTCTTCCGTACGTCTTTGGTGGTTATGTATTTCACGTGGTATGTATATCTCTGTTAAACCCAATATGGTAATGTATCCAATCCTCATCCCTTTCTATGTGGTGAACAATACGTTTTTTAACGATTCTGTGATTGCCTTTCTCTGTGGAAATATCTTCATTGGTATCAATTTTTAAGTAACTCTTAAAAGGGATATGACAGGATATGTGTCTTTTGCTTTCTCACTTACTACAGGTGGCGTGAGTACGTCTAGACTCATCTATGGTGCTGCAAATGGCATTGTTTCATTTCTTCACTAGCGAACATTCCATCTGTACACGGAAGAGTTCTTCTTTGTCCACCCATCTGTTGGTGGACTTTTTGGTTACTTCCCTATCTTGGCTATTGTAATACTGTGCAATGCAGATTTGCCTGCCTGTGTCTTTCCAATTCTCTCTTCTTAGATTATAGGTCGAGGAGTGGGCCTGCTGGGTCATATGGTAGCTCAATGTTTACCTTTTTAAGGCACCTCCATTCTGTTCTCATTCGTGGCCCTTTCCAACTTACGTCCCCCTTGAAGTTGAGTGTATGCATTTCTCCACAACACCTTCAGCATTTATTGTTTTGTAGTTTTCTTGCTGATGGTTATTCTGACAAGTGTGAGCTGATACCTCCCTGTGGTTGAATTCGAATGTGCCACATAATCCGTTGAAATTGAGCTTTAAGGCATGTCTTTTTTATTTTTCAAGCTGTGATTATCCCTTAGTTCTTCAAAGTGTTCTCTTTAAGTATGTGTCCCATTTTGAAATGTTTTGTCCGTTACCTCCCTCAAGACATTTTGAGGGCAGGTTTCATTTACAGTTCTGCAGTACTTGTTCCTATGAAATGACCATTAGCACAGGCTTTAAAGCTGCTTTTGCAGGTAACTGCCAGAGGGTGGCAGCCTTTCTATGTCCCCCACCCTGGTATCTAGGGAAAAGCCCTTGCGGCCTGTGGGGTTTCTCGGGTATAAATTAGAGTGGAGTGTGCCCGGACAAACCCAGACAAGCTGATGTCTCCTTACGTTTGTTGGATTTTTAAATTTAATTTTTATTTTTTATTGGAGTAAATTTCCACTGTGTACGTGGACCACTTCTACTTTGTGCATTCCTCGGTTGATGGACATTTTCATTGCTTCCAAGTGTTGGCTATGGTAAATATTGTTGGAGTGCAGGATTGGCAGCCTGTGACTTTTTGATTCTCATTTTCTCAGGTGATAGACCCAGCAGTGGGTGTGATTGACTGACTGGTAGCACGGAGTTTCCCTTTTCAAAGCACCTTCTTTGTGTTTTCATTAGTGGCTCTTACCACGTCCCCCTTAGAATCGAGGGTACGCATTTCTCCACAATCGCTTCAGCATTTATTGTTTGCAGCATTTATGCTAGTGGCCCTTCTGGCTGCTGTGAGCTGATAGGTTTTTGTAATTTGAGTTTGCATGTCTTTGAAAATTCGTAAAACTCATCATTTTTCTCTGCCGTTTTCTTTTCTGTTAAAAAAAGGAAACAATTGGGAGTACAATATAACTCTTGAAACTGTCTTCTTGGAGGTTTGCCCTCTTTTTAATTTTTTGGTCGATTTTCCACCCCAGAATTTATTTAGGTAGCAGGTGTCATTTACCGAACTGCAATTTGGTGAATGTTTAGTGACCTTTAGCAATGGGTTTAAAGCTGCTGTTCTGGGCAGTGGCCTCAAGCAGGCAGCATTTCTCCATTCCCCAATCTGGGTACTAGGGCAGCAGAGCCTTTCTGGAAGTCGTGTCCTAGGTTGTAAATTACATTGGCATGTGCATGGAGAAACCCCATAAGTTTATGTCTCATTAATTCTTCTTGGTTTTAAAAATTTTCTTAATTGGGGTAAAGCTTAGAATATTGTCTGTCCTAGGTGTACACAATCTGGTTCATTTGTACATTATATATGTCTATTCAAGTACAGATCCTCTTCCCATGTAAAATGTTACTGAGGGTTCCGCAGACCTCCCTTGCTCTATGGTCGGTCTTTTTGAGATATGTATATAACATGTGTTTGTATACATATAGTAACACTAATCTTAATTTATCCATTCCCCCCACTTTTCCTTTTAGATGAGCACAGTTTGTTTTCTAAGTCTGGGAGTGTCTTTCTCTGTGGAAATATGTTCATTTGTGTCAGTTATTAGATAACGCCTGTAAGTCATATCATAGAATATAGGTCTTTTGCTTTCCGACTTACCTCATATTTCGTGATTATCTCCAGACTCATTTGTGGTGCCTCAGAGAGCAATGGTTCATTGTTTTCCATGGCTAATATTCCACTGTGTACATGGACCACTTCTTCTTTATCCACTCACCTGTTGTTGGACATTTTGATTGCTTCACTGTCTTGGCTATTGTGAATAAGGCTGCACTGCAGCTTTTGCGGCCTGTGTCTTCTCGATTCTTGTCTTCTCAGGTGAGAGGTCCAATGGTGCGCCTGCTGGATTGAATGGTACCTCCATTTTTACTTTGAAACACAGCTCCTTTCTGTTCTCATCATTGGCTGTTACGCCTTTACGTCTCACCAGCAGGTAGAGGGTACACAGTTCTCTAAATCCCCTTCAGCATTTATTGTTTGTAGACTTTTTGCTGATGGTGAGTCGACTGGTGTAAGTTGAAACTTTTTGTAGATTAGATTGCATGGGTCTAACACTCCCTGAGGGTGAGCTTTTATCCATTTTCCTTGTTTTAAAGAAGAGCGTGAGTAAACCTAAACTCTTCATACTCTCTTCTTGAAACATTTGCCTCTTTTGAATTTTATTGTCCATTCCCTACTTCTGCACAGTTTTCTAGGGCAGGTGTCCTTTACAGCCCTGAGTCCTTGTGAATGTTAAGTGACCATTAGCTGTGAGTTTAAAGCTGTTCTTGCAGGAAACGGCCACTAGGTGGCAGCATTTCCCCGTAAACAAATTTGGTTACTAGGGAAACAGAGAGCCTTAATGGAAGCGGTGTTCTAGGTTGTAAATTAGAATGGAATGTGCCAGGAAAAAGCCCTTTAAGTTTATGTCTCATTACTTCTTGTTCATATTTGTAATTTACTTTTTATTTTTTATCCCAGCAAATATGATTACAATGGTTTGTTTGTTCTAGGTGTGCAAGATGTGGTTCTTTCACACATATACATGTATCTATTCTCCCTCCCATCCTTTTCCCATGTAGGTTATGACACAATGTTGAGTAGTCTTCTCCTCGTCTTCCGTACGTCTTTGGTGGTTATGTATTTCACGTGGTATGTATATCTCTGTTAAACCCAATATGGTAATGTATCCAATCCTCATCCCTTTCTATGTGGTGAACAATACGTTTTTTAACGATTCTGTGATTGCCTTTCTCTGTGGAAATATCTTCATTGGTATCAATTTTTAAGTAACTCTTAAAAGGGATATGACAGGATATGTGTCTTTTGCTTTCTCACTTACTACAGGTGGCGTGAGTACGTCTAGACTCATCTATGGTGCTGCAAATGGCATTGTTTCATTTCTTCACTAGCGAACATTCCATCTGTACACGGAAGAGTTCTTCTTTGTCCACCCATCTGTTGGTGGACTTTTTGGTTACTTCCCTATCTTGGCTATTGTAATACTGTGCAATGCAGATTTGCCTGCCTGTGTCTTTCCAATTCTCTCTTCTTAGATTATAGGTCGAGGAGTGGGCCTGCTGGATCATATGGTAGCTCAATGTTTACCTTTTTAAGGCACCTCCATTCTGTTCTCATTCGTGGCCCTTTCCAACTTACGTCCCACTTGAAGTTGAGTGTATGCATTTCTCCACAACACCTTCAGCATTTATTGTTTTGTAGTTTTCTTGCTGATGGTTATTCTGACAAGTGTGAGCTGATACCTCTCTGTGGTTGAATTCGAATGTGCCACATAATCCGTTGAAATTGAGCTTTAAGGCATGTCTTTTTTATTTTTCAAGCTGTGATTATCCCTTAGTTCTTCAAAGTGTTCTCTTTAAGTATGTGTCCCATTTTGAAATGTTTTGTCCGTTACCTCCCTCAAGACATTTTGAGGGCAGGTTTCATTTACAGTTCTGCAGTACTTGTTCCTATGAAATGACCATTAGCACAGGCTTTAAAGCTGCTTTTGCAGGTAACTGCCAGAGGGTGGCAGCCTTTCTATGTCCCCCACCCTGGTATCTAGGGAAAAGCCCTTGCGGCCTGTGGGGTTTCTCGGGTATAAATTAGAGTGGAGTGTGCCCGGACAAACCCAGACAAGCTGATGTCTCCTTACGTTTGTTGGATTTTTAAATTTATTTTTTATTTTTTATTGGAGTAAATTTCCACTGTGTACGTGGACCACTTCTACTTTGTGCATTCCTCGGTTGATGGACATTTTCATTGCTTCCAAGTGTTGGCTATGGTAAATATTGTTGGAGTGCAGGATTGGCAGCCTGTGACTTTTTGATTCTCATTTTCTCAGGTGATAGACCCAGCAGTGGGTGTGATTGACTGACTGGTAGCACGGAGTTTCCCTTTTCAAAGCACCTTCTTTGTGTTTTCATTAGTGGCTCTTACCACGTCCCCCTTAGAATCGAGGGTACGCATTTCTCCACAATCGCTTCAGCATTTATTGTTTGCAGCATTTATGCTAGTGGCCCTTCTGGCTGCTGTGAGCTGATAGGTTTTTGTAATTTGAGTTTGCATGTCTTTGAAAATTCGTAAAACTCATCATTTTTCTCTGCCGTTTTCTTCTCTGTTAAAAAAAGGAAACAATTGGGAGTACAATATAACTCTTGAAATTGTCTTCTTGGAGGTTTGCCCTCTTTTTAATTTTTTGGTCGATGTTCCACCCCAGAATTTATTTAGGTAGCAGGTGTCATTTACCGAACTGCAATTTGGTGAATGTTTAGTGACCTTTAGCAATGGGTTTAAAGCTGCTGTTCTGGGCAGTGGCCTCAAGCAGGCAGCATTTCTCCATTCCCCAATCTGGGTACTAGGGCAGCAGAGCCTTTCTGGAAGTCGTGTCCTAGGTTGTAAATTACATTGGCATGTGCATGGAGAAACCCCATAAGTTTATGTCTCATTAATTCTTCTTGGTTTTAAAAATTTTCTTAATTGGGGTAAAGCTTAGAATATTGTCTGTCCTAGGTGTACACAATCTGGTTCATTTGTACATTATATATGTCTATTCAAGTACAGATCCTCTTCCCATGTAAAATGTTACTGAGGGTTCCGCAGACCTCCCTTGCTCTATGGTCGGTCTTTTTGAGATATGTATATAACATGTGTTTGTATACATATAGTAACACTAATCTTAATTTATCCATTCCCCCCACTTTTCCTTTTAGATGAGCACAGTTTGTTTTCTAAGTCTGGGAGTGTCTTTCTCTGTGGAAATATGTTCATTTGTGTCAGTTATTAGATAACGCCTGTAAGTCATATCATAGAATATAGGTCTTTTGCTTTCCGACTTACCTCATATTTCGTGATTATCTCCAGACTCATTTGTGGTGCCTCAGAGAGCAATGGTTCATTGTTTTCCATGGCTAATATTCCACTGTGTACATGGACCACTTCTTCTTTATCCACTCACCTGTTGTTGGACATTTTGATTGCTTCACTGTCTTGGCTATTGTGAATAAGGCTGCACTGCAGCTTTTGCGGCCTGTGTCTTCTCGATTCTTGTCTTCTCAGGTGAGAGGTCCAATGGTGCGCCTGCTGGATTGAATGGTACCTCCATTTTTACTTTGAAACACAGCTCCTTTCTGTTCTCATCATTGGCTGTTACGCCTTTACGTCTCACCAGCAGGTAGAGGGTACACAGTTCTCTAAATCCCCTTCAGCATTTATTGTTTGGAGACTTTTTGCTGATGGTGAGTCGACTGGTGTAAGTTGAAACTTTTTGTAGATTAGATTGCATGGGTCTAACACTCCCTGAGGTTGAGCTTTTATCCATTTTCCTTGTTTTAAAGAAGAGCGTGAGTAAACCTAAACTCTTCATACTCTCTTCTTGAAACATTTGCCTCTTTTGAATTTTATTGTCCATTCCCTACTTCTGCACAGTTTTTTAGGGCAGGTGTCCTTTACAGCCCTGAGTCCTTGTGAATGTTAAGTGACCATTAGCTGTGAGTTTAAAGCTGTTCTTGCAGGAAACGGCCACTAGGTGGCAGCATTTCCCCGTAAACAAATTTGGTTACTAGGGAAACAGAGAGCCTTAATGGAAGCGGTGTTCTAGGTTGTAAATTAGAATGGAATGTGCCAGGAAAAAGCCCTTTAAGTTTATGTCTCATTACTTCTTGTTCATATTTGTAATTTACTTTTTATTTTTTATCCCAGCAAATATGATTACAATGGTTTGTTTGTTCTAGGTGTGCAAGATGTGGTTCTTTCACACATATACATGTATCTATTCTCCCTCCCATCCTTTTCCCATGTAGGTTATGACACAATGTTGAGTAGTCTTCTCCTCGTCTTCCGTACGTCTTTGGTGGTTATGTATTTCACGTGGTATGTATATCTCTGTTAAACCCAATATGGTAATGTATCCAATCCTCATCCCTTTCTATGTGGTGAACAATAAGTTTTTTAACGATTCTGTGATTGCCTTTCTCTGTGGAAGTATCTTCATTGGTATCAATTTTTAAGTAACTCTTAAAAGGGATATGACAGGATATGTGTCTTTTGCTTTCTCACTTACTACAGGTGGCGTGAGTACGTCTAGACTCATCTATGGTGCTGCAAATGGCATTGTTTCATTTCTTCACTAGCGAACATTCCATCTGTACACGGAAGAGTTCTTCTTTGTCCACCCATCTGTTGGTGGACTTTTTGGTTACTTCCCTATCTTGGCTATTGTAATACTGTGCAATGCAGATTTGCCTGCCTGTGTCTTTCCAATTCTCTCTTCTTAGATTATAGGTCGAGGAGTGGGCCTGCTGGATCATATGGTAGCTCAATGTTTACCTTTTTAAGGCACCTCCATTCTGTTCTCATTCGTGGCCCTTTCCAACTTACGTCCCCCTTGAAGTTGAGTGTATGCATTTCTCCACAACACCTTCAGCATTTATTGTTTTGTAGTTTTCTTGCTGATGGTTATTCTGACAAGTGTGAGCTGATACCTCCCTGTGGTTGAATTCGAATGTGCCACATAATCCGTTGAAATTGAGCTTTAAGGCATGTCTTTTTTATTTTTCAAGCTGTGATTATCCCTTAGTTCTTCAAAGTGTTCTCTTTAAGTATGTGTCCCATTTTGAAATGTTTTGTCCGTTACCTCCCTCAAGACATTTTGAGGGCAGGTTTCATTTACAGTTCTGCAGTACTTGTTCCTATGAAATGACCATTAGCACAGGCTTTAAAGCTGCTTTTGCAGGTAACTGCCAGAGGGTGGCAGCCTTTCTATGTCCCCCACCCTGGTATCTAGGGAAAAGCCCTTGCGGCCTGTGGGGTTTCTCGGGTATAAATTAGAGTGGAGTGTGCCCGGACAAACCCAGACAAGCTGATGTCTCCTTACGTTTGTTGGATTTTTAAATTTATTTTTTATTTTTTATTGGAGTAAATTTCCACTGTGTACGTGGACCACTTCTACTTTGTGCATTCCTCGGTTGATGGACATTTTCATTGCTTCCAAGTGTTGGCTATGGTAAATATTGTTGGAGTGCAGGATTGGCAGCCTGTGACTTTTTGATTCTCATTTTCTCAGGTGATAGACCCAGCAGTGGGTGTGATTGACTGACTGGTAGCACGGAGTTTCCCTTTTCAAAGCACCTTCTTTGTGTTTTCATTAGTGGCTCTTACCACGTCCCCCTTAGAATCGAGGGTACGCATTTCTCCACAATCGCTTCAGCATTTATTGTTTGCAGCATTTATGCTAGTGGCCCTTCTGGCTGCTGTGAGCTGATAGGTTTTTGTAATTTGAGTTTGCATGTCTTTGAAAATTCGTAAAACTCATCATTTTTCTCTGCCGTTTTCTTCTCTGTTAAAAAAAGGAAACAATTGGGAGTACAATATAACTCTTGAAACTGTCTTCTTGGAGGTTTGCCCTCTTTTTAATTTTTTGGTCGATGTTCCACCCCAGAATTTATTTAGGTAGCAGGTGTCATTTACCGAACTGCAATTTGGTGAATGTTTAGTGACCTTTAGCAATGGGTTTAAAGCTGCTGTTCTGGGCAGTGGCCTCAAGCAGGCAGCATTTCTCCATTCCCCAATCTGGGTACTAGGGCAGCAGAGCCTTTCTGGAAGTCGTGTCCTAGGTTGTAAATTACATTGGCATGTGCATGGAGAAACCCCATAAGTTTATGTCTCATTAATTCTTCTTGGTTTTAAAAATTTTCTTAATTGGGGTAAAGCTTAGAATATTGTCTGTCCTAGGTGTACACAATCTGGTTCATTTGTACATTATATATGTCTATTCAAGTACAGATCCTCTTCCCATGTAAAATGTTACTGAGGGTTCCGCAGACCTCCCTTGCTCTATGGTCGGTCTTTTTGAGATATGTATATAATATGTGTTTGTATACATATAGTAACACTAATCTTAATTTATCCATTCCCCCCACTTTTCCTTTTAGATGAGCACAGTTTGTTTTCTAAGTCTGGGAGTGTCTTTCTCTGTGGAAATATGTTCATTTGTGTCAGTTATTAGATAACGCCTGTAAGTCATATCATAGAATATAGGTCTTTTGCTTTCCGACTTACCTCATATTTCGTGATTATCTCCAGACTCATTTGTGGTGCCTCAGAGAGCAATGGTTCATTGTTTTCCATGGCTAATATTCCACTGTGTACATGGACCACTTCTTCTTTATCCACTCACCTGTTGTTGGACATTTTGATTGCTTCACTGTCTTGGCTATTGTGAATAAGGCTGCACTGCAGCTTTTGCGGCCTGTGTCTTCTCGATTCTTGTCTTCTCAGGTGAGAGGTCCAATGGTGCGCCTGCTGGATTGAATGGTACCTCCATTTTTACTTTGAAACACAGCTCCTTTCTGTTCTCATCATTGGCTGTTACGCCTTTACGTCTCACCAGCAGGTAGAGGGTACACAGTTCTCTAAATCCCCTTCAGCATTTATTGTTTGGAGACTTTTTGCTGATGGTGAGTCGACTGGTGTAAGTTGAAACTTTTTGTAGATTAGATTGCATGGGTCTAACACTCCCTGAGGGTGAGCTTTTATCCATTTTCCTTGTTTTAAAGAAGAGCGTGAGTAAACCTAAACTCTTCATACTCTCTTCTTGAAACATTTGCCTCTTTTGAATTTTATTGTCCATTCCCTACTTCTGCACAGTTTTCTAGGGCAGGTGTCCTTTACAGCCCTGAGTCCTTGTGAATGTTAAGTGACCATTAGCTGTGAGTTTAAAGCTGTTCTTGCAGGAAACGGCCACTAGGTGGCAGCATTTCCCCGTAAACAAATTTGGTTACTAGGGAAACAGAGAGCCTTAATGGAAGCGGTGTTCTAGGTTGTAAATTAGAATGGAATGTGCCAGGAAAAAGCCCTTTAAGTTTATGTCTCATTACTTCTTGTTCATATTTGTAATTTACTTTTTATTTTTTATCCCAGCAAATATGATTACAATGGTTTGTTTGTTCTAGGTGTGCAAGATGTGGTTCTTTCACACATATACATGTATCTATTCTCCCTCCCATCCTTTTCCCATGTAGGTTATGACACAATGTTGAGTAGTCTTCTCCTCGTCTTCCGTACGTCTTTGGTGGTTATGTATTTCACGTGGTATGTATATCTCTGTTAAACCCAATATGGTAATGTATCCAATCCTCATCCCTTTCTATGTGGTGAACAATAAGTTTTTTAACGATTCTGTGATTGCCTTTCTCTGTGGAAGTACCTTCATTGGTATCAATTTTTAAGTAACTCTTAAAAGGGATATGACAGGATATGTGTCTTTTGCTTTCTCACTTACTACAGGTGGCGTGAGTACGTCTAGACTCATCTATGGTGCTGCAAATGGCATTGTTTCATTTCTTCACTAGCGAACATTCCATCTGTACACGGAAGAGTTCTTCTTTGTCCACCCATCTGTTGGTGGACTTTTTGGTTACTTCCCTATCTTGGCTATTGTAATACTGTGCAATGCAGATTTGCCTGCCTGTGTCTTTCCAATTCTCTCTTCTTAGATTATAGGTCGAGGAGTGGGCCTGCTGGGTCATATGGTAGCTCAATGTTTACCTTTTTAAGGCACCTCCATTCTGTTCTCATTCGTGGCCCTTTCCAACTTACATCCCCCTTGAAGTTGAGTGTATGCATTTCTCCACAACACCTTCAGCATTTATTGTTTTGTAGTTTTCTTGCTGATGGTTATTCTGACAAGTGTGAGCTGATACCTCCCTGTGGTTGAATTCGAATGTGCCACATAATCCGTTGAAATTGAGCTTTAAGGCATGTCTTTTTTATTTTTCAAGCTGTGATTATCCCTTAGTTCTTCAAAGTGTTCTCTTTAAGTATGTGTCCCATTTTGAAATGTTTTGTCCGTTACCTCCCTCAAGACATTTTGAGGGCAGGTTTCATTTACAGTTCTGCAGTACTTGTTCCTATGAAATGACCATTAGCACAGGCTTTAAAGCTGCTTTTGCAGGTAACTGCCAGAGGGTGGCAGCCTTTCTATGTCCCCCACCCTGGTATCTAGGGAAAAGCCCTTGCGGCCTGTGGGGTTTCTCGGGTATAAATTAGAGTGGAGTGTGCCCGGACAAACCCAGACAAGCTGATGTCTCCTTACGTTTGTTGGATTTTTAAATTTATTTTTTATTTTTTATTGGAGTAAATTTCCACTGTGTACGTGGACCACTTCTACTTTGTGCATTCCTCGGTTGATGGACATTTTCATTGCTTCCAAGTGTTGGCTATGGTAAATATTGTTGGAGTGCAGGATTGGCAGCCTGTGACTTTTTGATTCTCATTTTCTCAGGTGATAGACCCAGCAGTGGGTGTGATTGACTGACTGGTAGCACGGAGTTTCCCTTTTCAAAGCACCTTCTTTGTGTTTTCATTAGTGGCTCTTACCACGTCCCCCTTAGAATCGAGGGTACGCATTTCTCCACAATCGCTTCAGCATTTATTGTTTGCAGCATTTATGCTAGTGGCCCTTCTGGCTGCTGTGAGCTGATAGGTTTTTGTAATTTGAGTTTGCATGTCTTTGAAAATTCGTAAAACTCATCATTTTTCTCTGCCGTTTTCTTTTCTGTTAAAAAAAGGAAACAATTGGGAGTACAATATAACTCTTGAAACTGTCTTCTTGGAGGTTTGCCCTCTTTTTAATTTTTTGGTCGATGTTCCACCCCAGAATTTATTTAGATAGCAGGTGTCATTTACCGAACTGCAATTTGGTGAATGTTTAGTGACCTTTAGCAATGGGTTTAAAGCTGCTGTTCTGGGCAGTGGCCTCAAGCAGGCAGCATTTCTCCATTCCCCAATCTGGGTACTAGGGCAGCAGAGCCTTTCTGGAAGTCGTGTCCTAGGTTGTAAATTACATTGGCATGTGCATGGAGAAACCCCATAAGTTTATGTCTCATTAATTCTTCTTGGTTTTAAAAATTTTCTTAATTGGGGTAAAGCTTAGAATATTGTCTGTCCTAGGTGTACACAATCTGGTTCATTTGTACATTATATATGTCTATTCAAGTACAGATCCTCTTCCCATGTAAAATGTTACTGAGGGTTCCGCAGACCTCCCTTGCTCTATGGTCGGTCTTTTTGAGATATGTATATAACATGTGTTTGTATACATATAGTAACACTAATCTTAATTTATCCATTCCCCCCACTTTTCCTTTTAGATGAGCACAGTTTGTTTTCTAAGTCTGGGAGTGTCTTTCTCTGTGGAAATATGTTCATTTGTGTCAGTTATTAGATAACGCCTGTAAGTCATATCATAGAATATAGGTCTTTTGCTTTCCGACTTACCTCATATTTCGTGATTATCTCCAGACTCATTTGTGGTGCCTCAGAGAGCAATGGTTCATTGTTTTCCATGGCTAATATTCCACTGTGTACATGGACCACTTCTTCTTTATCCACTCACCTGTTGTTGGACATTTTGATTGCTTCACTGTCTTGGCTATTGTGAATAAGGCTGCACTGCAGCTTTTGCGGCCTGTGTCTTCTCGATTCTTGTCTTCTCAGGTGAGAGGTCCAATGGTGCGCCTGCTGGATTGAATGGTACCTCCATTTTTACTTTGAAACACAGCTCCTTTCTGTTCTCATCATTGGCTGTTACGCCTTTACGTCTCACCAGCAGGTAGAGGGTACACAGTTCTCTAAATCCCCTTCAGCATTTATTGTTTGTAGACTTTTTGCTGATGGTGAGTCGACTGGTGTAAGTTGAAACTTTTTGTAGATTAGATTGCATGGGTCTAACACTCCCTGAGGTTGAGCTTTTATCCATTTTCCTTGTTTTAAAGAAGAGCGTGAGTAAACCTAAACTCTTCATACTCTCTTCTTGAAACATTTGCCTCTTTTGAATTTTATTGTCCATTCCCTACTTCTGCACAGTTTTTTAGGGCAGGTGTCCTTTACAGCCCTGAGTCCTTGTGAATGTTAAGTGACCATTAGCTGTGAGTTTAAAGCTGTTCTTGCAGGAAACGGCCACTAGGTGGCAGCATTTCCCCGTAAACAAATTTGGTTACTAGGGAAACAGAGAGCCTTAATGGAAGCGGTGTTCTAGGTTGTAAATTAGAATGGAATGTGCCAGGAAAAAGCCCTTTAAGTTTATGTCTCATTACTTCTTGTTCATATTTGTAATTTACTTTTTATTTTTTATCCCAGCAAATATGATTACAATGGTTTGTTTGTTCTAGGTGTGCAAGATGTGGTTCTTTCACACATATACATGTATCTATTCTCCCTCCCATCCTTTTCCCATGTAGGTTATGACACAATGTTGAGTAGTCTTCTCCTCGTCTTCCGTACGTCTTTGGTGGTTATGTATTTCACGTGGTATGTATATCTCTGTTAAACCCAATATGGTAATGTATCCAATCCTCATCCCTTTCTATGTGGTGAACAATAAGTTTTTTAACGATTCTGTGATTGCCTTTCTCTGTGGAAGTACCTTCATTGGTATCAATTTTTAAGTAACTCTTAAAAGGGATATGACAGGATATGTGTCTTTTGCTTTCTCACTTACTACAGGTGGCGTGAGTACGTCTAGACTCATCTATGGTGCTGCAAATGGCATTGTTTCATTTCTTCACTAGCGAACATTCCATCTGTACACGGAAGAGTTCTTCTTTGTCCACCCATCTGTTGGTGGACTTTTTGGTTACTTCCCTATCTTGGCTATTGTAATACTGTGCAATGCAGATTTGCCTGCCTGTGTCTTTCCAATTCTCTCTTCTTAGATTATAGGTCGAGGAGTGGGCCTGCTGGATCATATGGTAGCTCAATGTTTACCTTTTTAAGGCACCTCCATTCTGTTCTCATTCGTGGCCCTTTCCAACTTACGTCCCACTTGAAGTTGAGTGTATGCATTTCTCCACAACACCTTCAGCATTTATTGTTTTGTAGTTTTCTTGCTGATGGTTATTCTGACAAGTGTGAGCTGATACCTCTCTGTGGTTGAATTCGAATGTGCCACATAATCCGTTGAAATTGAGCTTTAAGGCATGTCTTTTTTATTTTTCAAGCTGTGATTATCCCTTAGTTCTTCAAAGTGTTCTCTTTAAGTATGTGTCCCATTTTGAAATGTTTTGTCCGTTACCTCCCTCAAGACATTTTGAGGGCAGGTTTCATTTACAGTTCTGCAGTACTTGTTCCTATGAAATGACCATTAGCACAGGCTTTAAAGCTGCTTTTGCAGGTAACTGCCAGAGGGTGGCAGCCTTTCTATGTCCCCCACCCTGGTATCTAGGGAAAAGCCCTTGCGGCCTGTGGGGTTTCTCGGGTATAAATTAGAGTGGAGTGTGCCCGGACAAACCCAGACAAGCTGATGTCTCCTTACGTTTGTTGGATTTTTAAATTTATTTTTTATTTTTTATTGGAGTAAATTTCCACTGTGTACGTGGACCACTTCTACTTTGTGCATTCCTCGGTTGATGGACATTTTCATTGCTTCCAAGTGTTGGCTATGGTAAATATTGTTGGAGTGCAGGATTGGCAGCCTGTGACTTTTTGATTCTCATTTTCTCAGGTGATAGACCCAGCAGTGGGTGTGATTGACTGACTGGTAGCACGGAGTTTCCCTTTTCAAAGCACCTTCTTTGTGTTTTCATTAGTGGCTCTTACCACGTCCCCCTTAGAATCGAGGGTACGCATTTCTCCACAATCGCTTCAGCATTTATTGTTTGCAGCATTTATGCTAGTGGCCCTTCTGGCTGCTGTGAGCTGATAGGTTTTTGTAATTTGAGTTTGCATGTCTTTGAAAATTCGTAAAACTCATCATTTTTCTCTGCCGTTTTCTTTTCTGTTAAAAAAAGGAAACAATTGGGAGTACAATATAACTCTTGAAACTGTCTTCTTGGAGGTTTGCCCTCTTTTTAATTTTTTGGTCGATGTTCCACCCCAGAATTTATTTAGGTAGCAGGTGTCATTTACCGAACTGCAATTTGGTGAATGTTTAGTGACCTTTAGCAATGGGTTTAAAGCTGCTGTTCTGGGCAGTGGCCTCAAGCAGGCAGCATTTCTCCATTCCCCAATCTGGGTACTAGGGCAGCAGAGCCTTTCTGGAAGTCGTGTCCTAGGTTGTAAATTACATTGGCATGTGCATGGAGAAACCCCATAAGTTTATGTCTCATTAATTCTTCTTGGTTTTAAAAATTTTCTTAATTGGGGTAAAGCTTAGAATATTGTCTGTCCTAGGTGTACACAATCTGGTTCATTTGTACATTATATATGTCTATTCAAGTACAGATCCTCTTCCCATGTAAAATGTTACTGAGGGTTCCGCAGACCTCCCTTGCTCTATGGTCGGTCTTTTTGAGATATGTATATAACATGTGTTTGTATACATATAGTAACACTAATCTTAATTTATCCATTCCCCCCACTTTTCCTTTTAGATGAGCACAGTTTGTTTTCTAAGTCTGGGAGTGTCTTTCTCTGTGGAAATATGTTCATTTGTGTCAGTTATTAGATAACGCCTGTAAGTCATATCATAGAATATAGGTCTTTTGCTTTCCGACTTACCTCATATTTCGTGATTATCTCCAGACTCATTTGTGGTGCCTCAGAGAGCAATGGTTCATTGTTTTCCATGGCTAATATTCCACTGTGTACATGGACCACTTCTTCTTTATCCACTCACCTGTTGTTGGACATTTTGATTGCTTCACTGTCTTGGCTATTGTGAATAAGGCTGCACTGCAGCTTTTGCGGCCTGTGTCTTCTCGATTCTTGTCTTCTCAGGTGAGAGGTCCAATGGTGCGCCTGCTGGATTGAATGGTACCTCCATTTTTACTTTGAAACACAGCTCCTTTCTGTTCTCATCATTGGCTGTTACGCCTTTACGTCTCACCAGCAGGTAGAGGGTACACAGTTCTCTAAATCCCCTTCAGCATTTATTGTTTGGAGACTTTTTGCTGATGGTGAGTCGACTGGTGTAAGTTGAAACTTTTTGTAGATTAGATTGCATGGGTCTAACACTCCCTGAGGGTGAGCTTTTATCCATTTTCCTTGTTTTAAAGAAGAGCGTGAGTAAACCTAAACTCTTCATACTCTCTTCTTGAAACATTTGCCTCTTTTGAATTTTATTGTCCATTCCCTACTTCTGCACAGTTTTTTAGGGCAGGTGTCCTTTACAGCCCTGAGTCCTTGTGAATGTTAAGTGACCATTAGCTGTGAGTTTAAAGCTGTTCTTGCAGGAAACGGCCACTAGGTGGCAGCATTTCCCCGTAAACAAATTTGGTTACTAGGGAAACAGAGAGCCTTAATGGAAGCGGTGTTCTAGGTTGTAAATTAGAATGGAATGTGCCAGGAAAAAGCCCTTTAAGTTTATGTCTCATTACTTCTTGTTCATATTTGTAATTTACTTTTTATTTTTTATCCCAGCAAATATGATTACAATGGTTTGTTTGTTCTAGGTGTGCAAGATGTGGTTCTTTCACACATATACATGTATCTATTCTCCCTCCCATCCTTTTCCCATGTAGGTTATGACACAATGTTGAGTAGTCTTCTCCTCGTCTTCCGTACGTCTTTGGTGGTTATGTATTTCACGTGGTATGTATATCTCTGTTAAACCCAATATGGTAATGTATCCAATCCTCATCCCTTTCTATGTGGTGAACAATAAGTTTTTTAACGATTCTGTGATTGCCTTTCTCTGTGGAAGTATCTTCATTGGTATCAATTTTTAAGTAACTCTTAAAAGGGATATGACAGGATATGTGTCTTTTGCTTTCTCACTTACTACAGGTGGCGTGAGTACGTCTAGACTCATCTATGGTGCTGCAAATGGCATTGTTTCATTTCTTCACTAGCGAACATTCCATCTGTACACGGAAGAGTTCTTCTTTGTCCACCCATCTGTTGGTGGACTTTTTGGTTACTTCCCTATCTTGGCTATTGTAATACTGTGCAATGCAGATTTGCCTGCCTGTGTCTTTCCAATTCTCTCTTCTTAGATTATAGGTCGAGGAGTGGGCCTGCTGGATCATATGGTAGCTCAATGTTTACCTTTTTAAGGCACCTCCATTCTGTTCTCATTCGTGGCCCTTTCCAACTTACGTCCCCCTTGAAGTTGAGTGTATGCATTTCTCCACAACACCTTCAGCATTTATTGTTTTGTAGTTTTCTTGCTGATGGTTATTCTGACAAGTGTGAGCTGATACCTCCCTGTGGTTGAATTCGAATGTGCCACATAATCCGTTGAAATTGAGCTTTAAGGCATGTCTTTTTTATTTTTCAAGCTGTGATTATCCCTTAGTTCTTCAAAGTGTTCTCTTTAAGTATGTGTCCCATTTTGAAATGTTTTGTCCGTTACCTCCCTCAAGACATTTTGAGGGCAGGTTTCATTTACAGTTCTGCAGTACTTGTTCCTATGAAATGACCATTAGCACAGGCTTTAAAGCTGCTTTTGCAGGTAACTGCCAGAGGGTGGCAGCCTTTCTATGTCCCCCACCCTGGTATCTAGGGAAAAGCCCTTGCGGCCTGTGGGGTTTCTCGGGTATAAATTAGAGTGGAGTGTGCCCGGACAAACCCAGACAAGCTGATGTCTCCTTACGTTTGTTGGATTTTTAAATTTATTTTTTATTTTTTATTGGAGTAAATTTCCACTGTGTACGTGGACCACTTCTACTTTGTGCATTCCTCGGTTGATGGACATTTTCATTGCTTCCAAGTGTTGGCTATGGTAAATATTGTTGGAGTGCAGGATTGGCAGCCTGTGACTTTTTGATTCTCATTTTCTCAGGTGATAGACCCAGCAGTGGGTGTGATTGACTGACTGGTAGCACGGAGTTTCCCTTTTCAAAGCACCTTCTTTGTGTTTTCATTAGTGGCTCTTACCACGTCCCCCTTAGAATCGAGGGTACGCATTTCTCCACAATCGCTTCAGCATTTATTGTTTGCAGCATTTATGCTAGTGGCCCTTCTGGCTGCTGTGAGCTGATAGGTTTTTGTAATTTGAGTTTGCATGTCTTTGAAAATTCGTAAAACTCATCATTTTTCTCTGCCGTTTTCTTCTCTGTTAAAAAAAGGAAACAATTGGGAGTACAATATAACTCTTGAAACTGTCTTCTTGGAGGTTTGCCCTCTTTTTAATTTTTTGGTCGATGTTCCACCCCAGAATTTATTTAGATAGCAGGTGTCATTTACCGAACTGCAATTTGGTGAATGTTTAGTGACCTTTAGCAATGGGTTTAAAGCTGCTGTTCTGGGCAGTGGCCTCAAGCAGGCAGCATTTCTCCATTCCCCAATCTGGGTACTAGGGCAGCAGAGCCTTTCTGGAAGTCGTGTCCTAGGTTGTAAATTACATTGGCATGTGCATGGAGAAACCCCATAAGTTTATGTCTCATTAATTCTTCTTGGTTTTAAAAATTTTCTTAATTGGGGTAAAGCTTAGAATATTGTCTGTCCTAGGTGTACACAATCTGGTTCATTTGTACATTATATATGTCTATTCAAGTACAGATCCTCTTCCCATGTAAAATGTTACTGAGGGTTCCGCAGACCTCCCTTGCTCTATGGTCGGTCTTTTTGAGATATGTATATAACATGTGTTTGTATACATATAGTAACACTAATCTTAATTTATCCATTCCCCCCACTTTTCCTTTTAGATGAGCACAGTTTGTTTTCTAAGTCTGGGAGTGTCTTTCTCTGTGGAAATATGTTCATTTGTGTCAGTTATTAGATAACGCCTGTAAGTCATATCATAGAATATAGGTCTTTTGCTTTCCGACTTACCTCATATTTCGTGATTATCTCCAGACTCATTTGTGGTGCCTCAGAGAGCAATGGTTCATTGTTTTCCATGGCTAATATTCCACTGTGTACATGGACCACTTCTTCTTTATCCACTCACCTGTTGTTGGACATTTTGATTGCTTCACTGTCTTGGCTATTGTGAATAAGGCTGCACTGCAGCTTTTGCGGCCTGTGTCTTCTCGATTCTTGTCTTCTCAGGTGAGAGGTCCAATGGTGCGCCTGCTGGATTGAATGGTACCTCCATTTTTACTTTGAAACACAGCTCCTTTCTGTTCTCATCATTGGCTGTTACGCCTTTACGTCTCACCAGCAGGTAGAGGGTACACAGTTCTCTAAATCCCCTTCAGCATTTATTGTTTGGAGACTTTTTGCTGATGGTGAGTCGACTGGTGTAAGTTGAAACTTTTTGTAGATTAGATTGCATGGGTCTAACACTCCCTGAGGTTGAGCTTTTATCCATTTTCCTTGTTTTAAAGAAGAGCGTGAGTAAACCTAAACTCTTCATACTCTCTTCTTGAAACATTTGCCTCTTTTGAATTTTATTGTCCATTCCCTACTTCTGCACAGTTTTCTAGGGCAGGTGTCCTTTACAGCCCTGAGTCCTTGTGAATGTTAAGTGACCATTAGCTGTGAGTTTAAAGCTGTTCTTGCAGGAAACGGCCACTAGGTGGCAGCATTTCCCCGTAAACAAATTTGGTTACTAGGGAAACAGAGAGCCTTAATGGAAGCGGTGTTCTAGGTTGTAAATTAGAATGGAATGTGCCAGGAAAAAGCCCTTTAAGTTTATGTCTCATTACTTCTTGTTCATATTTGTAATTTACTTTTTATTTTTTATCCCAGCAAATATGATTACAATGGTTTGTTTGTTCTAGGTGTGCAAGATGTGGTTCTTTCACACATATACATGTATCTATTCTCCCTCCCATCCTTTTCCCATGTAGGTTATGACACAATGTTGAGTAGTCTTCTCCTCGTCTTCCGTACGTCTTTGGTGGTTATGT
The DNA here is from genome assembly GCF_965194805.1 of Balaenoptera borealis. Classification (NCBI taxonomy): domain Eukaryota; kingdom Metazoa; phylum Chordata; class Mammalia; order Artiodactyla; family Balaenopteridae; genus Balaenoptera; species Balaenoptera borealis. The sequence goes on along the minus strand of NW_028123483.1, from coordinate 247,748 downwards.
ATTTCACGTGGTATGTATATCTCTGTTAAACCCAATATGGTAATGTATCCAATCCTCATCCCTTTCTATGTGGTGAACAATAAGTTTTTTAACGATTCTGTGATTGCCTTTCTCTGTGGAAGTACCTTCATTGGTATCAATTTTTAAGTAACTCTTAAAAGGGATATGACAGGATATGTGTCTTTTGCTTTCTCACTTACTACAGGTGGCGTGAGTACGTCTAGACTCATCTATGGTGCTGCAAATGGCATTGTTTCATTTCTTCACTAGCGAACATTCCATCTGTACACGGAAGAGTTCTTCTTTGTCCACCCATCTGTTGGTGGACTTTTTGGTTACTTCCCTATCTTGGCTATTGTAATACTGTGCAATGCAGATTTGCCTGCCTGTGTCTTTCCAATTCTCTCTTCTTAGATTATAGGTCGAGGAGTGGGCCTGCTGGGTCATATGGTAGCTCAATGTTTACCTTTTTAAGGCACCTCCATTCTGTTCTCATTCGTGGCCCTTTCCAACTTACGTCCCCCTTGAAGTTGAGTGTATGCATTTCTCCACAACACCTTCAGCATTTATTGTTTTGTAGTTTTCTTGCTGATGGTTATTCTGACAAGTGTGAGCTGATACCTCCCTGTGGTTGAATTCGAATGTGCCACATAATCCGTTGAAATTGAGCTTTAAGGCATGTCTTTTTTATTTTTCAAGCTGTGATTATCCCTTAGTTCTTCAAAGTGTTCTCTTTAAGTATGTGTCCCATTTTGAAATGTTTTGTCCGTTACCTCCCTCAAGACATTTTGAGGGCAGGTTTCATTTACAGTTCTGCAGTACTTGTTCCTATGAAATGACCATTAGCACAGGCTTTAAAGCTGCTTTTGCAGGTAACTGCCAGAGGGTGGCAGCCTTTCTATGTCCCCCACCCTGGTATCTAGGGAAAAGCCCTTGCGGCCTGTGGGGTTTCTCGGGTATAAATTAGAGTGGAGTGTGCCCGGACAAACCCAGACAAGCTGATGTCTCCTTACGTTTGTTGGATTTTTAAATTTATTTTTTATTTTTTATTGGAGTAAATTTCCACTGTGTACGTGGACCACTTCTACTTTGTGCATTCCTCGGTTGATGGACATTTTCATTGCTTCCAAGTGTTGGCTATGGTAAATATTGTTGGAGTGCAGGATTGGCAGCCTGTGACTTTTTGATTCTCATTTTCTCAGGTGATAGACCCAGCAGTGGGTGTGATTGACTGACTGGTAGCACGGAGTTTCCCTTTTCAAAGCACCTTCTTTGTGTTTTCATTAGTGGCTCTTACCACGTCCCCCTTAGAATCGAGGGTACGCATTTCTCCACAATCGCTTCAGCATTTATTGTTTGCAGCATTTATGCTAGTGGCCCTTCTGGCTGCTGTGAGCTGATAGGTTTTTGTAATTTGAGTTTGCATGTCTTTGAAAATTCGTAAAACTCATCATTTTTCTCTGCCGTTTTCTTTTCTGTTAAAAAAAGGAAACAATTGGGAGTACAATATAACTCTTGAAACTGTCTTCTTGGAGGTTTGCCCTCTTTTTAATTTTTTGGTCGATTTTCCACCCCAGAATTTATTTAGATAGCAGGTGTCATTTACCGAACTGCAATTTGGTGAATGTTTAGTGACCTTTAGCAATGGGTTTAAAGCTGCTGTTCTGGGCAGTGGCCTCAAGCAGGCAGCATTTCTCCATTCCCCAATCTGGGTACTAGGGCAGCAGAGCCTTTCTGGAAGTCGTGTCCTAGGTTGTAAATTACATTGGCATGTGCATGGAGAAACCCCATAAGTTTATGTCTCATTAATTCTTCTTGGTTTTAAAAATTTTCTTAATTGGGGTAAAGCTTAGAATATTGTCTGTCCTAGGTGTACACAATCTGGTTCATTTGTACATTATATATGTCTATTCAAGTACAGATCCTCTTCCCATGTAAAATGTTACTGAGGGTTCCGCAGACCTCCCTTGCTCTATGGTCGGTCTTTTTGAGATATGTATATAACATGTGTTTGTATACATATAGTAACACTAATCTTAATTTATCCATTCCCCCCACTTTTCCTTTTAGATGAGCACAGTTTGTTTTCTAAGTCTGGGAGTGTCTTTCTCTGTGGAAATATGTTCATTTGTGTCAGTTATTAGATAACGCCTGTAAGTCATATCATAGAATATAGGTCTTTTGCTTTCCGACTTACCTCATATTTCGTGATTATCTCCAGACTCATTTGTGGTGCCTCAGAGAGCAATGGTTCATTGTTTTCCATGGCTAATATTCCACTGTGTACATGGACCACTTCTTCTTTATCCACTCACCTGTTGTTGGACATTTTGATTGCTTCACTGTCTTGGCTATTGTGAATAAGGCTGCACTGCAGCTTTTGCGGCCTGTGTCTTCTCGATTCTTGTCTTCTCAGGTGAGAGGTCCAATGGTGCGCCTGCTGGATTGAATGGTACCTCCATTTTTACTTTGAAACACAGCTCCTTTCTGTTCTCATCATTGGCTGTTACGCCTTTACGTCTCACCAGCAGGTAGAGGGTACACAGTTCTCTAAATCCCCTTCAGCATTTATTGTTTGGAGACTTTTTGCTGATGGTGAGTCGACTGGTGTAAGTTGAAACTTTTTGTAGATTAGATTGCATGGGTCTAACACTCCCTGAGGGTGAGCTTTTATCCATTTTCCTTGTTTTAAAGAAGAGCGTGAGTAAACCTAAACTCTTCATACTCTCTTCTTGAAACATTTGCCTCTTTTGAATTTTATTGTCCATTCCCTACTTCTGCACAGTTTTTTAGGGCAGGTGTCCTTTACAGCCCTGAGTCCTTGTGAATGTTAAGTGACCATTAGCTGTGAGTTTAAAGCTGTTCTTGCAGGAAACGGCCACTAGGTGGCAGCATTTCCCCGTAAACAAATTTGGTTACTAGGGAAACAGAGAGCCTTAATGGAAGCGGTGTTCTAGGTTGTAAATTAGAATGGAATGTGCCAGGAAAAAGCCCTTTAAGTTTATGTCTCATTACTTCTTGTTCATATTTGTAATTTACTTTTTATTTTTTATCCCAGCAAATATGATTACAATGGTTTGTTTGTTCTAGGTGTGCAAGATGTGGTTCTTTCACACATATACATGTATCTATTCTCCCTCCCATCCTTTTCCCATGTAGGTTATGACACAATGTTGAGTAGTCTTCTCCTCGTCTTCCGTACGTCTTTGGTGGTTATGTATTTCACGTGGTATGTATATCTCTGTTAAACCCAATATGGTAATGTATCCAATCCTCATCCCTTTCTATGTGGTGAACAATAAGTTTTTTAACGATTCTGTGATTGCCTTTCTCTGTGGAAGTACCTTCATTGGTATCAATTTTTAAGTAACTCTTAAAAGGGATATGACAGGATATGTGTCTTTTGCTTTCTCACTTACTACAGGTGGCGTGAGTACGTCTAGACTCATCTATGGTGCTGCAAATGGCATTGTTTCATTTCTTCACTAGCGAACATTCCATCTGTACACGGAAGAGTTCTTCTTTGTCCACCCATCTGTTGGTGGACTTTTTGGTTACTTCCCTATCTTGGCTATTGTAATACTGTGCAATGCAGATTTGCCTGCCTGTGTCTTTCCAATTCTCTCTTCTTAGATTATAGGTCGAGGAGTGGGCCTGCTGGATCATATGGTAGCTCAATGTTTACCTTTTTAAGGCACCTCCATTCTGTTCTCATTCGTGGCCCTTTCCAACTTACGTCCCACTTGAAGTTGAGTGTATGCATTTCTCCACAACACCTTCAGCATTTATTGTTTTGTAGTTTTCTTGCTGATGGTTATTCTGACAAGTGTGAGCTGATACCTCTCTGTGGTTGAATTCGAATGTGCCACATAATCCGTTGAAATTGAGCTTTAAGGCATGTCTTTTTTATTTTTCAAGCTGTGATTATCCCTTAGTTCTTCAAAGTGTTCTCTTTAAGTATGTGTCCCATTTTGAAATGTTTTGTCCGTTACCTCCCTCAAGACATTTTGAGGGCAGGTTTCATTTACAGTTCTGCAGTACTTGTTCCTATGAAATGACCATTAGCACAGGCTTTAAAGCTGCTTTTGCAGGTAACTGCCAGAGGGTGGCAGCCTTTCTATGTCCCCCACCCTGGTATCTAGGGAAAAGCCCTTGCGGCCTGTGGGGTTTCTCGGGTATAAATTAGAGTGGAGTGTGCCCGGACAAACCCAGACAAGCTGATGTCTCCTTACGTTTGTTGGATTTTTAAATTTATTTTTTATTTTTTATTGGAGTAAATTTCCACTGTGTACGTGGACCACTTCTACTTTGTGCATTCCTCGGTTGATGGACATTTTCATTGCTTCCAAGTGTTGGCTATGGTAAATATTGTTGGAGTGCAGGATTGGCAGCCTGTGACTTTTTGATTCTCATTTTCTCAGGTGATAGACCCAGCAGTGGGTGTGATTGACTGACTGGTAGCACGGAGTTTCCCTTTTCAAAGCACCTTCTTTGTGTTTTCATTAGTGGCTCTTACCACGTCCCCCTTAGAATCGAGGGTACGCATTTCTCCACAATCGCTTCAGCATTTATTGTTTGCAGCATTTATGCTAGTGGCCCTTCTGGCTGCTGTGAGCTGATAGGTTTTTGTAATTTGAGTTTGCATGTCTTTGAAAATTCGTAAAACTCATCATTTTTCTCTGCCGTTTTCTTTTCTGTTAAAAAAAGGAAACAATTGGGAGTACAATATAACTCTTGAAACTGTCTTCTTGGAGGTTTGCCCTCTTTTTAATTTTTTGGTCGATGTTCCACCCCAGAATTTATTTAGGTAGCAGGTGTCATTTACCGAACTGCAATTTGGTGAATGTTTAGTGACCTTTAGCAATGGGTTTAAAGCTGCTGTTCTGGGCAGTGGCCTCAAGCAGGCAGCATTTCTCCATTCCCCAATCTGGGTACTAGGGCAGCAGAGCCTTTCTGGAAGTCGTGTCCTAGGTTGTAAATTACATTGGCATGTGCATGGAGAAACCCCATAAGTTTATGTCTCATTAATTCTTCTTGGTTTTAAAAATTTTCTTAATTGGGGTAAAGCTTAGAATATTGTCTGTCCTAGGTGTACACAATCTGGTTCATTTGTACATTATATATGTCTATTCAAGTACAGATCCTCTTCCCATGTAAAATGTTACTGAGGGTTCCGCAGACCTCCCTTGCTCTATGGTCGGTCTTTTTGAGATATGTATATAACATGTGTTTGTATACATATAGTAACACTAATCTTAATTTATCCATTCCCCCCACTTTTCCTTTTAGATGAGCACAGTTTGTTTTCTAAGTCTGGGAGTGTCTTTCTCTGTGGAAATATGTTCATTTGTGTCAGTTATTAGATAACGCCTGTAAGTCATATCATAGAATATAGGTCTTTTGCTTTCCGACTTACCTCATATTTCGTGATTATCTCCAGACTCATTTGTGGTGCCTCAGAGAGCAATGGTTCATTGTTTTCCATGGCTAATATTCCACTGTGTACATGGACCACTTCTTCTTTATCCACTCACCTGTTGTTGGACATTTTGATTGCTTCACTGTCTTGGCTATTGTGAATAAGGCTGCACTGCAGCTTTTGCGGCCTGTGTCTTCTCGATTCTTGTCTTCTCAGGTGAGAGGTCCAATGGTGCGCCTGCTGGATTGAATGGTACCTCCATTTTTACTTTGAAACACAGCTCCTTTCTGTTCTCATCATTGGCTGTTACGCCTTTACGTCTCACCAGCAGGTAGAGGGTACACAGTTCTCTAAATCCCCTTCAGCATTTATTGTTTGGAGACTTTTTGCTGATGGTGAGTCGACTGGTGTAAGTTGAAACTTTTTGTAGATTAGATTGCATGGGTCTAACACTCCCTGAGGTTGAGCTTTTATCCATTTTCCTTGTTTTAAAGAAGAGCGTGAGTAAACCTAAACTCTTCATACTCTCTTCTTGAAACATTTGCCTCTTTTGAATTTTATTGTCCATTCCCTACTTCTGCACAGTTTTCTAGGGCAGGTGTCCTTTACAGCCCTGAGTCCTTGTGAATGTTAAGTGACCATTAGCTGTGAGTTTAAAGCTGTTCTTGCAGGAAACGGCCACTAGGTGGCAGCATTTCCCCGTAAACAAATTTGGTTACTAGGGAAACAGAGAGCCTTAATGGAAGCGGTGTTCTAGGTTGTAAATTAGAATGGAATGTGCCAGGAAAAAGCCCTTTAAGTTTATGTCTCATTACTTCTTGTTCATATTTGTAATTTACTTTTTATTTTTTATCCCAGCAAATATGATTACAATGGTTTGTTTGTTCTAGGTGTGCAAGATGTGGTTCTTTCACACATATACATGTATCTATTCTCCCTCCCATCCTTTTCCCATGTAGGTTATGACACAATGTTGAGTAGTCTTCTCCTCGTCTTCCGTACGTCTTTGGTGGTTATGTATTTCACGTGGTATGTATATCTCTGTTAAACCCAATATGGTAATGTATCCAATCCTCATCCCTTTCTATGTGGTGAACAATAAGTTTTTTAACGATTCTGTGATTGCCTTTCTCTGTGGAAGTACCTTCATTGGTATCAATTTTTAAGTAACTCTTAAAAGGGATATGACAGGATATGTGTCTTTTGCTTTCTCACTTACTACAGGTGGCGTGAGTACGTCTAGACTCATCTATGGTGCTGCAAATGGCATTGTTTCATTTCTTCACTAGCGAACATTCCATCTGTACACGGAAGAGTTCTTCTTTGTCCACCCATCTGTTGGTGGACTTTTTGGTTACTTCCCTATCTTGGCTATTGTAATACTGTGCAATGCAGATTTGCCTGCCTGTGTCTTTCCAATTCTCTCTTCTTAGATTATAGGTCGAGGAGTGGGCCTGCTGGGTCATATGGTAGCTCAATGTTTACCTTTTTAAGGCACCTCCATTCTGTTCTCATTCGTGGCCCTTTCCAACTTACGTCCCCCTTGAAGTTGAGTGTATGCATTTCTCCACAACACCTTCAGCATTTATTGTTTTGTAGTTTTCTTGCTGATGGTTATTCTGACAAGTGTGAGCTGATACCTCCCTGTGGTTGAATTCGAATGTGCCACATAATCCGTTGAAATTGAGCTTTAAGGCATGTCTTTTTTATTTTTCAAGCTGTGATTATCCCTTAGTTCTTCAAAGTGTTCTCTTTAAGTATGTGTCCCATTTTGAAATGTTTTGTCCGTTACCTCCCTCAAGACATTTTGAGGGCAGGTTTCATTTACAGTTCTGCAGTACTTGTTCCTATGAAATGACCATTAGCACAGGCTTTAAAGCTGCTTTTGCAGGTAACTGCCAGAGGGTGGCAGCCTTTCTATGTCCCCCACCCTGGTATCTAGGGAAAAGCCCTTGCGGCCTGTGGGGTTTCTCGGGTATAAATTAGAGTGGAGTGTGCCCGGACAAACCCAGACAAGCTGATGTCTCCTTACGTTTGTTGGATTTTTAAATTTATTTTTTATTTTTTATTGGAGTAAATTTCCACTGTGTACGTGGACCACTTCTACTTTGTGCATTCCTCGGTTGATGGACATTTTCATTGCTTCCAAGTGTTGGCTATGGTAAATATTGTTGGAGTGCAGGATTGGCAGCCTGTGACTTTTTGATTCTCATTTTCTCAGGTGATAGACCCAGCAGTGGGTGTGATTGACTGACTGGTAGCACGGAGTTTCCCTTTTCAAAGCACCTTCTTTGTGTTTTCATTAGTGGCTCTTACCACGTCCCCCTTAGAATCGAGGGTACGCATTTCTCCACAATCGCTTCAGCATTTATTGTTTGCAGCATTTATGCTAGTGGCCCTTCTGGCTGCTGTGAGCTGATAGGTTTTTGTAATTTGAGTTTGCATGTCTTTGAAAATTCGTAAAACTCATCATTTTTCTCTGCCGTTTTCTTTTCTGTTAAAAAAAGGAAACAATTGGGAGTACAATATAACTCTTGAAACTGTCTTCTTGGAGGTTTGCCCTCTTTTTAATTTTTTGGTCGATTTTCCACCCCAGAATTTATTTAGATAGCAGGTGTCATTTACCGAACTGCAATTTGGTGAATGTTTAGTGACCTTTAGCAATGGGTTTAAAGCTGCTGTTCTGGGCAGTGGCCTCAAGCAGGCAGCATTTCTCCATTCCCCAATCTGGGTACTAGGGCAGCAGAGCCTTTCTGGAAGTCGTGTCCTAGGTTGTAAATTACATTGGCATGTGCATGGAGAAACCCCATAAGTTTATGTCTCATTAATTCTTCTTGGTTTTAAAAATTTTCTTAATTGGGGTAAAGCTTAGAATATTGTCTGTCCTAGGTGTACACAATCTGGTTCATTTGTACATTATATATGTCTATTCAAGTACAGATCCTCTTCCCATGTAAAATGTTACTGAGGGTTCCGCAGACCTCCCTTGCTCTATGGTCGGTCTTTTTGAGATATGTATATAACATGTGTTTGTATACATATAGTAACACTAATCTTAATTTATCCATTCCCCCCACTTTTCCTTTTAGATGAGCACAGTTTGTTTTCTAAGTCTGGGAGTGTCTTTCTCTGTGGAAATATGTTCATTTGTGTCAGTTATTAGATAACGCCTGTAAGTCATATCATAGAATATAGGTCTTTTGCTTTCCGACTTACCTCATATTTCGTGATTATCTCCAGACTCATTTGTGGTGCCTCAGAGAGCAATGGTTCATTGTTTTCCATGGCTAATATTCCACTGTGTACATGGACCACTTCTTCTTTATCCACTCACCTGTTGTTGGACATTTTGATTGCTTCACTGTCTTGGCTATTGTGAATAAGGCTGCACTGCAGCTTTTGCGGCCTGTGTCTTCTCGATTCTTGTCTTCTCAGGTGAGAGGTCCAATGGTGCGCCTGCTGGATTGAATGGTACCTCCATTTTTACTTTGAAACACAGCTCCTTTCTGTTCTCATCATTGGCTGTTACGCCTTTACGTCTCACCAGCAGGTAGAGGGTACACAGTTCTCTAAATCCCCTTCAGCATTTATTGTTTGGAGACTTTTTGCTGATGGTGAGTCGACTGGTGTAAGTTGAAACTTTTTGTAGATTAGATTGCATGGGTCTAACACTCCCTGAGGGTGAGCTTTTATCCATTTTCCTTGTTTTAAAGAAGAGCGTGAGTAAACCTAAACTCTTCATACTCTCTTCTTGAAACATTTGCCTCTTTTGAATTTTATTGTCCATTCCCTACTTCTGCACAGTTTTTTAGGGCAGGTGTCCTTTACAGCCCTGAGTCCTTGTGAATGTTAAGTGACCATTAGCTGTGAGTTTAAAGCTGTTCTTGCAGGAAACGGCCACTAGGTGGCAGCATTTCCCCGTAAACAAATTTGGTTACTAGGGAAACAGAGAGCCTTAATGGAAGCGGTGTTCTAGGTTGTAAATTAGAATGGAATGTGCCAGGAAAAAGCCCTTTAAGTTTATGTCTCATTACTTCTTGTTCATATTTGTAATTTACTTTTTATTTTTTATCCCAGCAAATATGATTACAATGGTTTGTTTGTTCTAGGTGTGCAAGATGTGGTTCTTTCACACATATACATGTATCTATTCTCCCTCCCATCCTTTTCCCATGTAGGTTATGACACAATGTTGAGTAGTCTTCTCCTCGTCTTCCGTACGTCTTTGGTGGTTATGTATTTCACGTGGTATGTATATCTCTGTTAAACCCAATATGGTAATGTATCCAATCCTCATCCCTTTCTATGTGGTGAACAATAAGTTTTTTAACGATTCTGTGATTGCCTTTCTCTGTGGAAGTACCTTCATTGGTATCAATTTTTAAGTAACTCTTAAAAGGGATATGACAGGATATGTGTCTTTTGCTTTCTCACTTACTACAGGTGGCGTGAGTACGTCTAGACTCATCTATGGTGCTGCAAATGGCATTGTTTCATTTTTTCACTAGCGAACATTCCATCTGTACACGGAAGAGTTCTTCTTTGTCCACCCATCTGTTGGTGGACTTTTTGGTTACTTCCCTATCTTGGCTATTGTAATACTGTGCAATGCAGATTTGCCTGCCTGTGTCTTTCCAATTCTCTCTTCTTAGATTATAGGTCGAGGAGTGGGCCTGCTGGATCATATGGTAGCTCAATGTTTACCTTTTTAAGGCACCTCCATTCTGTTCTCATTCGTGGCCCTTTCCAACTTACGTCCCACTTGAAGTTGAGTGTATGCATTTCTCCACAACACCTTCAGCATTTATTGTTTTGTAGTTTTCTTGCTGATGGTTATTCTGACAAGTGTGAGCTGATACCTCCCTGTGGTTGAATTCGAATGTGCCACATAATCCGTTGAAATTGAGCTTTAAGGCATGTCTTTTTTATTTTTCAAGCTGTGATTATCCCTTAGTTCTTCAAAGTGTTCTCTTTAAGTATGTGTCCCATTTTGAAATGTTTTGTCCGTTACCTCCCTCAAGACATTTTGAGGGCAGGTTTCATTTACAGTTCTGCAGTACTTGTTCCTATGAAATGACCATTAGCACAGGCTTTAAAGCTGCTTTTGCAGGTAACTGCCAGAGGGTGGCAGCCTTTCTATGTCCCCCACCCTGGTATCTAGGGAAAAGCCCTTGTGGCCTGTGGGGTTTCTCGGGTATAAATTAGAGTGGAGTGTGCCCGGACAAACCCAGACAAGCTGATGTCTCCTTACGTTTGTTGGATTTTTAAATTTATTTTTTATTTTTTATTGGAGTAAATTTCCACTGTGTACGTGGACCACTTCTACTTTGTGCATTCCTCGGTTGATGGACATTTTCATTGCTTCCAAGTGTTGGCTATGGTAAATATTGTTGGAGTGCAGGATTGGCAGCCTGTGACTTTTTGATTCTCATTTTCTCAGGTGATAGACCCAGCAGTGGGTGTGATTGACTGACTGGTAGCACGGAGTTTCCCTTTTCAAAGCACCTTCTTTGTGTTTTCATTAGTGGCTCTTACCACGTCCCCCTTAGAATCGAGGGTACGCATTTCTCCACAATCGCTTCAGCATTTATTGTTTGCAGCATTTATGCTAGTGGCCCTTCTGGCTGCTGTGAGCTGATAGGTTTTTGTAATTTGAGTTTGCATGTCTTTGAAAATTCGTAAAACTCATCATTTTTCTCTGCCGTTTTCTTCTCTGTTAAAAAAAGGAAACAATTGGGAGTACAATATAACTCTTGAAACTGTCTTCTTGGAGGTTTGCCCTCTTTTTAATTTTTTGGTCGATTTTCCACCCCAGAATTTATTTAGATAGCAGGTGTCATTTACCGAACTGCAATTTGGTGAATGTTTAGTGACCTTTAGCAATGGGTTTAAAGCTGCTGTTCTGGGCAGTGGCCTCAAGCAGGCAGCATTTCTCCATTCCCCAATCTGGGTACTAGGGCAGCAGAGCCTTTCTGGAAGTCGTGTCCTAGGTTGTAAATTACATTGGCATGTGCATGGAGAAACCCCATAAGTTTATGTCTCATTAATTCTTCTTGGTTTTAAAAATTTTCTTAATTGGGGTAAAGCTTAGAATATTGTCTGTCCTAGGTGTACACAATCTGGTTCATTTGTACATTATATATGTCTATTCAAGTACAGATCCTCTTCCCATGTAAAATGTTACTGAGGGTTCCGCAGACCTCCCTTGCTCTATGGTCGGTCTTTTTGAGATATGTATATAACATGTGTTTGTATACATATAGTAACACTAATCTTAATTTATCCATTCCCCCCACTTTTCCTTTTAGATGAGCACAGTTTGTTTTCTAAGTCTGGGAGTGTCTTTCTCTGTGGAAATATGTTCATTTGTGTCAGTTATTAGATAACGCCTGTAAGTCATATCATAGAATATAGGTCTTTTGCTTTCCGACTTACCTCATATTTCGTGATTATCTCCAGACTCATTTGTGGTGCCTCAGAGAGCAATGGTTCATTGTTTTCCATGGCTAATATTCCACTGTGTACATGGACCACTTCTTCTTTATCCACTCACCTGTTGTTGGACATTTTGATTGCTTCACTGTCTTGGCTATTGTGAATAAGGCTGCACTGCAGCTTTTGCGGCCTGTGTCTTCTCGATTCTTGTCTTCTCAGGTGAGAGGTCCAATGGTGCGCCTGCTGGATTGAATGGTACCTCCATTTTTACTTTGAAACACAGCTCCTTTCTGTTCTCATCATTGGCTGTTACGCCTTTACGTCTCACCAGCAGGTAGAGGGTACACAGTTCTCTAAATCCCCTTCAGCATTTATTGTTTGTAGACTTTTTGCTGATGGTGAGTCGACTGGTGTAAGTTGAAACTTTTTGTAGATTAGATTGCATGGGTCTAACACTCCCTGAGGTTGAGCTTTTATCCATTTTCCTTGTTTTAAAGAAGAGCGTGAGTAAACCTAAACTCTTCATACTCTCTTCTTGAAACATTTGCCTCTTTTGAATTTTATTGTCCATTCCCTACTTCTGCACAGTTTTTTAGGGCATGTGTCCTTTACAGCCCTGAGTCCTTGTGAATGTTAAGTGACCATTAGCTGTGAGTTTAAAGCTGTTCTTGCAGGAAACGGCCACTAGGTGGCAGCATTTCCCCGTAAACAAATTTGGTTACTAGGGAAACAGAGAGCCTTAATGGAAGCGGTGTTCTAGGTTGTAAATTAGAATGGAATGTGCCAGGAAAAAGCCCTTTAAGTTTATGTCTCATTACTTCTTGTTCATATTTGTAATTTACTTTTTATTTTTTATCCCAGCAAATATGATTACAATGGTTTGTTTGTTCTAGGTGTGCAAGATGTGGTTCTTTCACACATATACATGTATCTATTCTCCCTCCCATCCTTTTCCCATGTAGGTTATGACACAATGTTGAGTAGTCTTCTCCTCGTCTTCCGTACGTCTTTGGTGGTTATGTATTTCACATGGTATGTATATCTCTGTTAAACCCAATATGGTAATGTATCCAATCCTCATCCCTTTCTATGTGGTGAACAATAAGTTTTTTAACGATTCTGTGATTGCCTTTCTCTGTGGAAATATCTTCATTGGTATCAATTTTTAAGTAACTCTTAAAAGGGATATGACAGGATATGTGTCTTTTGCTTTCTCACTTACTACAGGTGGCGTGAGTACGTCTAGACTCATCTATGGTGCTGCAAATGGCATTGTTTCATTTCTTCACTAGCGAACATTCCATCTGTACACGGAAGAGTTCTTCTTTGTCCACCCATCTGTTGGTGGACTTTTTGGTTACTTCCCTATCTTGGCTATTGTAATACTGTGCAATGCAGATTTGCCTGCCTGTGTCTTTCCAATTCTCTCTTCTTAGATTATAGGTCGAGGAGTGGGCCTGCTGGATCATATGGTAGCTCAATGTTTACCTTTTTAAGGCACCTCCATTCTGTTCTCATTCGTGGCCCTTTCCAACTTACGTCCCACTTGAAGTTGAGTGTATGCATTTCTCCACAACACCTTCAGCATTTATTGTTTTGTAGTTTTCTTGCTGATGGTTATTCTGACAAGTGTGAGCTGATACCTCCCTGTGGTTGAATTCGAATGTGCCACATAATCCGTTGAAATTGAGCTTTAAGGCATGTCTTTTTTATTTTTCAAGCTGTGATTATCCCTTAGTTCTTCAAAGTGTTCTCTTTAAGTATGTGTCCCATTTTGAAATGTTTTGTCCGTTACCTCCCTCAAGACATTTTGAGGGCAGGTTTCATTTACAGTTCTGCAGTACTTGTTCCTATGAAATGACCATTAGCACAGGCTTTAAAGCTGCTTTTGCAGGTAACTGCCAGAGGGTGGCAGCCTTTCTATGTCCCCCACCCTGGTATCTAGGGAAAAGCCCTTGCGGCCTGTGGGGTTTCTCGGGTATAAATTAGAGTGGAGTGTGCCCGGACAAACCCAGACAAGCTGATGTCTCCTTACGTTTGTTGGATTTTTAAATTTATTTTTTATTTTTTATTGGAGTAAATTTCCACTGTGTACGTGGACCACTTCTACTTTGTGCATTCCTCGGTTGATGGACATTTTCATTGCTTCCAAGTGTTGGCTATGGTAAATATTGTTGGAGTGCAGGATTGGCAGCCTGTGACTTTTTGATTCTCATTTTCTCAGGTGATAGACCCAGCAGTGGGTGTGATTGACTGACTGGTAGCACGGAGTTTCCCTTTTCAAAGCACCTTCTTTGTGTTTTCATTAGTGGCTCTTACCACGTCCCCCTTAGAATCGAGGGTACGCATTTCTCCACAATCGCTTCAGCATTTATTGTTTGCAGCATTTATGCTAGTGGCCCTTCTGGCTGCTGTGAGCTGATAGGTTTTTGTAATTTGAGTTTGCATGTCTTTGAAAATTCGTAAAACTCATCATTTTTCTCTGCCGTTTTCTTTTCTGTTAAAAAAAGGAAACAATTGGGAGTACAATATAACTCTTGAAACTGTCTTCTTGGAGGTTTGCCCTCTTTTTAATTTTTTGGTCGATTTTCCACCCCAGAATTTATTTAGATAGCAGGTGTCATTTACCGAACTGCAATTTGGTGAATGTTTAGTGACCTTTAGCAATGGGTTTAAAGCTGCTGTTCTGGGCAGTGGCCTCAAGCAGGCAGCATTTCTCCATTCCCCAATCTGGGTACTAGGGCAGCAGAGCCTTTCTGGAAGTCGTGTCCTAGGTTGTAAATTACATTGGCATGTGCATGGAGAAACCCCATAAGTTTATGTCTCATTAATTCTTCTTGGTTTTAAAAATTTTCTTAATTGGGGTAAAGCTTAGAATATTGTCTGTCCTAGGTGTACACAATCTGGTTCATTTGTACATTATATATGTCTATTCAAGTACAGATCCTCTTCCCATGTAAAATGTTACTGAGGGTTCCGCAGACCTCCCTTGCTCTATGGTCGGTCTTTTTGAGATATGTATATAACATGTGTTTGTATACATATAGTAACACTAATCTTAATTTATCCATTCCCCCCACTTTTCCTTTTAGATGAGCACAGTTTGTTTTCTAAGTCTGGGAGTGTCTTTCTCTGTGGAAATATGTTCATTTGTGTCAGTTATTAGATAACGCCTGTAAGTCATATCATAGAATATAGGTCTTTTGCTTTCCGACTTACCTCATATTTCGTGATTATCTCCAGACTCATTTGTGGTGCCTCAGAGAGCAATGGTTCATTGTTTTCCATGGCTAATATTCCACTGTGTACATGGACCACTTCTTCTTTATCCACTCACCTGTTGTTGGACATTTTGATTGCTTCACTGTCTTGGCTATTGTGAATAAGGCTGCACTGCAGCTTTTGCGGCCTGTGTCTTCTCGATTCTTGTCTTCTCAGGTGAGAGGTCCAATGGTGCGCCTGCTGGATTGAATGGTACCTCCATTTTTACTTTGAAACACAGCTCCTTTCTGTTCTCATCATTGGCTGTTACGCCTTTACGTCTCACCAGCAGGTAGAGGGTACACAGTTCTCTAAATCCCCTTCAGCATTTATTGTTTGTAGACTTTTTGCTGATGGTGAGTCGACTGGTGTAAGTTGAAACTTTTTGTAGATTAGATTGCATGGGTCTAACACTCCCTGAGGTTGAGCTTTTATCCATTTTCCTTGTTTTAAAGAAGAGCGTGAGTAAACCTAAACTCTTCATACTCTCTTCTTGAAACATTTGCCTCTTTTGAATTTTATTGTCCATTCCCTACTTCTGCACAGTTTTTTAGGGCAGGTGTCCTTTACAGCCCTGAGTCCTTGTGAATGTTAAGTGACCATTAGCTGTGAGTTTAAAGCTGTTCTTGCAGGAAACGGCCACTAGGTGGCAGCATTTCCCCGTAAACAAATTTGGTTACTAGGGAAACAGAGAGCCTTAATGGAAGCGGTGTTCTAGGTTGTAAATTAGAATGGAATGTGCCAGGAAAAAGCCCTTTAAGTTTATGTCTCATTACTTCTTGTTCATATTTGTAATTTACTTTTTATTTTTTATCCCAGCAAATATGATTACAATGGTTTGTTTGTTCTAGGTGTGCAAGATGTGGTTCTTTCACACATATACATGTATCTATTCTCCCTCCCATCCTTTTCCCATGTAGGTTATGACACAATGTTGAGTAGTCTTCTCCTCGTCTTCCGTACGTCTTTGGTGGTTATGTATTTCACGTGGTATGTATATCTCTGTTAAACCCAATATGGTAATGTATCCAATCCTCATCCCTTTCTATGTGGTGAACAATAAGTTTTTTAACGATTCTGTGATTGCCTTTCTCTGTGGAAGTACCTTCATTGGTATCAATTTTTAAGTAACTCTTAAAAGGGATATGACAGGATATGTGTCTTTTGCTTTCTCACTTACTACAGGTGGCGTGAGTACGTCTAGACTCATCTATGGTGCTGCAAATGGCATTGTTTCATTTTTTCACTAGCGAACATTCCATCTGTACACGGAAGAGTTCTTCTTTGTCCACCCATCTGTTGGTGGACTTTTTGGTTACTTCCCTATCTTGGCTATTGTAATACTGTGCAATGCAGATTTGCCTGCCTGTGTCTTTCCAATTCTCTCTTCTTAGATTATAGGTCGAGGAGTGGGCCTGCTGGATCATATGGTAGCTCAATGTTTACCTTTTTAAGGCACCTCCATTCTGTTCTCATTCGTGGCCCTTTCCAACTTACGTCCCACTTGAAGTTGAGTGTATGCATTTCTCCACAACACCTTCAGCATTTATTGTTTTGTAGTTTTCTTGCTGATGGTTATTCTGACAAGTGTGAGCTGATACCTCCCTGTGGTTGAATTCGAATGTGCCACATAATCCGTTGAAATTGAGCTTTAAGGCATGTCTTTTTTATTTTTCAAGCTGTGATTATCCCTTAGTTCTTCAAAGTGTTCTCTTTAAGTATGTGTCCCATTTTGAAATGTTTTGTCCGTTACCTCCCTCAAGACATTTTGAGGGCAGGTTTCATTTACAGTTCTGCAGTACTTGTTCCTATGAAATGACCATTAGCACAGGCTTTAAAGCTGCTTTTGCAGGTAACTGCCAGAGGGTGGCAGCCTTTCTATGTCCCCCACCCTGGTATCTAGGGAAAAGCCCTTGCGGCCTGTGGGGTTTCTCGGGTATAAATTAGAGTGGAGTGTGCCCGGACAAACCCAGACAAGCTGATGTCTCCTTACGTTTGTTGGATTTTTAAATTTATTTTTTATTTTTTATTGGAGTAAATTTCCACTGTGTACGTGGACCACTTCTACTTTGTGCATTCCTCGGTTGATGGACATTTTCATTGCTTCCAAGTGTTGGCTATGGTAAATATTGTTGGAGTGCAGGATTGGCAGCCTGTGACTTTTTGATTCTCATTTTCTCAGGTGATAGACCCAGCAGTGGGTGTGATTGACTGACTGGTAGCACGGAGTTTCCCTTTTCAAAGCACCTTCTTTGTGTTTTCATTAGTGGCTCTTACCACGTCCCCCTTAGAATCGAGGGTACGCATTTCTCCACAATCGCTTCAGCATTTATTGTTTGCAGCATTTATGCTAGTGGCCCTTCTGGCTGCTGTGAGCTGATAGGTTTTTGTAATTTGAGTTTGCATGTCTTTGAAAATTCGTAAAACTCATCATTTTTCTCTGCCGTTTTCTTTTCTGTTAAAAAAAGGAAACAATTGGGAGTACAATATAACTCTTGAAACTGTCTTCTTGGAGGTTTGCCCTCTTTTTAATTTTTTGGTCGATTTTCCACCCCAGAATTTATTTAGATAGCAGGTGTCATTTACCGAACTGCAATTTGGTGAATGTTTAGTGACCTTTAGCAATGGGTTTAAAGCTGCTGTTCTGGGCAGTGGCCTCAAGCAGGCAGCATTTCTCCATTCCCCAATCTGGGTACTAGGGCAGCAGAGCCTTTCTGGAAGTCGTGTCCTAGGTTGTAAATTACATTGGCATGTGCATGGAGAAACCCCATAAGTTTATGTCTCATTAATTCTTCTTGGTTTTAAAAATTTTCTTAATTGGGGTAAAGCTTAGAATATTGTCTGTCCTAGGTGTACACAATCTGGTTCATTTGTACATTATATATGTCTATTCAAGTACAGATCCTCTTCCCATGTAAAATGTTACTGAGGGTTCCGCAGACCTCCCTTGCTCTATGGTCGGTCTTTTTGAGATATGTATATAACATGTGTTTGTATACATATAGTAACACTAATCTTAATTTATCCATTCCCCCCACTTTTCCTTTTAGATGAGCACAGTTTGTTTTCTAAGTCTGGGAGTGTCTTTCTCTGTGGAAATATGTTCATTTGTGTCAGTTATTAGATAACGCCTGTAAGTCATATCATAGAATATAGGTCTTTTGCTTTCCGACTTACCTCATATTTCGTGATTATCTCCAGACTCATTTGTGGTGCCTCAGAGAGCAATGGTTCATTGTTTTCCATGGCTAATATTCCACTGTGTACATGGACCACTTCTTCTTTATCCACTCACCTGTTGTTGGACATTTTGATTGCTTCACTGTCTTGGCTATTGTGAATAAGGCTGCACTGCAGCTTTTGCGGCCTGTGTCTTCTCGATTCTTGTCTTCTCAGGTGAGAGGTCCAATGGTGCGCCTGCTGGATTGAATGGTACCTCCATTTTTACTTTGAAACACAGCTCCTTTCTGTTCTCATCATTGGCTGTTACGCCTTTACGTCTCACCAGCAGGTAGAGGGTACACAGTTCTCTAAATCCCCTTCAGCATTTATTGTTTGTAGACTTTTTGCTGATGGTGAGTCGACTGGTGTAAGTTGAAACTTTTTGTAGATTAGATTGCATGGGTCTAACACTCCCTGAGGTTGAGCTTTTATCCATTTTCCTTGTTTTAAAGAAGAGCGTGAGTAAACCTAAACTCTTCATACTCTCTTCTTGAAACATTTGCCTCTTTTGAATTTTATTGTCCATTCCCTACTTCTGCACAGTTTTTTAGGGCAGGTGTCCTTTACAGCCCTGAGTCCTTGTGAATGTTAAGTGACCATTAGCTGTGAGTTTAAAGCTGTTCTTGCAGGAAACGGCCACTAGGTGGCAGCATTTCCCCGTAAACAAATTTGGTTACTAGGGAAACAGAGAGCCTTAATGGAAGCGGTGTTCTAGGTTGTAAATTAGAATGGAATGTGCCAGGAAAAAGCCCTTTAAGTTTATGTCTCATTACTTCTTGTTCATATTTGTAATTTACTTTTTATTTTTTATCCCAGCAAATATGATTACAATGGTTTGTTTGTTCTAGGTGTGCAAGATGTGGTTCTTTCACACATATACATGTATCTATTCTCCCTCCCATCCTTTTCCCATGTAGGTTATGACACAATGTTGAGTAGTCTTCTCCTCGTCTTCCGTACGTCTTTGGTGGTTATGTATTTCACGTGGTATGTATATCTCTGTTAAACCCAATATGGTAATGTATCCAATCCTCATCCCTTTCTATGTGGTGAACAATAAGTTTTTTAACGATTCTGTGATTGCCTTTCTCTGTGGAAGTACCTTCATTGGTATCAATTTTTAAGTAACTCTTAAAAGGGATATGACAGGATATGTGTCTTTTGCTTTCTCACTTACTACAGGTGGCGTGAGTACGTCTAGACTCATCTATGGTGCTGCAAATGGCATTGTTTCATTTTTTCACTAGCGAACATTCCATCTGTACACGGAAGAGTTCTTCTTTGTCCACCCATCTGTTGGTGGACTTTTTGGTTACTTCCCTATCTTGGCTATTGTAATACTGTGCAATGCAGATTTGCCTGCCTGTGTCTTTCCAATTCTCTCTTCTTAGATTATAGGTCGAGGAGTGGGCCTGCTGGATCATATGGTAGCTCAATGTTTACCTTTTTAAGGCACCTCCATTCTGTTCTCATTCGTGGCCCTTTCCAACTTACGTCCCACTTGAAGTTGAGTGTATGCATTTCTCCACAACACCTTCAGCATTTATTGTTTTGTAGTTTTCTTGCTGATGGTTATTCTGACAAGTGTGAGCTGATACCTCCCTGTGGTTGAATTCGAATGTGCCACATAATCCGTTGAAATTGAGCTTTAAGGCATGTCTTTTTTATTTTTCAAGCTGTGATTATCCCTTAGTTCTTCAAAGTGTTCTCTTTAAGTATGTGTCCCATTTTGAAATGTTTTGTCCGTTACCTCCCTCAAGACATTTTGAGGGCAGGTTTCATTTACAGTTCTGCAGTACTTGTTCCTATGAAATGACCATTAGCACAGGCTTTAAAGCTGCTTTTGCAGGTAACTGCCAGAGGGTGGCAGCCTTTCTATGTCCCCCACCCTGGTATCTAGGGAAAAGCCCTTGCGGCCTGTGGGGTTTCTCGGGTATAAATTAGAGTGGAGTGTGCCCGGACAAACCCAGACAAGCTGATGTCTCCTTACGTTTGTTGGATTTTTAAATTTATTTTTTATTTTTTATTGGAGTAAATTTCCACTGTGTACGTGGACCACTTCTACTTTGTGCATTCCTCGGTTGATGGACATTTTCATTGCTTCCAAGTGTTGGCTATGGTAAATATTGTTGGAGTGCAGGATTGGCAGCCTGTGACTTTTTGATTCTCATTTTCTCAGGTGATAGACCCAGCAGTGGGTGTGATTGACTGACTGGTAGCACGGAGTTTCCCTTTTCAAAGCACCTTCTTTGTGTTTTCATTAGTGGCTCTTACCACGTCCCCCTTAGAATCGAGGGTACGCATTTCTCCACAATCGCTTCAGCATTTATTGTTTGCAGCATTTATGCTAGTGGCCCTTCTGGCTGCTGTGAGCTGATAGGTTTTTGTAATTTGAGTTTGCATGTCTTTGAAAATTCGTAAAACTCATCATTTTTCTCTGCCGTTTTCTTCTCTGTTAAAAAAAGGAAACAATTGGGAGTACAATATAACTCTTGAAACTGTCTTCTTGGAGGTTTGCCCTCTTTTTAATTTTTTGGTCGATTTTCCACCCCAGAATTTATTTAGATAGCAGGTGTCATTTACCGAACTGCAATTTGGTGAATGTTTAGTGACCTTTAGCAATGGGTTTAAAGCTGCTGTTCTGGGCAGTGGCCTCAAGCAGGCAGCATTTCTCCATTCCCCAATCTGGGTACTAGGGCAGCAGAGCCTTTCTGGAAGTCGTGTCCTAGGTTGTAAATTACATTGGCATGTGCATGGAGAAACCCCATAAGTTTATGTCTCATTAATTCTTCTTGGTTTTAAAAATTTTCTTAATTGGGGTAAAGCTTAGAATATTGTCTGTCCTAGGTGTACACAATCTGGTTCATTTGTACATTATATATGTCTATTCAAGTACAGATCCTCTTCCCATGTAAAATGTTACTGAGGGTTCCGCAGACCTCCCTTGCTCTATGGTCGGTCTTTTTGAGATATGTATATAACATGTGTTTGTATACATATAGTAACACTAATCTTAATTTATCCATTCCCCCCACTTTTCCTTTTAGATGAGCACAGTTTGTTTTCTAAGTCTGGGAGTGTCTTTCTCTGTGGAAATATGTTCATTTGTGTCAGTTATTAGATAACGCCTGTAAGTCATATCATAGAATATAGGTCTTTTGCTTTCCGACTTACCTCATATTTCGTGATTATCTCCAGACTCATTTGTGGTGCCTCAGAGAGCAATGGTTCATTGTTTTCCATGGCTAATATTCCACTGTGTACATGGACCACTTCTTCTTTATCCACTCACCTGTTGTTGGACATTTTGATTGCTTCACTGTCTTGGCTATTGTGAATAAGGCTGCACTGCAGCTTTTGCGGCCTGTGTCTTCTCGATTCTTGTCTTCTCAGGTGAGAGGTCCAATGGTGCGCCTGCTGGATTGAATGGTACCTCCATTTTTACTTTGAAACACAGCTCCTTTCTGTTCTCATCATTGGCTGTTACGCCTTTACGTCTCACCAGCAGGTAGAGGGTACACAGTTCTCTAAATCCCCTTCAGCATTTATTGTTTGTAGACTTTTTGCTGATGGTGAGTCGACTGGTGTAAGTTGAAACTTTTTGTAGATTAGATTGCATGGGTCTAACACTCCCTGAGGTTGAGCTTTTATCCATTTTCCTTGTTTTAAAGAAGAGCGTGAGTAAACCTAAACTCTTCATACTCTCTTCTTGAAACATTTGCCTCTTTTGAATTTTATTGTCCATTCCCTACTTCTGCACAGTTTTTTAGGGCAGGTGTCCTTTACAGCCCTGAGTCCTTGTGAATGTTAAGTGACCATTAGCTGTGAGTTTAAAGCTGTTCTTGCAGGAAACGGCCACTAGGTGGCAGCATTTCCCCGTAAACAAATTTGGTTACTAGGGAAACAGAGAGCCTTAATGGAAGCGGTGTTCTAGGTTGTAAATTAGAATGGAATGTGCCAGGAAAAAGCCCTTTAAGTTTATGTCTCATTACTTCTTGTTCATATTTGTAATTTACTTTTTATTTTTTATCCCAGCAAATATGATTACAATGGTTTGTTTGTTCTAGGTGTGCAAGATGTGGTTCTTTCACACATATACATGTATCTATTCTCCCTCCCATCCTTTTCCCATGTAGGTTATGACACAATGTTGAGTAGTCTTCTCCTCGTCTTCCGTACGTCTTTGGTGGTTATGTATTTCACATGGTATGTATATCTCTGTTAAACCCAATATGGTAATGTATCCAATCCTCATCCCTTTCTATGTGGTGAACAATAAGTTTTTTAACGATTCTGTGATTGCCTTTCTCTGTGGAAATATCTTCATTGGTATCAATTTTTAAGTAACTCTTAAAAGGGATATGACAGGATATGTGTCTTTTGCTTTCTCACTTACTACAGGTGGCGTGAGTACGTCTAGACTCATCTATGGTGCTGCAAATGGCATTGTTTCATTTTTTCACTAGCGAACATTCCATCTGTACACGGAAGAGTTCTTCTTTGTCCACCCATCTGTTGGTGGACTTTTTGGTTACTTCCCTATCTTGGCTATTGTAATACTGTGCAATGCAGATTTGCCTGCCTGTGTCTTTCCAATTCTCTCTTCTTAGATTATAGGTCGAGGAGTGGGCCTGCTGGATCATATGGTAGCTCAATGTTTACCTTTTTAAGGCACCTCCATTCTGTTCTCATTCGTGGCCCTTTCCAACTTACGTCCCACTTGAAGTTGAGTGTATGCATTTCTCCACAACACCTTCAGCATTTATTGTTTTGTAGTTTTCTTGCTGATGGTTATTCTGACAAGTGTGAGCTGATACCTCTCTGTGGTTGAATTCGAATGTGCCACATAATCCGTTGAAATTGAGCTTTAAGGCATGTCTTTTTTATTTTTCAAGCTGTGATTATCCCTTAGTTCTTCAAAGTGTTCTCTTTAAGTATGTGTCCCATTTTGAAATGTTTTGTCCGTTACCTCCCTCAAGACATTTTGAGGGCAGGTTTCATTTACAGTTCTGCAGTACTTGTTCCTATGAAATGACCATTAGCACAGGCTTTAAAGCTGCTTTTGCAGGTAACTGCCAGAGGGTGGCAGCCTTTCTATGTCCCCCACCCTGGTATCTAGGGAAAAGCCCTTGCGGCCTGTGGGGTTTCTCGGGTATAAATTAGAGTGGAGTGTGCCCGGACAAACCCAGACAAGCTGATGTCTCCTTACGTTTGTTGGATTTTTAAATTTATTTTTTATTTTTTATTGGAGTAAATTTCCACTGTGTACGTGGACCACTTCTACTTTGTGCATTCCTCGGTTGATGGACATTTTCATTGCTTCCAAGTGTTGGCTATGGTAAATATTGTTGGAGTGCAGGATTGGCAGCCTGTGACTTTTTGATTCTCATTTTCTCAGGTGATAGACCCAGCAGTGGGTGTGATTGACTGACTGGTAGCACGGAGTTTCCCTTTTCAAAGCACCTTCTTTGTGTTTTCATTAGTGGCTCTTACCACGTCCCCCTTAGAATCGAGGGTACGCATTTCTCCACAATCGCTTCAGCATTTATTGTTTGCAGCATTTATGCTAGTGGCCCTTCTGGCTGCTGTGAGCTGATAGGTTTTTGTAATTTGAGTTTGCATGTCTTTGAAAATTCGTAAAACTCATCATTTTTCTCTGCCGTTTTCTTTTCTGTTAAAAAAAGGAAACAATTGGGAGTACAATATAACTCTTGAAACTGTCTTCTTGGAGGTTTGCCCTCTTTTTAATTTTTTGGTCGATTTTCCACCCCAGAATTTATTTAGATAGCAGGTGTCATTTACCGAACTGCAATTTGGTGAATGTTTAGTGACCTTTAGCAATGGGTTTAAAGCTGCTGTTCTGGGCAGTGGCCTCAAGCAGGCAGCATTTCTCCATTCCCCAATCTGGGTACTAGGGCAGCAGAGCCTTTCTGGAAGTCGTGTCCTAGGTTGTAAATTACATTGGCATGTGCATGGAGAAACCCCATAAGTTTATGTCTCATTAATTCTTCTTGGTTTTAAAAATTTTCTTAATTGGGGTAAAGCTTAGAATATTGTCTGTCCTAGGTGTACACAATCTGGTTCATTTGTACATTATATATGTCTATTCAAGTACAGATCCTCTTCCCATGTAAAATGTTACTGAGGGTTCCGCAGACCTCCCTTGCTCTATGGTCGGTCTTTTTGAGATATGTATATAACATGTGTTTGTATACATATAGTAACACTAATCTTAATTTATCCATTCCCCCCACTTTTCCTTTTAGATGAGCACAGTTTGTTTTCTAAGTCTGGGAGTGTCTTTCTCTGTGGAAATATGTTCATTTGTGTCAGTTATTAGATAACGCCTGTAAGTCATATCATAGAATATAGGTCTTTTGCTTTCCGACTTACCTCATATTTCGTGATTATCTCCAGACTCATTTGTGGTGCCTCAGAGAGCAATGGTTCATTGTTTTCCATGGCTAATATTCCACTGTGTACATGGACCACTTCTTCTTTATCCACTCACCTGTTGTTGGACATTTTGATTGCTTCACTGTCTTGGCTATTGTGAATAAGGCTGCACTGCAGCTTTTGCGGCCTGTGTCTTCTCGATTCTTGTCTTCTCAGGTGAGAGGTCCAATGGTGCGCCTGCTGGATTGAATGGTACCTCCATTTTTACTTTGAAACACAGCTCCTTTCTGTTCTCATCATTGGCTGTTACGCCTTTACGTCTCACCAGCAGGTAGAGGGTACACAGTTCTCTAAATCCCCTTCAGCATTTATTGTTTGTAGACTTTTTGCTGATGGTGAGTCGACTGGTGTAAGTTGAAACTTTTTGTAGATTAGATTGCATGGGTCTAACACTCCCTGAGGTTGAGCTTTTATCCATTTTCCTTGTTTTAAAGAAGAGCGTGAGTAAACCTAAACTCTTCATACTCTCTTCTTGAAACATTTGCCTCTTTTGAATTTTATTGTCCATTCCCTACTTCTGCACAGTTTTTTAGGGCAGGTGTCCTTTACAGCCCTGAGTCCTTGTGAATGTTAAGTGACCATTAGCTGTGAGTTTAAAGCTGTTCTTGCAGGAAACGGCCACTAGGTGGCAGCATTTCCCCGTAAACAAATTTGGTTACTAGGGAAACAGAGAGCCTTAATGGAAGCGGTGTTCTAGGTTGTAAATTAGAATGGAATGTGCCAGGAAAAAGCCCTTTAAGTTTATGTCTCATTACTTCTTGTTCATATTTGTAATTTACTTTTTATTTTTTATCCCAGCAAATATGATTACAATGGTTTGTTTGTTCTAGGTGTGCAAGATGTGGTTCTTTCACACATATACATGTATCTATTCTCCCTCCCATCCTTTTCCCATGTAGGTTATGACACAATGTTGAGTAGTCTTCTCCTCGTCTTCCGTACGTCTTTGGTGGTGATGTATTTCACATGGTATGTATATCTCTGTTAAACCCAATATGGTAATGTATCCAATCCTCATCCCTTTCTATGTGGTGAACAATAAGTTTTTTAACGATTCTGTGATTGCCTTTCTCTGTGGAAGTACCTTCATTGGTATCAATTTTTAAGTAACTCTTAAAAGGGATATGACAGGATATGTGTCTTTTGCTTTCTCACTTACTACAGGTGGCGTGAGTACGTCTAGACTCATCTATGGTGCTGCAAATGGCATTGTTTCATTTTTTCACTAGCGAACATTCCATCTGTACACGGAAGAGTTCTTCTTTGTCCACCCATCTGTTGGTGGACTTTTTGGTTACTTCCCTATCTTGGCTATTGTAATACTGTGCAATGCAGATTTGCCTGCCTGTGTCTTTCCAATTCTCTCTTCTTAGATTATAGGTCGAGGAGTGGGCCTGCTGGATCATATGGTAGCTCAATGTTTACCTTTTTAAGGCACCTCCATTCTGTTCTCATTCGTGGCCCTTTCCAACTTACGTCCCCCTTGAAGTTGAGTGTATGCATTTCTCCACAACACCTTCAGCATTTATTGTTTTGTAGTTTTCTTGCTGATGGTTATTCTGACAAGTGTGAGCTGATACCTCCCTGTGGTTGAATTCGAATGTGCCACATAATCCGTTGAAATTGAGCTTTAAGGCATGTCTTTTTTATTTTTCAAGCTGTGATTATCCCTTAGTTCTTCAAAGTGTTCTCTTTAAGTATGTGTCCCATTTTGAAATGTTTTGTCCGTTACCTCCCTCAAGACATTTTGAGGGCAGGTTTCATTTACAGTTCTGCAGTACTTGTTCCTATGAAATGACCATTAGCACAGGCTTTAAAGCTGCTTTTGCAGGTAACTGCCAGAGGGTGGCAGCCTTTCTATGTCCCCCACCCTGGTATCTAGGGAAAAGCCCTTGCGGCCTGTGGGGTTTCTCGGGTATAAATTAGAGTGGAGTGTGCCCGGACAAACCCAGACAAGCTGATGTCTCCTTACGTTTGTTGGATTTTTAAATTTATTTTTTATTTTTTATTGGAGTAAATTTCCACTGTGTACGTGGACCACTTCTACTTTGTGCATTCCTCGGTTGATGGACATTTTCATTGCTTCCAAGTGTTGGCTATGGTAAATATTGTTGGAGTGCAGGATTGGCAGCCTGTGACTTTTTGATTCTCATTTTCTCAGGTGATAGACCCAGCAGTGGGTGTGATTGACTGACTGGTAGCACGGAGTTTCCCTTTTCAAAGCACCTTCTTTGTGTTTTCATTAGTGGCTCTTACCACGTCCCCCTTAGAATCGAGGGTACGCATTTCTCCACAATCGCTTCAGCATTTATTGTTTGCAGCATTTATGCTAGTGGCCCTTCTGGCTGCTGTGAGCTGATAGGTTTTTGTAATTTGAGTTTGCATGTCTTTGAAAATTCGTAAAACTCATCATTTTTCTCTGCCGTTTTCTTTTCTGTTAAAAAAAGGAAACAATTGGGAGTACAATATAACTCTTGAAACTGTCTTCTTGGAGGTTTGCCCTCTTTTTAATTTTTTGGTCGATTTTCCACCCCAGAATTTATTTAGATAGCAGGTGTCATTTACCGAACTGCAATTTGGTGAATGTTTAGTGACCTTTAGCAATGGGTTTAAAGCTGCTGTTCTGGGCAGTGGCCTCAAGCAGGCAGCATTTCTCCATTCCCCAATCTGGGTACTAGGGCAGCAGAGCCTTTCTGGAAGTCGTGTCCTAGGTTGTAAATTACATTGGCATGTGCATGGAGAAACCCCATAAGTTTATGTCTCATTAATTCTTCTTGGTTTTAAAAATTTTCTTAATTGGGGTAAAGCTTAGAATATTGTCTGTCCTAGGTGTACACAATCTGGTTCATTTGTACATTATATATGTCTATTCAAGTACAGATCCTCTTCCCATGTAAAATGTTACTGAGGGTTCCGCAGACCTCCCTTGCTCTATGGTCGGTCTTTTTGAGATATGTATATAACATGTGTTTGTATACATATAGTAACACTAATCTTAATTTATCCATTCCCCCCACTTTTCCTTTTAGATGAGCACAGTTTGTTTTCTAAGTCTGGGAGTGTCTTTCTCTGTGGAAATATGTTCATTTGTGTCAGTTATTAGATAACGCCTGTAAGTCATATCATAGAATATAGGTCTTTTGCTTTCCGACTTACCTCATATTTCGTGATTATCTCCAGACTCATTTGTGGTGCCTCAGAGAGCAATGGTTCATTGTTTTCCATGGCTAATATTCCACTGTGTACATGGACCACTTCTTCTTTATCCACTCACCTGTTGTTGGACATTTTGATTGCTTCACTGTCTTGGCTATTGTGAATAAGGCTGCACTGCAGCTTTTGCGGCCTGTGTCTTCTCGATTCTTGTCTTCTCAGGTGAGAGGTCCAATGGTGCGCCTGCTGGATTGAATGGTACCTCCATTTTTACTTTGAAACACAGCTCCTTTCTGTTCTCATCATTGGCTGTTACGCCTTTACGTCTCACCAGCAGGTAGAGGGTACACAGTTCTCTAAATCCCCTTCAGCATTTATTGTTTGTAGACTTTTTGCTGATGGTGAGTCGACTGGTGTAAGTTGAAACTTTTTGTAGATTAGATTGCATGGGTCTAACACTCCCTGAGGTTGAGCTTTTATCCATTTTCCTTGTTTTAAAGAAGAGCGTGAGTAAACCTAAACTCTTCATACTCTCTTCTTGAAACATTTGCCTCTTTTGAATTTTATTGTCCATTCCCTACTTCTGCACAGTTTTTTAGGGCAGGTGTCCTTTACAGCCCTGAGTCCTTGTGAATGTTAAGTGACCATTAGCTGTGAGTTTAAAGCTGTTCTTGCAGGAAACGGCCACTAGGTGGCAGCATTTCCCCGTAAACAAATTTGGTTACTAGGGAAACAGAGAGCCTTAATGGAAGCGGTGTTCTAGGTTGTAAATTAGAATGGAATGTGCCAGGAAAAAGCCCTTTAAGTTTATGTCTCATTACTTCTTGTTCATATTTGTAATTTACTTTTTATTTTTTATCCCAGCAAATATGATTACAATGGTTTGTTTGTTCTAGGTGTGCAAGATGTGGTTCTTTCACACATATACATGTATCTATTCTCCCTCCCATCCTTTTCCCATGTAGGTTATGACACAATGTTGAGTAGTCTTCTCCTCGTCTTCCGTACGTCTTTGGTGGTTATGTATTTCACATGGTATGTATATCTCTGTTAAACCCAATATGGTAATGTATCCAATCCTCATCCCTTTCTATGTGGTGAACAATAAGTTTTTTAACGATTCTGTGATTGCCTTTCTCTGTGGAAATATCTTCATTGGTATCAATTTTTAAGTAACTCTTAAAAGGGATATGACAGGATATGTGTCTTTTGCTTTCTCACTTACTACAGGTGGCGTGAGTACGTCTAGACTCATCTATGGTGCTGCAAATGGCATTGTTTCATTTTTTCACTAGCGAACATTCCATCTGTACACGGAAGAGTTCTTCTTTGTCCACCCATCTGTTGGTGGACTTTTTGGTTACTTCCCTATCTTGGCTATTGTAATACTGTGCAATGCAGATTTGCCTGCCTGTGTCTTTCCAATTCTCTCTTCTTAGATTATAGGTCGAGGAGTGGGCCTGCTGGATCATATGGTAGCTCAATGTTTACCTTTTTAAGGCACCTCCATTCTGTTCTCATTCGTGGCCCTTTCCAACTTACGTCCCACTTGAAGTTGAGTGTATGCATTTCTCCACAACACCTTCAGCATTTATTGTTTTGTAGTTTTCTTGCTGATGGTTATTCTGACAAGTGTGAGCTGATACCTCTCTGTGGTTGAATTCGAATGTGCCACATAATCCGTTGAAATTGAGCTTTAAGGCATGTCTTTTTTATTTTTCAAGCTGTGATTATCCCTTAGTTCTTCAAAGTGTTCTCTTTAAGTATGTGTCCCATTTTGAAATGTTTTGTCCGTTACCTCCCTCAAGACATTTTGAGGGCAGGTTTCATTTACAGTTCTGCAGTACTTGTTCCTATGAAATGACCATTAGCACAGGCTTTAAAGCTGCTTTTGCAGGTAACTGCCAGAGGGTGGCAGCCTTTCTATGTCCCCCACCCTGGTATCTAGGGAAAAGCCCTTGCGGCCTGTGGGGTTTCTCGGGTATAAATTAGAGTGGAGTGTGCCCGGACAAACCCAGACAAGCTGATGTCTCCTTACGTTTGTTGGATTTTTAAATTTATTTTTTATTTTTTATTGGAGTAAATTTCCACTGTGTACGTGGACCACTTCTACTTTGTGCATTCCTCGGTTGATGGACATTTTCATTGCTTCCAAGTGTTGGCTATGGTAAATATTGTTGGAGTGCAGGATTGGCAGCCTGTGACTTTTTGATTCTCATTTTCTCAGGTGATAGACCCAGCAGTGGGTGTGATTGACTGACTGGTAGCACGGAGTTTCCCTTTTCAAAGCACCTTCTTTGTGTTTTCATTAGTGGCTCTTACCACGTCCCCCTTAGAATCGAGGGTACGCATTTCTCCACAATCGCTTCAGCATTTATTGTTTGCAGCATTTATGCTAGTGGCCCTTCTGGCTGCTGTGAGCTGATAGGTTTTTGTAATTTGAGTTTGCATGTCTTTGAAAATTCGTAAAACTCATCATTTTTCTCTGCCGTTTTCTTTTCTGTTAAAAAAAGGAAACAATTGGGAGTACAATATAACTCTTGAAACTGTCTTCTTGGAGGTTTGCCCTCTTTTTAATTTTTTGGTCGATTTTCCACCCCAGAATTTATTTAGATAGCAGGTGTCATTTACCGAACTGCAATTTGGTGAATGTTTAGTGACCTTTAGCAATGGGTTTAAAGCTGCTGTTCTGGGCAGTGGCCTCAAGCAGGCAGCATTTCTCCATTCCCCAATCTGGGTACTAGGGCAGCAGAGCCTTTCTGGAAGTCGTGTCCTAGGTTGTAAATTACATTGGCATGTGCATGGAGAAACCCCATAAGTTTATGTCTCATTAATTCTTCTTGGTTTTAAAAATTTTCTTAATTGGGGTAAAGCTTAGAATATTGTCTGTCCTAGGTGTACACAATCTGGTTCATTTGTACATTATATATGTCTATTCAAGTACAGATCCTCTTCCCATGTAAAATGTTACTGAGGGTTCCGCAGACCTCCCTTGCTCTATGGTCGGTCTTTTTGAGATATGTATATAACATGTGTTTGTATACATATAGTAACACTAATCTTAATTTATCCATTCCCCCCACTTTTCCTTTTAGATGAGCACAGTTTGTTTTCTAAGTCTGGGAGTGTCTTTCTCTGTGGAAATATGTTCATTTGTGTCAGTTATTAGATAACGCCTGTAAGTCATATCATAGAATATAGGTCTTTTGCTTTCCGACTTACCTCATATTTCGTGATTATCTCCAGACTCATTTGTGGTGCCTCAGAGAGCAATGGTTCATTGTTTTCCATGGCTAATATTCCACTGTGTACATGGACCACTTCTTCTTTATCCACTCACCTGTTGTTGGACATTTTGATTGCTTCACTGTCTTGGCTATTGTGAATAAGGCTGCACTGCAGCTTTTGCGGCCTGTGTCTTCTCGATTCTTGTCTTCTCAGGTGAGAGGTCCAATGGTGCGCCTGCTGGATTGAATGGTACCTCCATTTTTACTTTGAAACACAGCTCCTTTCTGTTCTCATCATTGGCTGTTACGCCTTTACGTCTCACCAGCAGGTAGAGGGTACACAGTTCTCTAAATCCCCTTCAGCATTTATTGTTTGTAGACTTTTTGCTGATGGTGAGTCGACTGGTGTAAGTTGAAACTTTTTGTAGATTAGATTGCATGGGTCTA
Organism: Balaenoptera borealis; assembly: GCF_965194805.1. Taxonomy (NCBI): domain Eukaryota; kingdom Metazoa; phylum Chordata; class Mammalia; order Artiodactyla; family Balaenopteridae; genus Balaenoptera; species Balaenoptera borealis. Next base: position 216,128 of record NW_028123483.1, on the reverse strand, counting down.
ACACTCCCTGAGGTTGAGCTTTTATCCATTTTCCTTGTTTTAAAGAAGAGCGTGAGTAAACCTAAACTCTTCATACTCTCTTCTTGAAACATTTGCCTCTTTTGAATTTTATTGTCCATTCCCTACTTCTGCACAGTTTTTTAGGGCAGGTGTCCTTTACAGCCCTGAGTCCTTGTGAATGTTAAGTGACCATTAGCTGTGAGTTTAAAGCTGTTCTTGCAGGAAACGGCCACTAGGTGGCAGCATTTCCCCGTAAACAAATTTGGTTACTAGGGAAACAGAGAGCCTTAATGGAAGCGGTGTTCTAGGTTGTAAATTAGAATGGAATGTGCCAGGAAAAAGCCCTTTAAGTTTATGTCTCATTACTTCTTGTTCATATTTGTAATTTACTTTTTATTTTTTATCCCAGCAAATATGATTACAATGGTTTGTTTGTTCTAGGTGTGCAAGATGTGGTTCTTTCACACATATACATGTATCTATTCTCCCTCCCATCCTTTTCCCATGTAGGTTATGACACAATGTTGAGTAGTCTTCTCCTCGTCTTCCGTACGTCTTTGGTGGTTATGTATTTCACATGGTATGTATATCTCTGTTAAACCCAATATGGTAATGTATCCAATCCTCATCCCTTTCTATGTGGTGAACAATAAGTTTTTTAACGATTCTGTGATTGCCTTTCTCTGTGGAAGTACCTTCATTGGTATCAATTTTTAAGTAACTCTTAAAAGGGATATGACAGGATATGTGTCTTTTGCTTTCTCACTTACTACAGGTGGCGTGAGTACGTCTAGACTCATCTATGGTGCTGCAAATGGCATTGTTTCATTTTTTCACTAGCGAACATTCCATCTGTACACGGAAGAGTTCTTCTTTGTCCACCCATCTGTTGGTGGACTTTTTGGTTACTTCCCTATCTTGGCTATTGTAATACTGTGCAATGCAGATTTGCCTGCCTGTGTCTTTCCAATTCTCTCTTCTTAGATTATAGGTCGAGGAGTGGGCCTGCTGGATCATATGGTAGCTCAATGTTTACCTTTTTAAGGCACCTCCATTCTGTTCTCATTCGTGGCCCTTTCCAACTTACGTCCCCCTTGAAGTTGAGTGTATGCATTTCTCCACAACACCTTCAGCATTTATTGTTTTGTAGTTTTCTTGCTGATGGTTATTCTGACAAGTGTGAGCTGATACCTCCCTGTGGTTGAATTCGAATGTGCCACATAATCCGTTGAAATTGAGCTTTAAGGCATGTCTTTTTTATTTTTCAAGCTGTGATTATCCCTTAGTTCTTCAAAGTGTTCTCTTTAAGTATGTGTCCCATTTTGAAATGTTTTGTCCGTTACCTCCCTCAAGACATTTTGAGGGCAGGTTTCATTTACAGTTCTGCAGTACTTGTTCCTATGAAATGACCATTAGCACAGGCTTTAAAGCTGCTTTTGCAGGTAACTGCCAGAGGGTGGCAGCCTTTCTATGTCCCCCACCCTGGTATCTAGGGAAAAGCCCTTGCGGCCTGTGGGGTTTCTCGGGTATAAATTAGAGTGGAGTGTGCCCGGACAAACCCAGACAAGCTGATGTCTCCTTACGTTTGTTGGATTTTTAAATTTATTTTTTATTTTTTATTGGAGTAAATTTCCACTGTGTACGTGGACCACTTCTACTTTGTGCATTCCTCGGTTGATGGACATTTTCATTGCTTCCAAGTGTTGGCTATGGTAAATATTGTTGGAGTGCAGGATTGGCAGCCTGTGACTTTTTGATTCTCATTTTCTCAGGTGATAGACCCAGCAGTGGGTGTGATTGACTGACTGGTAGCACGGAGTTTCCCTTTTCAAAGCACCTTCTTTGTGTTTTCATTAGTGGCTCTTACCACGTCCCCCTTAGAATCGAGGGTACGCATTTCTCCACAATCGCTTCAGCATTTATTGTTTGCAGCATTTATGCTAGTGGCCCTTCTGGCTGCTGTGAGCTGATAGGTTTTTGTAATTTGAGTTTGCATGTCTTTGAAAATTCGTAAAACTCATCATTTTTCTCTGCCGTTTTCTTTTCTGTTAAAAAAAGGAAACAATTGGGAGTACAATATAACTCTTGAAATTGTCTTCTTGGAGGTTTGCCCTCTTTTTAATTTTTTGGTCGATTTTCCACCCCAGAATTTATTTAGATAGCAGGTGTCATTTACCGAACTGCAATTTGGTGAATGTTTAGTGACCTTTAGCAATGGGTTTAAAGCTGCTGTTCTGGGCAGTGGCCTCAAGCAGGCAGCATTTCTCCATTCCCCAATCTGGGTACTAGGGCAGCAGAGCCTTTCTGGAAGTCGTGTCCTAGGTTGTAAATTACATTGGCATGTGCATGGAGAAACCCCATAAGTTTATGTCTCATTAATTCTTCTTGGTTTTAAAAATTTTCTTAATTGGGGTAAAGCTTAGAATATTGTCTGTCCTAGGTGTACACAATCTGGTTCATTTGTACATTATATATGTCTATTCAAGTACAGATCCTCTTCCCATGTAAAATGTTACTGAGGGTTCCGCAGACCTCCCTTGCTCTATGGTCGGTCTTTTTGAGATATGTATATAACATGTGTTTGTATACATATAGTAACACTAATCTTAATTTATCCATTCCCCCCACTTTTCCTTTTAGATGAGCACAGTTTGTTTTCTAAGTCTGGGAGTGTCTTTCTCTGTGGAAATATGTTCATTTGTGTCAGTTATTAGATAACGCCTGTAAGTCATATCATAGAATATAGGTCTTTTGCTTTCCGACTTACCTCATATTTCGTGATTATCTCCAGACTCATTTGTGGTGCCTCAGAGAGCAATGGTTCATTGTTTTCCATGGCTAATATTCCACTGTGTACATGGACCACTTCTTCTTTATCCACTCACCTGTTGTTGGACATTTTGATTGCTTCACTGTCTTGGCTATTGTGAATAAGGCTGCACTGCAGCTTTTGCGGCCTGTGTCTTCTCGATTCTTGTCTTCTCAGGTGAGAGGTCCAATGGTGCGCCTGCTGGATTGAATGGTACCTCCATTTTTACTTTGAAACACAGCTCCTTTCTGTTCTCATCATTGGCTGTTACGCCTTTACGTCTCACCAGCAGGTAGAGGGTACACAGTTCTCTAAATCCCCTTCAGCATTTATTGTTTGTAGACTTTTTGCTGATGGTGAGTCGACTGGTGTAAGTTGAAACTTTTTGTAGATTAGATTGCATGGGTCTAACACTCCCTGAGGTTGAGCTTTTATCCATTTTCCTTGTTTTAAAGAAGAGCGTGAGTAAACCTAAACTCTTCATACTCTCTTCTTGAAACATTTGCCTCTTTTGAATTTTATTGTCCATTCCCTACTTCTGCACAGTTTTTTAGGGCAGGTGTCCTTTACAGCCCTGAGTCCTTGTGAATGTTAAGTGACCATTAGCTGTGAGTTTAAAGCTGTTCTTGCAGGAAACGGCCACTAGGTGGCAGCATTTCCCCGTAAACAAATTTGGTTACTAGGGAAACAGAGAGCCTTAATGGAAGCGGTGTTCTAGGTTGTAAATTAGAATGGAATGTGCCAGGAAAAAGCCCTTTAAGTTTATGTCTCATTACTTCTTGTTCATATTTGTAATTTACTTTTTATTTTTTATCCCAGCAAATATGATTACAATGGTTTGTTTGTTCTAGGTGTGCAAGATGTGGTTCTTTCACACATATACATGTATCTATTCTCCCTCCCATCCTTTTCCCATGTAGGTTATGACACAATGTTGAGTAGTCTTCTCCTCGTCTTCCGTACGTCTTTGGTGGTTATGTATTTCACATGGTATGTATATCTCTGTTAAACCCAATATGGTAATGTATCCAATCCTCATCCCTTTCTATGTGGTGAACAATAAGTTTTTTAACGATTCTGTGATTGCCTTTCTCTGTGGAAGTACCTTCATTGGTATCAATTTTTAAGTAACTCTTAAAAGGGATATGACAGGATATGTGTCTTTTGCTTTCTCACTTACTACAGGTGGCGTGAGTACGTCTAGACTCATCTATGGTGCTGCAAATGGCATTGTTTCATTTTTTCACTAGCGAACATTCCATCTGTACACGGAAGAGTTCTTCTTTGTCCACCCATCTGTTGGTGGACTTTTTGGTTACTTCCCTATCTTGGCTATTGTAATACTGTGCAATGCAGATTTGCCTGCCTGTGTCTTTCCAATTCTCTCTTCTTAGATTATAGGTCGAGGAGTGGGCCTGCTGGATCATATGGTAGCTCAATGTTTACCTTTTTAAGGCACCTCCATTCTGTTCTCATTCGTGGCCCTTTCCAACTTACGTCCCCCTTGAAGTTGAGTGTATGCATTTCTCCACAACACCTTCAGCATTTATTGTTTTGTAGTTTTCTTGCTGATGGTTATTCTGACAAGTGTGAGCTGATACCTCCCTGTGGTTGAATTCGAATGTGCCACATAATCCGTTGAAATTGAGCTTTAAGGCATGTCTTTTTTATTTTTCAAGCTGTGATTATCCCTTAGTTCTTCAAAGTGTTCTCTTTAAGTATGTGTCCCATTTTGAAATGTTTTGTCCGTTACCTCCCTCAAGACATTTTGAGGGCAGGTTTCATTTACAGTTCTGCAGTACTTGTTCCTATGAAATGACCATTAGCACAGGCTTTAAAGCTGCTTTTGCAGGTAACTGCCAGAGGGTGGCAGCCTTTCTATGTCCCCCACCCTGGTATCTAGGGAAAAGCCCTTGCGGCCTGTGGGGTTTCTCGGGTATAAATTAGAGTGGAGTGTGCCCGGACAAACCCAGACAAGCTGATGTCTCCTTACGTTTGTTGGATTTTTAAATTTATTTTTTATTTTTTATTGGAGTAAATTTCCACTGTGTACGTGGACCACTTCTACTTTGTGCATTCCTCGGTTGATGGACATTTTCATTGCTTCCAAGTGTTGGCTATGGTAAATATTGTTGGAGTGCAGGATTGGCAGCCTGTGACTTTTTGATTCTCATTTTCTCAGGTGATAGACCCAGCAGTGGGTGTGATTGACTGACTGGTAGCACGGAGTTTCCCTTTTCAAAGCACCTTCTTTGTGTTTTCATTAGTGGCTCTTACCACGTCCCCCTTAGAATCGAGGGTACGCATTTCTCCACAATCGCTTCAGCATTTATTGTTTGCAGCATTTATGCTAGTGGCCCTTCTGGCTGCTGTGAGCTGATAGGTTTTTGTAATTTGAGTTTGCATGTCTTTGAAAATTCGTAAAACTCATCATTTTTCTCTGCCGTTTTCTTTTCTGTTAAAAAAAGGAAACAATTGGGAGTACAATATAACTCTTGAAACTGTCTTCTTGGAGGTTTGCCCTCTTTTTAATTTTTTGGTCGATTTTCCACCCCAGAATTTATTTAGAGAGCAGGTGTCATTTACCGAACTGCAATTTGGTGAATGTTTAGTGACCTTTAGCAATGGGTTTAAAGCTGCTGTTCTGGGCAGTGGCCTCAAGCAGGCAGCATTTCTCCATTCCCCAATCTGGGTACTAGGGCAGCAGAGCCTTTCTGGAAGTCGTGTCCTAGGTTGTAAATTACATTGGCATGTGCATGGAGAAACCCCATAAGTTTATGTCTCATTAATTCTTCTTGGTTTTAAAAATTTTCTTAATTGGGGTAAAGCTTAGAATATTGTCTGTCCTAGGTGTACACAATCTGGTTCATTTGTACATTATATATGTCTATTCAAGTACAGATCCTCTTCCCATGTAAAATGTTACTGAGGGTTCCGCAGACCTCCCTTGCTCTATGGTCGGTCTTTTTGAGATATGTATATAACATGTGTTTGTATACATATAGTAACACTAATCTTAATTTATCCATTCCCCCCACTTTTCCTTTTAGATGAGCACAGTTTGTTTTCTAAGTCTGGGAGTGTCTTTCTCTGTGGAAATATGTTCATTTGTGTCAGTTATTAGATAACGCCTGTAAGTCATATCATAGAATATAGGTCTTTTGCTTTCCGACTTACCTCATATTTCGTGATTATCTCCAGACTCATTTGTGGTGCCTCAGAGAGCAATGGTTCATTGTTTTCCATGGCTAATATTCCACTGTGTACATGGACCACTTCTTCTTTATCCACTCACCTGTTGTTGGACATTTTGATTGCTTCACTGTCTTGGCTATTGTGAATAAGGCTGCACTGCAGCTTTTGCGGCCTGTGTCTTCTCGATTCTTGTCTTCTCAGGTGAGAGGTCCAATGGTGCGCCTGCTGGATTGAATGGTACCTCCATTTTTACTTTGAAACACAGCTCCTTTCTGTTCTCATCATTGGCTGTTACGCCTTTACGTCTCACCAGCAGGTAGAGGGTACACAGTTCTCTAAATCCCCTTCAGCATTTATTGTTTGTAGACTTTTTGCTGATGGTGAGTCGACTGGTGTAAGTTGAAACTTTTTGTAGATTAGATTGCATGGGTCTAACACTCCCTGAGGTTGAGCTTTTATCCATTTTCCTTGTTTTAAAGAAGAGCGTGAGTAAACCTAAACTCTTCATACTCTCTTCTTGAAACATTTGCCTCTTTTGAATTTTATTGTCCATTCCCTACTTCTGCACAGTTTTTTAGGGCAGGTGTCCTTTACAGCCCTGAGTCCTTGTGAATGTTAAGTGACCATTAGCTGTGAGTTTAAAGCTGTTCTTGCAGGAAACGGCCACTAGGTGGCAGCATTTCCCCGTAAACAAATTTGGTTACTAGGGAAACAGAGAGCCTTAATGGAAGCGGTGTTCTAGGTTGTAAATTAGAATGGAATGTGCCAGGAAAAAGCCCTTTAAGTTTATGTCTCATTACTTCTTGTTCATATTTGTAATTTACTTTTTATTTTTTATCCCAGCAAATATGATTACAATGGTTTGTTTGTTCTAGGTGTGCAAGATGTGGTTCTTTCACACATATACATGTATCTATTCTCCCTCCCATCTTTTTCCCATGTAGGTTATGACACAATGTTGAGTAGTCTTCTCCTCGTCTTCCGTACGTCTTTGGTGGTTATGTATTTCACATGGTATGTATATCTCTGTTAAACCCAATATGGTAATGTATCCAATCCTCATCCCTTTCTATGTGGTGAACAATAAGTTTTTTAACGATTCTGTGATTGCCTTTCTCTGTGGAAATATCTTCATTGGTATCAATTTTTAAGTAACTCTTAAAAGGGATATGACAGGATATGTGTCTTTTGCTTTCTCACTTACTACAGGTGGCGTGAGTACGTCTAGACTCATCTATGGTGCTGCAAATGGCATTGTTTCATTTCTTCACTAGCGAACATTCCATCTGTACACGGAAGAGTTCTTCTTTGTCCACCCATCTGTTGGTGGACTTTTTGGTTACTTCCCTATCTTGGCTATTGTAATACTGTGCAATGCAGATTTGCCTGCCTGTGTCTTTCCAATTCTCTCTTCTTAGATTATAGGTCGAGGAGTGGGCCTGCTGGATCATATGGTAGCTCAATGTTTACCTTTTTAAGGCACCTCCATTCTGTTCTCATTCGTGGCCCTTTCCAACTTACGTCCCACTTGAAGTTGAGTGTATGCATTTCTCCACAACACCTTCAGCATTTATTGTTTTGTAGTTTTCTTGCTGATGGTTATTCTGACAAGTGTGAGCTGATACCTCTCTGTGGTTGAATTCGAATGTGCCACATAATCCGTTGAAATTGAGCTTTAAGGCATGTCTTTTTTATTTTTCAAGCTGTGATTATCCCTTAGTTCTTCAAAGTGTTCTCTTTAAGTATGTGTCCCATTTTGAAATGTTTTGTCCGTTACCTCCCTCAAGACATTTTGAGGGCAGGTTTCATTTACAGTTCTGCAGTACTTGTTCCTATGAAATGACCATTAGCACAGGCTTTAAAGCTGCTTTTGCAGGTAACTGCCAGAGGGTGGCAGCCTTTCTATGTCCCCCACCCTGGTATCTAGGGAAAAGCCCTTGCGGCCTGTGGGGTTTCTCGGGTATAAATTAGAGTGGAGTGTGCCCGGACAAACCCAGACAAGCTGATGTCTCCTTACGTTTGTTGGATTTTTAAATTTAATTTTTATTTTTTATTGGAGTAAATTTCCACTGTGTACGTGGACCACTTCTACTTTGTGCATTCCTCGGTTGATGGACATTTTCATTGCTTCCAAGTGTTGGCTATGGTAAATATTGTTGGAGTGCAGGATTGGCAGCCTGTGACTTTTTGATTCTCATTTTCTCAGGTGATAGACCCAGCAGTGGGTGTGATTGACTGACTGGTAGCACGGAGTTTCCCTTTTCAAAGCACCTTCTTTGTGTTTTCATTAGTGGCTCTTACCACGTCCCCCTTAGAATCGAGGGTACGCATTTCTCCACAATCGCTTCAGCATTTATTGTTTGCAGCATTTATGCTAGTGGCCCTTCTGGCTGCTGTGAGCTGATAGGTTTTTGTAATTTGAGTTTGCATGTCTTTGAAAATTCGTAAAACTCATCATTTTTCTCTGCCGTTTTCTTTTCTGTTAAAAAAAGGAAACAATTGGGAGTACAATATAACTCTTGAAACTGTCTTCTTGGAGGTTTGCCCTCTTTTTAATTTTTTGGTCGATTTTCCACCCCAGAATTTATTTAGATAGCAGGTGTCATTTACCGAACTGCAATTTGGTGAATGTTTAGTGACCTTTAGCAATGGGTTTAAAGCTGCTGTTCTGGGCAGTGGCCTCAAGCAGGCAGCATTTCTCCATTCCCCAATCTGGGTACTAGGGCAGCAGAGCCTTTCTGGAAGTCGTGTCCTAGGTTGTAAATTACATTGGCATGTGCATGGAGAAACCCCATAAGTTTATGTCTCATTAATTCTTCTTGGTTTTAAAAATTTTCTTAATTGGGGTAAAGCTTAGAATATTGTCTGTCCTAGGTGTACACAATCTGGTTCATTTGTACATTATATATGTCTATTCAAGTACAGATCCTCTTCCCATGTAAAATGTTACTGAGGGTTCCGCAGACCTCCCTTGCTCTATGGTCGGTCTTTTTGAGATATGTATATAACATGTGTTTGTATACATATAGTAACACTAATCTTAATTTATCCATTCCCCCCACTTTTCCTTTTAGATGAGCACAGTTTGTTTTCTAAGTCTGGGAGTGTCTTTCTCTGTGGAAATATGTTCATTTGTGTCAGTTATTAGATAACGCCTGTAAGTCATATCATAGAATATAGGTCTTTTGCTTTCCGACTTACCTCATATTTCGTGATTATCTCCAGACTCATTTGTGGTGCCTCAGAGAGCAATGGTTCATTGTTTTCCATGGCTAATATTCCACTGTGTACATGGACCACTTCTTCTTTATCCACTCACCTGTTGTTGGACATTTTGATTGCTTCACTGTCTTGGCTATTGTGAATAAGGCTGCACTGCAGCTTTTGCGGCCTGTGTCTTCTCGATTCTTGTCTTCTCAGGTGAGAGGTCCAATGGTGCGCCTGCTGGATTGAATGGTACCTCCATTTTTACTTTGAAACACAGCTCCTTTCTGTTCTCATCATTGGCTGTTACGCCTTTACGTCTCACCAGCAGGTAGAGGGTACACAGTTCTCTAAATCCCCTTCAGCATTTATTGTTTGTAGACTTTTTGCTGATGGTGAGTCGACTGGTGTAAGTTGAAACTTTTTGTAGATTAGATTGCATGGGTCTAACACTCCCTGAGGTTGAGCTTTTATCCATTTTCCTTGTTTTAAAGAAGAGCGTGAGTAAACCTAAACTCTTCATACTCTCTTCTTGAAACATTTGCCTCTTTTGAATTTTATTGTCCATTCCCTACTTCTGCACAGTTTTTTAGGGCAGGTGTCCTTTACAGCCCTGAGTCCTTGTGAATGTTAAGTGACCATTAGCTGTGAGTTTAAAGCTGTTCTTGCAGGAAACGGCCACTAGGTGGCAGCATTTCCCCGTAAACAAATTTGGTTACTAGGGAAACAGAGAGCCTTAATGGAAGCGGTGTTCTAGGTTGTAAATTAGAATGGAATGTGCCAGGAAAAAGCCCTTTAAGTTTATGTCTCATTACTTCTTGTTCATATTTGTAATTTACTTTTTATTTTTTATCCCAGCAAATATGATTACAATGGTTTGTTTGTTCTAGGTGTGCAAGATGTGGTTCTTTCACACATATACATGTATCTATTCTCCCTCCCATCCTTTTCCCATGTAGGTTATGACACAATGTTGAGTAGTCTTCTCCTCGTCTTCCGTACGTCTTTGGTGGTTATGTATTTCACATGGTATGTATATCTCTGTTAAACCCAATATGGTAATGTATCCAATCCTCATCCCTTTCTATGTGGTGAACAATAAGTTTTTTAACGATTCTGTGATTGCCTTTCTCTGTGGAAATATCTTCATTGGTATCAATTTTTAAGTAACTCTTAAAAGGGATATGACAGGATATGTGTCTTTTGCTTTCTCACTTACTACAGGTGGCGTGAGTACGTCTAGACTCATCTATGGTGCTGCAAATGGCATTGTTTCATTTCTTCACTAGCGAACATTCCATCTGTACACGGAAGAGTTCTTCTTTGTCCACCCATCTGTTGGTGGACTTTTTGGTTACTTCCCTATCTTGGCTATTGTAATACTGTGCAATGCAGATTTGCCTGCCTGTGTCTTTCCAATTCTCTCTTCTTAGATTATAGGTCGAGGAGTGGGCCTGCTGGATCATATGGTAGCTCAATGTTTACCTTTTTAAGGCACCTCCATTCTGTTCTCATTCGTGGCCCTTTCCAACTTACGTCCCACTTGAAGTTGAGTGTATGCATTTCTCCACAACACCTTCAGCATTTATTGTTTTGTAGTTTTCTTGCTGATGGTTATTCTGACAAGTGTGAGCTGATACCTCTCTGTGGTTGAATTCGAATGTGCCACATAATCCGTTGAAATTGAGCTTTAAGGCATGTCTTTTTTATTTTTCAAGCTGTGATTATCCCTTAGTTCTTCAAAGTGTTCTCTTTAAGTATGTGTCCCATTTTGAAATGTTTTGTCCGTTACCTCCCTCAAGACATTTTGAGGGCAGGTTTCATTTACAGTTCTGCAGTACTTGTTCCTATGAAATGACCATTAGCACAGGCTTTAAAGCTGCTTTTGCAGGTAACTGCCAGAGGGTGGCAGCCTTTCTATGTCCCCCACCCTGGTATCTAGGGAAAAGCCCTTGCGGCCTGTGGGGTTTCTCGGGTATAAATTAGAGTGGAGTGTGCCCGGACAAACCCAGACAAGCTGATGTCTCCTTACGTTTGTTGGATTTTTAAATTTATTTTTTATTTTTTATTGGAGTAAATTTCCACTGTGTACGTGGACCACTTCTACTTTGTGCATTCCTCGGTTGATGGACATTTTCATTGCTTCCAAGTGTTGGCTATGGTAAATATTGTTGGAGTGCAGGATTGGCAGCCTGTGACTTTTTGATTCTCATTTTCTCAGGTGATAGACCCAGCAGTGGGTGTGATTGACTGACTGGTAGCACGGAGTTTCCCTTTTCAAAGCACCTTCTTTGTGTTTTCATTAGTGGCTCTTACCACGTCCCCCTTAGAATCGAGGGTACGCATTTCTCCACAATCGCTTCAGCATTTATTGTTTGCAGCATTTATGCTAGTGGCCCTTCTGGCTGCTGTGAGCTGATAGGTTTTTGTAATTTGAGTTTGCATGTCTTTGAAAATTCGTAAAACTCATCATTTTTCTCTGCCGTTTTCTTTTCTGTTAAAAAAAGGAAACAATTGGGAGTACAATATAACTCTTGAAACTGTCTTCTTGGAGGTTTGCCCTCTTTTTAATTTTTTGGTCGATTTTCCACCCCAGAATTTATTTAGATAGCAGGTGTCATTTACCGAACTGCAATTTGGTGAATGTTTAGTGACCTTTAGCAATGGGTTTAAAGCTGCTGTTCTGGGCAGTGGCCTCAAGCAGGCAGCATTTCTCCATTCCCCAATCTGGGTACTAGGGCAGCAGAGCCTTTCTGGAAGTCGTGTCCTAGGTTGTAAATTACATTGGCATGTGCATGGAGAAACCCCATAAGTTTATGTCTCATTAATTCTTCTTGGTTTTAAAAATTTTCTTAATTGGGGTAAAGCTTAGAATATTGTCTGTCCTAGGTGTACACAATCTGGTTCATTTGTACATTATATATGTCTATTCAAGTACAGATCCTCTTCCCATGTAAAATGTTACTGAGGGTTCCGCAGACCTCCCTTGCTCTATGGTCGGTCTTTTTGAGATATGTATATAACATGTGTTTGTATACATATAGTAACACTAATCTTAATTTATCCATTCCCCCCACTTTTCCTTTTAGATGAGCACAGTTTGTTTTCTAAGTCTGGGAGTGTCTTTCTCTGTGGAAATATGTTCATTTGTGTCAGTTATTAGATAACGCCTGTAAGTCATATCATAGAATATAGGTCTTTTGCTTTCCGACTTACCTCATATTTCGTGATTATCTCCAGACTCATTTGTGGTGCCTCAGAGAGCAATGGTTCATTGTTTTCCATGGCTAATATTCCACTGTGTACATGGACCACTTCTTCTTTATCCACTCACCTGTTGTTGGACATTTTGATTGCTTCACTGTCTTGGCTATTGTGAATAAGGCTGCACTGCAGCTTTTGCGGCCTGTGTCTTCTCGATTCTTGTCTTCTCAGGTGAGAGGTCCAATGGTGCGCCTGCTGGATTGAATGGTACCTCCATTTTTACTTTGAAACACAGCTCCTTTCTGTTCTCATCATTGGCTGTTACGCCTTTACGTCTCACCAGCAGGTAGAGGGTACACAGTTCTCTAAATCCCCTTCAGCATTTATTGTTTGTAGACTTTTTGCTGATGGTGAGTCGACTGGTGTAAGTTGAAACTTTTTGTAGATTAGATTGCATGGGTCTAACACTCCCTGAGGTTGAGCTTTTATCCATTTTCCTTGTTTTAAAGAAGAGCGTGAGTAAACCTAAACTCTTCATACTCTCTTCTTGAAACATTTGCCTCTTTTGAATTTTATTGTCCATTCCCTACTTCTGCACAGTTTTTTAGGGCAGGTGTCCTTTACAGCCCTGAGTCCTTGTGAATGTTAAGTGACCATTAGCTGTGAGTTTAAAGCTGTTCTTGCAGGAAACGGCCACTAGGTGGCAGCATTTCCCCGTAAACAAATTTGGTTACTAGGGAAACAGAGAGCCTTAATGGAAGCGGTGTTCTAGGTTGTAAATTAGAATGGAATGTGCCAGGAAAAAGCCCTTTAAGTTTATGTCTCATTACTTCTTGTTCATATTTGTAATTTACTTTTTATTTTTTATCCCAGCAAATATGATTACAATGGTTTGTTTGTTCTAGGTGTGCAAGATGTGGTTCTTTCACACATATACATGTATCTATTCTCCCTCCCATCCTTTTCCCATGTAGGTTATGACACAATGTTGAGTAGTCTTCTCCTCGTCTTCCGTACGTCTTTGGTGGTTATGTATTTCACATGGTATGTATATCTCTGTTAAACCCAATATGGTAATGTATCCAATCCTCATCCCTTTCTATGAGGTGAACAATAAGTTTTTTAACGATTCTGTGATTGCCTTTCTCTGTGGAAGTACCTTCATTGGTATCAATTTTTAAGTAACTCTTAAAAGGGATATGACAGGATATGTGTCTTTTGCTTTCTCACTTACTACAGGTGGCGTGAGTACGTCTAGACTCATCTATGGTGCTGCAAATGGCATTGTTTCATTTCTTCACTAGCGAACATTCCATCTGTACACGGAAGAGTTCTTCTTTGTCCACCCATCTGTTGGTGGACTTTTTGGTTACTTCCCTATCTTGGCTATTGTAATACTGTGCAATGCAGATTTGCCTGCCTGTGTCTTTCCAATTCTCTCTTCTTAGATTATAGGTCGAGGAGTGGGCCTGCTGGATCATATGGTAGCTCAATGTTTACCTTTTTAAGGCACCTCCATTCTGTTCTCATTCGTGGCCCTTTCCAACTTACGTCCCACTTGAAGTTGAGTGTATGCATTTCTCCACAACACCTTCAGCATTTATTGTTTTGTAGTTTTCTTGCTGATGGTTATTCTGACAAGTGTGAGCTGATACCTCTCTGTGGTTGAATTCGAATGTGCCACATAATCCGTTGAAATTGAGCTTTAAGGCATGTCTTTTTTATTTTTCAAGCTGTGATTATCCCTTAGTTCTTCAAAGTGTTCTCTTTAAGTATGTGTCCCATTTTGAAATGTTTTGTCCGTTACCTCCCTCAAGACATTTTGAGGGCAGGTTTCATTTACAGTTCTGCAGTACTTGTTCCTATGAAATGACCATTAGCACAGGCTTTAAAGCTGCTTTTGCAGGTAACTGCCAGAGGGTGGCAGCCTTTCTATGTCCCCCACCCTGGTATCTAGGGAAAAGCCCTTGCGGCCTGTGGGGTTTCTCGGGTATAAATTAGAGTGGAGTGTGCCCGGACAAACCCAGACAAGCTGATGTCTCCTTACGTTTGTTGGATTTTTAAATTTATTTTTTATTTTTTATTGGAGTAAATTTCCACTGTGTACGTGGACCACTTCTACTTTGTGCATTCCTCGGTTGATGGACATTTTCATTGCTTCCAAGTGTTGGCTATGGTAAATATTGTTGGAGTGCAGGATTGGCAGCCTGTGACTTTTTGATTCTCATTTTCTCAGGTGATAGACCCAGCAGTGGGTGTGATTGACTGACTGGTAGCACGGAGTTTCCCTTTTCAAAGCACCTTCTTTGTGTTTTCATTAGTGGCTCTTACCACGTCCCCCTTAGAATCGAGGGTACGCATTTCTCCACAATCGCTTCAGCATTTATTGTTTGCAGCATTTATGCTAGTGGCCCTTCTGGCTGCTGTGAGCTGATAGGTTTTTGTAATTTGAGTTTGCATGTCTTTGAAAATTCGTAAAACTCATCATTTTTCTCTGCCGTTTTCTTTTCTGTTAAAAAAAGGAAACAATTGGGAGTACAATATAACTCTTGAAACTGTCTTCTTGGAGGTTTGCCCTCTTTTTAATTTTTTGGTCGATTTTCCACCCCAGAATTTATTTAGATAGCAGGTGTCATTTACCGAACTGCAATTTGGTGAATGTTTAGTGACCTTTAGCAATGGGTTTAAAGCTGCTGTTCTGGGCAGTGGCCTCAAGCAGGCAGCATTTCTCCATTCCCCAATCTGGGTACTAGGGCAGCAGAGCCTTTCTGGAAGTCGTGTCCTAGGTTGTAAATTACATTGGCATGTGCATGGAGAAACCCCATAAGTTTATGTCTCATTAATTCTTCTTGGTTTTAAAAATTTTCTTAATTGGGGTAAAGCTTAGAATATTGTCTGTCCTAGGTGTACACAATCTGGTTCATTTGTACATTATATATGTCTATTCAAGTACAGATCCTCTTCCCATGTAAAATGTTACTGAGGGTTCCGCAGACCTCCCTTGCTCTATGGTCGGTCTTTTTGAGATATGTATATAACATGTGTTTGTATACATATAGTAACACTAATCTTAATTTATCCATTCCCCCCACTTTTCCTTTTAGATGAGCACAGTTTGTTTTCTAAGTCTGGGAGTGTCTTTCTCTGTGGAAATATGTTCATTTGTGTCAGTTATTAGATAACGCCTGTAAGTCATATCATAGAATATAGGTCTTTTGCTTTCCGACTTACCTCATATTTCGTGATTATCTCCAGACTCATTTGTGGTGCCTCAGAGAGCAATGGTTCATTGTTTTCCATGGCTAATATTCCACTGTGTACATGGACCACTTCTTCTTTATCCACTCACCTGTTGTTGGACATTTTGATTGCTTCACTGTCTTGGCTATTGTGAATAAGGCTGCACTGCAGCTTTTGCGGCCTGTGTCTTCTCGATTCTTGTCTTCTCAGGTGAGAGGTCCAATGGTGCGCCTGCTGGATTGAATGGTACCTCCATTTTTACTTTGAAACACAGCTCCTTTCTGTTCTCATCATTGGCTGTTACGCCTTTACGTCTCACCAGCAGGTAGAGGGTACACAGTTCTCTAAATCCCCTTCAGCATTTATTGTTTGTAGACTTTTTGCTGATGGTGAGTCGACTGGTGTAAGTTGAAACTTTTTGTAGATTAGATTGCATGGGTCTAACACTCCCTGAGGTTGAGCTTTTATCCATTTTCCTTGTTTTAAAGAAGAGCGTGAGTAAACCTAAACTCTTCATACTCTCTTCTTGAAACATTTGCCTCTTTTGAATTTTATTGTCCATTCCCTACTTCTGCACAGTTTTTTAGGGCAGGTGTCCTTTACAGCCCTGAGTCCTTGTGAATGTTAAGTGACCATTAGCTGTGAGTTTAAAGCTGTTCTTGCAGGAAACGGCCACTAGGTGGCAGCATTTCCCCGTAAACAAATTTGGTTACTAGGGAAACAGAGAGCCTTAATGGAAGCGGTGTTCTAGGTTGTAAATTAGAATGGAATGTGCCAGGAAAAAGCCCTTTAAGTTTATGTCTCATTACTTCTTGTTCATATTTGTAATTTACTTTTTATTTTTTATCCCAGCAAATATGATTACAATGGTTTGTTTGTTCTAGGTGTGCAAGATGTGGTTCTTTCACACATATACATGTATCTATTCTCCCTCCCATCCTTTTCCCATGTAGGTTATGACACAATGTTGAGTAGTCTTCTCCTCGTCTTCCGTACGTCTTTGGTGGTTATGTATTTCACATGGTATGTATATCTCTGTTAAACCCAATATGGTAATGTATCCAATCCTCATCCCTTTCTATGTGGTGAACAATAAGTTTTTTAACGATTCTGTGATTGCCTTTCTCTGTGGAAGTACCTTCATTGGTATCAATTTTTAAGTAACTCTTAAAAGGGATATGACAGGATATGTGTCTTTTGCTTTCTCACTTACTACAGGTGGCGTGAGTACGTCTAGACTCATCTATGGTGCTGCAAATGGCATTGTTTCATTTTTTCACTAGCGAACATTCCATCTGTACACGGAAGAGTTCTTCTTTGTCCACCCATCTGTTGGTGGACTTTTTGGTTACTTCCCTATCTTGGCTATTGTAATACTGTGCAATGCAGATTTGCCTGCCTGTGTCTTTCCAATTCTCTCTTCTTAGATTATAGGTCGAGGAGTGGGCCTGCTGGATCATATGGTAGCTCAATGTTTACCTTTTTAAGGCACCTCCATTCTGTTCTCATTCGTGGCCCTTTCCAACTTACGTCCCCCTTGAAGTTGAGTGTATGCATTTCTCCACAACACCTTCAGCATTTATTGTTTTGTAGTTTTCTTGCTGATGGTTATTCTGACAAGTGTGAGCTGATACCTCCCTGTGGTTGAATTCGAATGTGCCACATAATCCGTTGAAATTGAGCTTTAAGGCATGTCTTTTTTATTTTTCAAGCTGTGATTATCCCTTAGTTCTTCAAAGTGTTCTCTTTAAGTATGTGTCCCATTTTGAAATGTTTTGTCCGTTACCTCCCTCAAGACATTTTGAGGGCAGGTTTCATTTACAGTTCTGCAGTACTTGTTCCTATGAAATGACCATTAGCACAGGCTTTAAAGCTGCTTTTGCAGGTAACTGCCAGAGGGTGGCAGCCTTTCTATGTCCCCCACCCTGGTATCTAGGGAAAAGCCCTTGCGGCCTGTGGGGTTTCTCGGGTATAAATTAGAGTGGAGTGTGCCCGGACAAACCCAGACAAGCTGATGTCTCCTTACGTTTGTTGGATTTTTAAATTTATTTTTTATTTTTTATTGGAGTAAATTTCCACTGTGTACGTGGACCACTTCTACTTTGTGCATTCCTCGGTTGATGGACATTTTCATTGCTTCCAAGTGTTGGCTATGGTAAATATTGTTGGAGTGCAGGATTGGCAGCCTGTGACTTTTTGATTCTCATTTTCTCAGGTGATAGACCCAGCAGTGGGTGTGATTGACTGACTGGTAGCACGGAGTTTCCCTTTTCAAAGCACCTTCTTTGTGTTTTCATTAGTGGCTCTTACCACGTCCCCCTTAGAATCGAGGGTACGCATTTCTCCACAATCGCTTCAGCATTTATTGTTTGCAGCATTTATGCTAGTGGCCCTTCTGGCTGCTGTGAGCTGATAGGTTTTTGTAATTTGAGTTTGCATGTCTTTGAAAATTCGTAAAACTCATCATTTTTCTCTGCCGTTTTCTTTTCTGTTAAAAAAAGGAAACAATTGGGAGTACAATATAACTCTTGAAACTGTCTTCTTGGAGGTTTGCCCTCTTTTTAATTTTTTGGTCGATTTTCCACCCCAGAATTTATTTAGATAGCAGGTGTCATTTACCGAACTGCAATTTGGTGAATGTTTAGTGACCTTTAGCAATGGGTTTAAAGCTGCTGTTCTGGGCAGTGGCCTCAAGCAGGCAGCATTTCTCCATTCCCCAATCTGGGTACTAGGGCAGCAGAGCCTTTCTGGAAGTCGTGTCCTAGGTTGTAAATTACATTGGCATGTGCATGGAGAAACCCCATAAGTTTATGTCTCATTAATTCTTCTTGGTTTTAAAAATTTTCTTAATTGGGGTAAAGCTTAGAATATTGTCTGTCCTAGGTGTACACAATCTGGTTCATTTGTACATTATATATGTCTATTCAAGTACAGATCCTCTTCCCATGTAAAATGTTACTGAGGGTTCCGCAGACCTCCCTTGCTCTATGGTCGGTCTTTTTGAGATATGTATATAACATGTGTTTGTATACATATAGTAACACTAATCTTAATTTATCCATTCCCCCCACTTTTCCTTTTAGATGAGCACAGTTTGTTTTCTAAGTCTGGGAGTGTCTTTCTCTGTGGAAATATGTTCATTTGTGTCAGTTATTAGATAACGCCTGTAAGTCATATCATAGAATATAGGTCTTTTGCTTTCCGACTTACCTCATATTTCGTGATTATCTCCAGACTCATTTGTGGTGCCTCAGAGAGCAATGGTTCATTGTTTTCCATGGCTAATATTCCACTGTGTACATGGACCACTTCTTCTTTATCCACTCACCTGTTGTTGGACATTTTGATTGCTTCACTGTCTTGGCTATTGTGAATAAGGCTGCACTGCAGCTTTTGCGGCCTGTGTCTTCTCGATTCTTGTCTTCTCAGGTGAGAGGTCCAATGGTGCGCCTGCTGGATTGAATGGTACCTCCATTTTTACTTTGAAACACAGCTCCTTTCTGTTCTCATCATTGGCTGTTACGCCTTTACGTCTCACCAGCAGGTAGAGGGTACACAGTTCTCTAAATCCCCTTCAGCATTTATTGTTTGTAGACTTTTTGCTGATGGTGAGTCGACTGGTGTAAGTTGAAACTTTTTGTAGATTAGATTGCATGGGTCTAACACTCCCTGAGGTTGAGCTTTTATCCATTTTCCTTGTTTTAAAGAAGAGCGTGAGTAAACCTAAACTCTTCATACTCTCTTCTTGAAACATTTGCCTCTTTTGAATTTTATTGTCCATTCCCTACTTCTGCACAGTTTTTTAGGGCAGGTGTCCTTTACAGCCCTGAGTCCTTGTGAATGTTAAGTGACCATTAGCTGTGAGTTTAAAGCTGTTCTTGCAGGAAACGGCCACTAGGTGGCAGCATTTCCCCGTAAACAAATTTGGTTACTAGGGAAACAGAGAGCCTTAATGGAAGCGGTGTTCTAGGTTGTAAATTAGAATGGAATGTGCCAGGAAAAAGCCCTTTAAGTTTATGTCTCATTACTTCTTGTTCATATTTGTAATTTACTTTTTATTTTTTATCCCAGCAAATATGATTACAATGGTTTGTTTGTTCTAGGTGTGCAAGATGTGGTTCTTTCACACATATACATGTATCTATTCTCCCTCCCATCCTTTTCCCATGTAGGTTATGACACAATGTTGAGTAGTCTTCTCCTCGTCTTCCGTACGTCTTTGGTGGTTATGTATTTCACATGGTATGTATATCTCTGTTAAACCCAATATGGTAATGTATCCAATCCTCATCCCTTTCTATGTGGTGAACAATAAGTTTTTTAACGATTCTGTGATTGCCTTTCTCTGTGGAAGTACCTTCATTGGTATCAATTTTTAAGTAACTCTTAAAAGGGATATGACAGGATATGTGTCTTTTGCTTTCTCACTTACTACAGGTGGCGTGAGTACGTCTAGACTCATCTATGGTGCTGCAAATGGCATTGTTTCATTTTTTCACTAGCGAACATTCCATCTGTACACGGAAGAGTTCTTCTTTGTCCACCCATCTGTTGGTGGACTTTTTGGTTACTTCCCTATCTTGGCTATTGTAATACTGTGCAATGCAGATTTGCCTGCCTGTGTCTTTCCAATTCTCTCTTCTTAGATTATAGGTCGAGGAGTGGGCCTGCTGGATCATATGGTAGCTCAATGTTTACCTTTTTAAGGCACCTCCATTCTGTTCTCATTCGTGGCCCTTTCCAACTTACGTCCCCCTTGAAGTTGAGTGTATGCATTTCTCCACAACACCTTCAGCATTTATTGTTTTGTAGTTTTCTTGCTGATGGTTATTCTGACAAGTGTGAGCTGATACCTCCCTGTGGTTGAATTCGAATGTGCCACATAATCCGTTGAAATTGAGCTTTAAGGCATGTCTTTTTTATTTTTCAAGCTGTGATTATCCCTTAGTTCTTCAAAGTGTTCTCTTTAAGTATGTGTCCCATTTTGAAATGTTTTGTCCGTTACCTCCCTCAAGACATTTTGAGGGCAGGTTTCATTTACAGTTCTGCAGTACTTGTTCCTATGAAATGACCATTAGCACAGGCTTTAAAGCTGCTTTTGCAGGTAACTGCCAGAGGGTGGCAGCCTTTCTATGTCCCCCACCCTGGTATCTAGGGAAAAGCCCTTGCGGCCTGTGGGGTTTCTCGGGTATAAATTAGAGTGGAGTGTGCCCGGACAAACCCAGACAAGCTGATGTCTCCTTACGTTTGTTGGATTTTTAAATTTATTTTTTATTTTTTATTGGAGTAAATTTCCACTGTGTACGTGGACCACTTCTACTTTGTGCATTCCTCGGTTGATGGACATTTTCATTGCTTCCAAGTGTTGGCTATGGTAAATATTGTTGGAGTGCAGGATTGGCAGCCTGTGACTTTTTGATTCTCATTTTCTCAGGTGATAGACCCAGCAGTGGGTGTGATTGACTGACTGGTAGCACGGAGTTTCCCTTTTCAAAGCACCTTCTTTGTGTTTTCATTAGTGGCTCTTACCACGTCCCCCTTAGAATCGAGGGTACGCATTTCTCCACAATCGCTTCAGCATTTATTGTTTGCAGCATTTATGCTAGTGGCCCTTCTGGCTGCTGTGAGCTGATAGGTTTTTGTAATTTGAGTTTGCATGTCTTTGAAAATTCGTAAAACTCATCATTTTTCTCTGCCGTTTTCTTTTCTGTTAAAAAAAGGAAACAATTGGGAGTACAATATAACTCTTGAAACTGTCTTCTTGGAGGTTTGCCCTCTTTTTAATTTTTTGGTCGATTTTCCACCCCAGAATTTATTTAGAGAGCAGGTGTCATTTACCGAACTGCAATTTGGTGAATGTTTAGTGACCTTTAGCAATGGGTTTAAAGCTGCTGTTCTGGGCAGTGGCCTCAAGCAGGCAGCATTTCTCCATTCCCCAATCTGGGTACTAGGGCAGCAGAGCCTTTCTGGAAGTCGTGTCCTAGGTTGTAAATTACATTGGCATGTGCATGGAGAAACCCCATAAGTTTATGTCTCATTAATTCTTCTTGGTTTTAAAAATTTTCTTAATTGGGGTAAAGCTTAGAATATTGTCTGTCCTAGGTGTACACAATCTGGTTCATTTGTACATTATATATGTCTATTCAAGTACAGATCCTCTTCCCATGTAAAATGTTACTGAGGGTTCCGCAGACCTCCCTTGCTCTATGGTCGGTCTTTTTGAGATATGTATATAACATGTGTTTGTATACATATAGTAACACTAATCTTAATTTATCCATTCCCCCCACTTTTCCTTTTAGATGAGCACAGTTTGTTTTCTAAGTCTGGGAGTGTCTTTCTCTGTGGAAATATGTTCATTTGTGTCAGTTATTAGATAACGCCTGTAAGTCATATCATAGAATATAGGTCTTTTGCTTTCCGACTTACCTCATATTTCGTGATTATCTCCAGACTCATTTGTGGTGCCTCAGAGAGCAATGGTTCATTGTTTTCCATGGCTAATATTCCACTGTGTACATGGACCACTTCTTCTTTATCCACTCACCTGTTGTTGGACATTTTGATTGCTTCACTGTCTTGGCTATTGTGAATAAGGCTGCACTGCAGCTTTTGCGGCCTGTGTCTTCTCGATTCTTGTCTTCTCAGGTGAGAGGTCCAATGGTGCGCCTGCTGGATTGAATGGTACCTCCATTTTTACTTTGAAACACAGCTCCTTTCTGTTCTCATCATTGGCTGTTACGCCTTTACGTCTCACCAGCAGGTAGAGGGTACACAGTTCTCTAAATCCCCTTCAGCATTTATTGTTTGTAGACTTTTTGCTGATGGTGAGTCGACTGGTGTAAGTTGAAACTTTTTGTAGATTAGATTGCATGGGTCTAACACTCCCTGAGGTTGAGCTTTTATCCATTTTCCTTGTTTTAAAGAAGAGCGTGAGTAAACCTAAACTCTTCATACTCTCTTCTTGAAACATTTGCCTCTTTTGAATTTTATTGTCCATTCCCTACTTCTGCACAGTTTTTTAGGGCAGGTGTCCTTTACAGCCCTGAGTCCTTGTGAATGTTAAGTGACCATTAGCTGTGAGTTTAAAGCTGTTCTTGCAGGAAACGGCCACTAGGTGGCAGCATTTCCCCGTAAACAAATTTGGTTACTAGGGAAACAGAGAGCCTTAATGGAAGCGGTGTTCTAGGTTGTAAATTAGAATGGAATGTGCCAGGAAAAAGCCCTTTAAGTTTATGTCTCATTACTTCTTGTTCATATTTGTAATTTACTTTTTATTTTTTATCCCAGCAAATATGATTACAATGGTTTGTTTGTTCTAGGTGTGCAAGATGTGGTTCTTTCACACATATACATGTATCTATTCTCCCTCCCATCCTTTTCCCATGTAGGTTATGACACAATGTTGAGTAGTCTTCTCCTCGTCTTCCGTACGTCTTTGGTGGTTATGTATTTCACATGGTATGTATATCTCTGTTAAACCCAATATGGTAATGTATCCAATCCTCATCCCTTTCTATGTGGTGAACAATAAGTTTTTTAACGATTCTGTGATTGCCTTTCTCTGTGGAAGTACCTTCATTGGTATCAATTTTTAAGTAACTCTTAAAAGGGATATGACAGGATATGTGTCTTTTGCTTTCTCACTTACTACAGGTGGCGTGAGTACGTCTAGACTCATCTATGGTGCTGCAAATGGCATTGTTTCATTTTTTCACTAGCGAACATTCCATCTGTACACGGAAGAGTTCTTCTTTGTCCACCCATCTGTTGGTGGACTTTTTGGTTACTTCCCTATCTTGGCTATTGTAATACTGTGCAATGCAGATTTGCCTGCCTGTGTCTTTCCAATTCTCTCTTCTTAGATTATAGGTCGAGGAGTGGGCCTGCTGGATCATATGGTAGCTCAATGTTTACCTTTTTAAGGCACCTCCATTCTGTTCTCATTCGTGGCCCTTTCCAACTTACGTCCCCCTTGAAGTTGAGTGTATGCATTTCTCCACAACACCTTCAGCATTTATTGTTTTGTAGTTTTCTTGCTGATGGTTATTCTGACAAGTGTGAGCTGATACCTCCCTGTGGTTGAATTCGAATGTGCCACATAATCCGTTGAAATTGAGCTTTAAGGCATGTCTTTTTTATTTTTCAAGCTGTGATTATCCCTTAGTTCTTCAAAGTGTTCTCTTTAAGTATGTGTCCCATTTTGAAATGTTTTGTCCGTTACCTCCCTCAAGACATTTTGAGGGCAGGTTTCATTTACAGTTCTGCAGTACTTGTTCCTATGAAATGACCATTAGCACAGGCTTTAAAGCTGCTTTTGCAGGTAACTGCCAGAGGGTGGCAGCCTTTCTATGTCCCCCACCCTGGTATCTAGGGAAAAGCCCTTGCGGCCTGTGGGGTTTCTCGGGTATAAATTAGAGTGGAGTGTGCCCGGACAAACCCAGACAAGCTGATGTCTCCTTACGTTTGTTGGATTTTTAAATTTATTTTTTATTTTTTATTGGAGTAAATTTCCACTGTGTACGTGGACCACTTCTACTTTGTGCATTCCTCGGTTGATGGACATTTTCATTGCTTCCAAGTGTTGGCTATGGTAAATATTGTTGGAGTGCAGGATTGGCAGCCTGTGACTTTTTGATTCTCATTTTCTCAGGTGATAGACCCAGCAGTGGGTGTGATTGACTGACTGGTAGCACGGAGTTTCCCTTTTCAAAGCACCTTCTTTGTGTTTTCATTAGTGGCTCTTACCACGTCCCCCTTAGAATCGAGGGTACGCATTTCTCCACAATCGCTTCAGCATTTATTGTTTGCAGCATTTATGCTAGTGGCCCTTCTGGCTGCTGTGAGCTGATAGGTTTTTGTAATTTGAGTTTGCATGTCTTTGAAAATTCGTAAAACTCATCATTTTTCTCTGCCGTTTTCTTTTCTGTTAAAAAAAGGAAACAATTGGGAGTACAATATAACTCTTGAAACTGTCTTCTTGGAGGTTTGCCCTCTTTTTAATTTTTTGGTCGATTTTCCACCCCAGAATTTATTTAGATAGCAGGTGTCATTTACCGAACTGCAATTTGGTGAATGTTTAGTGACCTTTAGCAATGGGTTTAAAGCTGCTGTTCTGGGCAGTGGCCTCAAGCAGGCAGCATTTCTCCATTCCCCAATCTGGGTACTAGGGCAGCAGAGCCTTTCTGGAAGTCGTGTCCTAGGTTGTAAATTACATTGGCATGTGCATGGAGAAACCCCATAAGTTTATGTCTCATTAATTCTTCTTGGTTTTAAAAATTTTCTTAATTGGGGTAAAGCTTAGAATATTGTCTGTCCTAGGTGTACACAATCTGGTTCATTTGTACATTATATATGTCTATTCAAGTACAGATCCTCTTCCCATGTAAAATGTTACTGAGGGTTCCGCAGACCTCCCTTGCTCTATGGTCGGTCTTTTTGAGATATGTATATAACATGTGTTTGTATACATATAGTAACACTAATCTTAATTTATCCATTCCCCCCACTTTTCCTTTTAGATGAGCACAGTTTGTTTTCTAAGTCTGGGAGTGTCTTTCTCTGTGGAAATATGTTCATTTGTGTCAGTTATTAGATAACGCCTGTAAGTCATATCATAGAATATAGGTCTTTTGCTTTCCGACTTACCTCATATTTCGTGATTATCTCCAGACTCATTTGTGGTGCCTCAGAGAGCAATGGTTCATTGTTTTCCATGGCTAATATTCCACTGTGTACATGGACCACTTCTTCTTTATCCACTCACCTGTTGTTGGACATTTTGATTGCTTCACTGTCTTGGCTATTGTGAATAAGGCTGCACTGCAGCTTTTGCGGCCTGTGTCTTCTCGATTCTTGTCTTCTCAGGTGAGAGGTCCAATGGTGCGCCTGCTGGATTGAATGGTACCTCCATTTTTACTTTGAAACACAGCTCCTTTCTGTTCTCATCATTGGCTGTTACGCCTTTACGTCTCACCAGCAGGTAGAGGGTACACAGTTCTCTAAATCCCCTTCAGCATTTATTGTTTGTAGACTTTTTGCTGATGGTGAGTCGACTGGTGTAAGTTGAAACTTTTTGTAGATTAGATTGCATGGGTCTAACACTCCCTGAGGTTGAGCTTTTATCCATTTTCCTTGTTTTAAAGAAGAGCGTGAGTAAACCTAAACTCTTCATACTCTCTTCTTGAAACATTTGCCTCTTTTGAATTTTATTGTCCATTCCCTACTTCTGCACAGTTTTTTAGGGCAGGTGTCCTTTACAGCCCTGAGTCCTTGTGAATGTTAAGTGACCATTAGCTGTGAGTTTAAAGCTGTTCTTGCAGGAAACGGCCACTAGGTGGCAGCATTTCCCCGTAAACAAATTTGGTTACTAGGGAAACAGAGAGCCTTAATGGAAGCGGTGTTCTAGGTTGTAAATTAGAATGGAATGTGCCAGGAAAAAGCCCTTTAAGTTTATGTCTCATTACTTCTTGTTCATATTTGTAATTTACTTTTTATTTTTTATCCCAGCAAATATGATTACAATGGTTTGTTTGTTCTAGGTGTGCAAGATGTGGTTCTTTCACACATATACATGTATCTATTCTCCCTCCCATCCTTTTCCCATGTAGGTTATGACACAATGTTGAGTAGTCTTCTCCTCGTCTTCCGTACGTCTTTGGTGGTTATGTATTTCACATGGTATGTATATCTCTGTTAAACCCAATATGGTAATGTATCCAATCCTCATCCCTTTCTATGTGGTGAACAATAAGTTTTTTAACGATTCTGTGATTGCCTTTCTCTGTGGAAGTACCTTCATTGGTATCAATTTTTAAGTAACTCTTAAAAGGGATATGACAGGATATGTGTCTTTTGCTTTCTCACTTACTACAGGTGGCGTGAGTACGTCTAGACTCATCTATGGTGCTGCAAATGGCATTGTTTCATTTTTTCACTAGCGAACATTCCATCTGTACACGGAAGAGTTCTTCTTTGTCCACCCATCTGTTGGTGGACTTTTTGGTTACTTCCCTATCTTGGCTATTGTAATACTGTGCAATGCAGATTTGCCTGCCTGTGTCTTTCCAATTCTCTCTTCTTAGATTATAGGTCGAGGAGTGGGCCTGCTGGATCATATGGTAGCTCAATGTTTACCTTTTTAAGGCACCTCCATTCTGTTCTCATTCGTGGCCCTTTCCAACTTACGTCCCCCTTGAAGTTGAGTGTATGCATTTCTCCACAACACCTTCAGCATTTATTGTTTTGTAGTTTTCTTGCTGATGGTTATTCTGACAAGTGTGAGCTGATACCTCCCTGTGGTTGAATTCGAATGTGCCACATAATCCGTTGAAATTGAGCTTTAAGGCATGTCTTTTTTATTTTTCAAGCTGTGATTATCCCTTAGTTCTTCAAAGTGTTCTCTTTAAGTATGTGTCCCATTTTGAAATGTTTTGTCCGTTACCTCCCTCAAGACATTTTGAGGGCAGGTTTCATTTACAGTTCTGCAGTACTTGTTCCTATGAAATGACCATTAGCACAGGCTTTAAAGCTGCTTTTGCAGGTAACTGCCAGAGGGTGGCAGCCTTTCTATGTCCCCCACCCTGGTATCTAGGGAAAAGCCCTTGCGGCCTGTGGGGTTTCTCGGGTATAAATTAGAGTGGAGTGTGCCCGGACAAACCCAGACAAGCTGATGTCTCCTTACGTTTGTTGGATTTTTAAATTTATTTTTTATTTTTTATTGGAGTAAATTTCCACTGTGTACGTGGACCACTTCTACTTTGTGCATTCCTCGGTTGATGGACATTTTCATTGCTTCCAAGTGTTGGCTATGGTAAATATTGTTGGAGTGCAGGATTGGCAGCCTGTGACTTTTTGATTCTCATTTTCTCAGGTGATAGACCCAGCAGTGGGTGTGATTGACTGACTGGTAGCACGGAGTTTCCCTTTTCAAAGCACCTTCTTTGTGTTTTCATTAGTGGCTCTTACCACGTCCCCCTTAGAATCGAGGGTACGCATTTCTCCACAATCGCTTCAGCATTTATTGTTTGCAGCATTTATGCTAGTGGCCCTTCTGGCTGCTGTGAGCTGATAGGTTTTTGTAATTTGAGTTTGCATGTCTTTGAAAATTCGTAAAACTCATCATTTTTCTCTGCCGTTTTCTTTTCTGTTAAAAAAAGGAAACAATTGGGAGTACAATATAACTCTTGAAACTGTCTTCTTGGAGGTTTGCCCTCTTTTTAATTTTTTGGTCGATTTTCCACCCCAGAATTTATTTAGAGAGCAGGTGTCATTTACCGAACTGCAATTTGGTGAATGTTTAGTGACCTTTAGCAATGGGTTTAAAGCTGCTGTTCTGGGCAGTGGCCTCAAGCAGGCAGCATTTCTCCATTCCCCAATCTGGGTACTAGGGCAGCAGAGCCTTTCTGGAAGTCGTGTCCTAGGTTGTAAATTACATTGGCATGTGCATGGAGAAACCCCATAAGTTTATGTCTCATTAATTCTTCTTGGTTTTAAAAATTTTCTTAATTGGGGTAAAGCTTAGAATATTGTCTGTCCTAGGTGTACACAATCTGGTTCATTTGTACATTATATATGTCTATTCAAGTACAGATCCTCTTCCCATGTAAAATGTTACTGAGGGTTCCGCAGACCTCCCTTGCTCTATGGTCGGTCTTTTTGAGATATGTATATAACATGTGTTTGTATACATATAGTAACACTAATCTTAATTTATCCATTCCCCCCACTTTTCCTTTTAGATGAGCACAGTTTGTTTTCTAAGTCTGGGAGTGTCTTTCTCTGTGGAAATATGTTCATTTGTGTCAGTTATTAGATAACGCCTGTAAGTCATATCATAGAATATAGGTCTTTTGCTTTCCGACTTACCTCATATTTCGTGATTATCTCCAGACTCATTTGTGGTGCCTCAGAGAGCAATGGTTCATTGTTTTCCATGGCTAATATTCCACTGTGTACATGGACCACTTCTTCTTTATCCACTCACCTGTTGTTGGACATTTTGATTGCTTCACTGTCTTGGCTATTGTGAATAAGGCTGCACTGCAGCTTTTGCGGCCTGTGTCTTCTCGATTCTTGTCTTCTCAGGTGAGAGGTCCAATGGTGCGCCTGCTGGATTGAATGGTACCTCCATTTTTACTTTGAAACACAGCTCCTTTCTGTTCTCATCATTGGCTGTTACGCCTTTACGTCTCACCAGCAGGTAGAGGGTACACAGTTCTCTAAATCCCCTTCAGCATTTATTGTTTGTAGACTTTTTGCTGATGGTGAGTCGACTGGTGTAAGTTGAAACTTTTTGTAGATTAGATTGCATGGGTCTAACACTCCCTGAGGTTGAGCTTTTATCCATTTTCCTTGTTTTAAAGAAGAGCGTGAGTAAACCTAAACTCTTCATACTCTCTTCTTGAAACATTTGCCTCTTTTGAATTTTATTGTCCATTCCCTACTTCTGCACAGTTTTTTAGGGCAGGTGTCCTTTACAGCCCTGAGTCCTTGTGAATGTTAAGTGACCATTAGCTGTGAGTTTAAAGCTGTTCTTGCAGGAAACGGCCACTAGGTGGCAGCATTTCCCCGTAAACAAATTTGGTTACTAGGGAAACAGAGAGCCTTAATGGAAGCGGTGTTCTAGGTTGTAAATTAGAATGGAATGTGCCAGGAAAAAGCCCTTTAAGTTTATGTCTCATTACTTCTTGTTCATATTTGTAATTTACTTTTTATTTTTTATCCCAGCAAATATGATTACAATGGTTTGTTTGTTCTAGGTGTGCAAGATGTGGTTCTTTCACACATATACATGTATCTATTCTCCCTCCCATCCTTTTCCCATGTAGGTTATGACACAATGTTGAGTAGTCTTCTCCTCGTCTTCCGTACGTCTTTGGTGGTTATGTATTTCACATGGTATGTATATCTCTGTTAAACCCAATATGGTAATGTATCCAATCCTCATCCCTTTCTATGTGGTGAACAATAAGTTTTTTAACGATTCTGTGATTGCCTTTCTCTGTGGAAATATCTTCATTGGTATCAATTTTTAAGTAACTCTTAAAAGGGATATGACAGGATATGTGTCTTTTGCTTTCTCACTTACTACAGGTGGCGTGAGTACGTCTAGACTCATCTATGGTGCTGCAAATGGCATTGTTTCATTTCTTCACTAGCGAACATTCCATCTGTACACGGAAGAGTTCTTCTTTGTCCACCCATCTGTTGGTGGACTTTTTGGTTACTTCCCTATCTTGGCTATTGTAATACTGTGCAATGCAGATTTGCCTGCCTGTGTCTTTCCAATTCTCTCTTCTTAGATTATAGGTCGAGGAGTGGGCCTGCTGGATCATATGGTAGCTCAATGTTTACCTTTTTAAGGCACCTCCATTCTGTTCTCATTCGTGGCCCTTTCCAACTTACGTCCCACTTGAAGTTGAGTGTATGCATTTCTCCACAACACCTTCAGCATTTATTGTTTTGTAGTTTTCTTGCTGATGGTTATTCTGACAAGTGTGAGCTGATACCTCTCTGTGGTTGAATTCGAATGTGCCACATAATCCGTTGAAATTGAGCTTTAAGGCATGTCTTTTTTATTTTTCAAGCTGTGATTATCCCTTAGTTCTTCAAAGTGTTCTCTTTAAGTATGTGTCCCATTTTGAAATGTTTTGTCCGTTACCTCCCTCAAGACATTTTGAGGGCAGGTTTCATTTACAGTTCTGCAGTACTTGTTCCTATGAAATGACCATTAGCACAGGCTTTAAAGCTGCTTTTGCAGGTAACTGCCAGAGGGTGGCAGCCTTTCTATGTCCCCCACCCTGGTATCTAGGGAAAAGCCCTTGCGGCCTGTGGGGTTTCTCGGGTATAAATTAGAGTGGAGTGTGCCCGGACAAACCCAGACAAGCTGATGTCTCCTTACGTTTGTTGGATTTTTAAATTTATTTTTTATTTTTTATTGGAGTAAATTTCCACTGTGTACGTGGACCACTTCTACTTTGTGCATTCCTCGGTTGATGGACATTTTCATTGCTTCCAAGTGTTGGCTATGGTAAATATTGTTGGAGTGCAGGATTGGCAGCCTGTGACTTTTTGATTCTCATTTTCTCAGGTGATAGACCCAGCAGTGGGTGTGATTGACTGACTGGTAGCACGGAGTTTCCCTTTTCAAAGCACCTTCTTTGTGTTTTCATTAGTGGCTCTTACCACGTCCCCCTTAGAATCGAGGGTACGCATTTCTCCACAATCGCTTCAGCATTTATTGTTTGCAGCATTTATGCTAGTGGCCCTTCTGGCTGCTGTGAGCTGATAGGTTTTTGTAATTTGAGTTTGCATGTCTTTGAAAATTCGTAAAACTCATCATTTTTCTCTGCCGTTTTCTTTTCTGTTAAAAAAAGGAAACAATTGGGAGTACAATATAACTCTTGAAATTGTCTTCTTGGAGGTTTGCCCTCTTTTTAATTTTTTGGTCGATCTTCCACCCCAGAATTTATTTAGATAGCAGGTGTCATTTAACCGAACTGCAATTTGGTGAATGTTTAGTGACCTTTAGCAATGGGTTTAAAGCTGCTGTTCTGGGCAGTGGCCTCAAGCAGGCAGCATTTCTCCATTCCCCAATCTGGGTACTAGGGCAGCAGAGCCTTTCTGGAAGTCGTGTCCTAGGTTGTAAATTACATTGGCATGTGCATGGAGAAACCCCATAAGTTTATGTCTCATTAATTCTTCTTGGTTTTAAAAATTTTCTTAATTGGGGTAAAGCTTAGAATATTGTCTGTCCTAGGTGTACACAATCTGGTTCATTTGTACATTATATATGTCTATTCAAGTACAGATCCTCTTCCCATGTAAAATGTTACTGAGGGTTCCGCAGACCTCCCTTGCTCTATGGTCGGTCTTTTTGAGATATGTATATAACATGTGTTTGTATACATATAGTAACACTAATCTTAATTTATCCATTCCCCCCACTTTTCCTTTTAGATGAGCACAGTTTGTTTTCTAAGTCTGGGAGTGTCTTTCTCTGTGGAAATATGTTCATTTGTGTCAGTTATTAGATAACGCCTGTAAGTCATATCATAGAATATAGGTCTTTTGCTTTCCGACTTACCTCATATTTCGTGATTATCTCCAGACTCATTTGTGGTGCCTCAGAGAGCAATGGTTCATTGTTTTCCATGGCTAATATTCCACTGTGTACATGGACCACTTCTTCTTTATCCACTCACCTGTTGTTGGACATTTTGATTGCTTCACTGTCTTGGCTATTGTGAATAAGGCTGCACTGCAGCTTTTGCGGCCTGTGTCTTCTCGATTCTTGTCTTCTCAGGTGAGAGGTCCAATGGTGCGCCTGCTGGATTGAATGGTACCTCCATTTTTACTTTGAAACACAGCTCCTTTCTGTTCTCATCATTGGCTGTTACGCCTTTACGTCTCACCAGCAGGTAGAGGGTACACAGTTCTCTAAATCCCCTTCAGCATTTATTGTTTGTAGACTTTTTGCTGATGGTGAGTCGACTGGTGTAAGTTGAAACTTTTTGTAGATTAGATTGCATGGGTCTAACACTCCCTGAGGTTGAGCTTTTATCCATTTTCCTTGTTTTAAAGAAGAGCGTGAGTAAACCTAAACTCTTCATACTCTCTTCTTGAAACATTTGCCTCTTTTGAATTTTATTGTCCATTCCCTACTTCTGCACAGTTTTTTAGGGCAGGTGTCCTTTACAGCCCTGAGTCCTTGTGAATGTTAAGTGACCATTAGCTGTGAGTTTAAAGCTGTTCTTGCAGGAAACGGCCACTAGGTGGCAGCATTTCCCCGTAAACAAATTTGGTTACTAGGGAAACAGAGAGCCTTAATGGAAGCGGTGTTCTAGGTTGTAAATTAGAATGGAATGTGCCAGGAAAAAGCCCTTTAAGTTTATGTCTCATTACTTCTTGTTCATATTTGTAATTTACTTTTTATTTTTTATCCCAGCAAATATGATTACAATGGTTTGTTTGTTCTAGGTGTGCAAGATGTGGTTCTTTCACACATATACATGTATCTATTCTCCCTCCCATCCTTTTCCCATGTAGGTTATGACACAATGTTGAGTAGTCTTCTCCTCGTCTTCCGTACGTCTTTGGTGGTTATGTATTTCACATGGTATGTATATCTCTGTTAAACCCAATATGGTAATGTATCCAATCCTCATCCCTTTCTATGTGGTGAACAATAAGTTTTTTAACGATTCTGTGATTGCCTTTCTCTGTGGAAGTACCTTCATTGGTATCAATTTTTAAGTAACTCTTAAAAGGGATATGACAGGATATGTGTCTTTTGCTTTCTCACTTACTACAGGTGGCGTGAGTACGTCTAGACTCATCTATGGTGCTGCAAATGGCATTGTTTCATTTCTTCACTAGCGAACATTCCATCTGTACACGGAAGAGTTCTTCTTTGTCCACCCATCTGTTGGTGGACTTTTTGGTTACTTCCCTATCTTGGCTATTGTAATACTGTGCAATGCAGATTTGCCTGCCTGTGTCTTTCCAATTCTCTCTTCTTAGATTATAGGTCGAGGAGTGGGCCTGCTGGATCATATGGTAGCTCAATGTTTACCTTTTTAAGGCACCTCCATTCTGTTCTCATTCGTGGCCCTTTCCAACTTACGTCCCACTTGAAGTTGAGTGTATGCATTTCTCCACAACACCTTCAGCATTTATTGTTTTGTAGTTTTCTTGCTGATGGTTATTCTGACAAGTGTGAGCTGATACCTCTCTGTGGTTGAATTCGAATGTGCCACATAATCCGTTGAAATTGAGCTTTAAGGCATGTCTTTTTTATTTTTCAAGCTGTGATTATCCCTTAGTTCTTCAAAGTGTTCTCTTTAAGTATGTGTCCCATTTTGAAATGTTTTGTCCGTTACCTCCCTCAAGACATTTTGAGGGCAGGTTTCATTTACAGTTCTGCAGTACTTGTTCCTATGAAATGACCATTAGCACAGGCTTTAAAGCTGCTTTTGCAGGTAACTGCCAGAGGGTGGCAGCCTTTCTATGTCCCCCACCCTGGTATCTAGGGAAAAGCCCTTGCGGCCTGTGGGGTTTCTCGGGTATAAATTAGAGTGGAGTGTGCCCGGACAAACCCAGACAAGCTGATGTCTCCTTACGTTTGTTGGATTTTTAAATTTATTTTTTATTTTTTATTGGAGTAAATTTCCACTGTGTACGTGGACCACTTCTACTTTGTGCATTCCTCGGTTGATGGACATTTTCATTGCTTCCAAGTGTTGGCTATGGTAAATATTGTTGGAGTGCAGGATTGGCAGCCTGTGACTTTTTGATTCTCATTTTCTCAGGTGATAGACCCAGCAGTGGGTGTGATTGACTGACTGGTAGCACGGAGTTTCCCTTTTCAAAGCACCTTCTTTGTGTTTTCATTAGTGGCTCTTACCACGTCCCCCTTAGAATCGAGGGTACGCATTTCTCCACAATCACTTCAGCATTTATTGTTTGCAGCATTTATGCTAGTGGCCCTTCTGGCTGCTGTGAGCTGATAGGTTTTTGTAATTTGAGTTTGCATGTCTTTGAAAATTCGTAAAACTCATCATTTTTCTCTGCCGTTTTCTTTTCTGTTAAAAAAAGGAAACAATTGGGAGTACAATATAACTCTTGAAATTGTCTTCTTGGAGGTTTGCCCTCTTTTTAATTTTTTGGTCGATTTTCCACCCCAGAATTTATTTAGATAGCAGGTGTCATTTACCGAACTGCAATTTGGTGAATGTTTAGTGACCTTTAGCAATGGGTTTAAAGCTGCTGTTCTGGGCAGTGGCCTCAAGCAGGCAGCATTTCTCCATTCCCCAATCTGGGTACTAGGGCAGCAGAGCCTTTCTGGAAGTCGTGTCCTAGGTTGTAAATTACATTGGCATGTGCATGGAGAAACCCCATAAGTTTATGTCTCATTAATTCTTCTTGGTTTTAAAAATTTTCTTAATTGGGGTAAAGCTTAGAATATTGTCTGTCCTAGGTGTACACAATCTGGTTCATTTGTACATTATATATGTCTATTCAAGTACAGATCCTCTTCCCATGTAAAATGTTACTGAGGGTTCCGCAGACCTCCCTTGCTCTATGGTCGGTCTTTTTGAGATATGTATATAACATGTGTTTGTATACATATAGTAACACTAATCTTAATTTATCCATTCCCCCCACTTTTCCTTTTAGATGAGCACAGTTTGTTTTCTAAGTCTGGGAGTGTCTTTCTCTGTGGAAATATGTTCATTTGTGTCAGTTATTAGATAACGCCTGTAAGTCATATCATAGAATATAGGTCTTTTGCTTTCCGACTTACCTCATATTTCGTGATTATCTCCAGACTCATTTGTGGTGCCTCAGAGAGCAATGGTTCATTGTTTTCCATGGCTAATATTCCACTGTGTACATGGACCACTTCTTCTTTATCCACTCACCTGTTGTTGGACATTTTGATTGCTTCACTGTCTTGGCTATTGTGAATAAGGCTGCACTGCAGCTTTTGCGGCCTGTGTCTTCTCGATTCTTGTCTTCTCAGGTGAGAGGTCCAATGGTGCGCCTGCTGGATTGAATGGTACCTCCATTTTTACTTTGAAACACAGCTCCTTTCTGTTCTCATCATTGGCTGTTACGCCTTTACGTCTCACCAGCAGGTAGAGGGTACACAGTTCTCTAAATCCCCTTCAGCATTTATTGTTTGTAGACTTTTTGCTGATGGTGAGTCGACTGGTGTAAGTTGAAACTTTTTGTAGATTAGATTGCATGGGTCTAACACTCCCTGAGGTTGAGCTTTTATCCATTTTCCTTGTTTTAAAGAAGAGCGTGAGTAAACCTAAACTCTTCATACTCTCTTCTTGAAACATTTGCCTCTTTTGAATTTTATTGTCCATTCCCTACTTCTGCACAGTTTTTTAGGGCAGGTGTCCTTTACAGCCCTGAGTCCTTGTGAATGTTAAGTGACCATTAGCTGTGAGTTTAAAGCTGTTCTTGCAGGAAACGGCCACTAGGTGGCAGCATTTCCCCGTAAACAAATTTGGTTACTAGGGAAACAGAGAGCCTTAATGGAAGCGGTGTTCTAGGTTGTAAATTAGAATGGAATGTGCCAGGAAAAAGCCCTTTAAGTTTATGTCTCATTACTTCTTGTTCATATTTGTAATTTACTTTTTATTTTTTATCCCAGCAAATATGATTACAATGGTTTGTTTGTTCTAGGTGTGCAAGATGTGGTTCTTTCACACATATACATGTATCTATTCTCCCTCCCATCCTTTTCCCATGTAGGTTATGACACAATGTTGAGTAGTCTTCTCCTCGTCTTCCGTACGTCTTTGGTGGTTATGTATTTCACATGGTATGTATATCTCTGTTAAACCCAATATGGTAATGTATCCAATCCTCATCCCTTTCTATGTGGTGAACAATAAGTTTTTTAACGATTCTGTGATTGCCTTTCTCTGTGGAAGTACCTTCATTGGTATCAATTTTTAAGTAACTCTTAAAAGGGATATGACAGGATATGTGTCTTTTGCTTTCTCACTTACTACAGGTGGCGTGAGTACGTCTAGACTCATCTATGGTGCTGCAAATGGCATTGTTTCATTTTTTCACTAGCGAACATTCCATCTGTACACGGAAGAGTTCTTCTTTGTCCACCCATCTGTTGGTGGACTTTTTGGTTACTTCCCTATCTTGGCTATTGTAATACTGTGCAATGCAGATTTGCCTGCCTGTGTCTTTCCAATTCTCTCTTCTTAGATTATAGGTCGAGGAGTGGGCCTGCTGGATCATATGGTAGCTCAATGTTTACCTTTTTAAGGCACCTCCATTCTGTTCTCATTCGTGGCCCTTTCCAACTTACGTCCCCCTTGAAGTTGAGTGTATGCATTTCTCCACAACACCTTCAGCATTTATTGTTTTGTAGTTTTCTTGCTGATGGTTATTCTGACAAGTGTGAGCTGATACCTCCCTGTGGTTGAATTCGAATGTGCCACATAATCCGTTGAAATTGAGCTTTAAGGCATGTCTTTTTTATTTTTCAAGCTGTGATTATCCCTTAGTTCTTCAAAGTGTTCTCTTTAAGTATGTGTCCCATTTTGAAATGTTTTGTCCGTTACCTCCCTCAAGACATTTTGAGGGCAGGTTTCATTTACAGTTCTGCAGTACTTGTTCCTATGAAATGACCATTAGCACAGGCTTTAAAGCTGCTTTTGCAGGTAACTGCCAGAGGGTGGCAGCCTTTCTATGTCCCCCACCCTGGTATCTAGGGAAAAGCCCTTGCGGCCTGTGGGGTTTCTCGGGTATAAATTAGAGTGGAGTGTGCCCGGACAAACCCAGACAAGCTGATGTCTCCTTACGTTTGTTGGATTTTTAAATTTATTTTTTATTTTTTATTGGAGTAAATTTCCACTGTGTACGTGGACCACTTCTACTTTGTGCATTCCTCGGTTGATGGACATTTTCATTGCTTCCAAGTGTTGGCTATGGTAAATATTGTTGGAGTGCAGGATTGGCAGCCTGTGACTTTTTGATTCTCATTTTCTCAGGTGATAGACCCAGCAGTGGGTGTGATTGACTGACTGGTAGCACGGAGTTTCCCTTTTCAAAGCACCTTCTTTGTGTTTTCATTAGTGGCTCTTACCACGTCCCCCTTAGAATCGAGGGTACGCATTTCTCCACAATCGCTTCAGCATTTATTGTTTGCAGCATTTATGCTAGTGGCCCTTCTGGCTGCTGTGAGCTGATAGGTTTTTGTAATTTGAGTTTGCATGTCTTTGAAAATTCGTAAAACTCATCATTTTTCTCTGCCGTTTTCTTTTCTGTTAAAAAAAGGAAACAATTGGGAGTACAATATAACTCTTGAAATTGTCTTCTTGGAGGTTTGCCCTCTTTTTAATTTTTTGGTCGATTTTCCACCCCAGAATTTATTTAGATAGCAGGTGTCATTTACCGAACTGCAATTTGGTGAATGTTTAGTGACCTTTAGCAATGGGTTTAAAGCTGCTGTTCTGGGCAGTGGCCTCAAGCAGGCAGCATTTCTCCATTCCCCAATCTGGGTACTAGGGCAGCAGAGCCTTTCTGGAAGTCGTGTCCTAGGTTGTAAATTACATTGGCATGTGCATGGAGAAACCCCATAAGTTTATGTCTCATTAATTCTTCTTGGTTTTAAAAATTTTCTTAATTGGGGTAAAGCTTAGAATATTGTCTGTCCTAGGTGTACACAATCTGGTTCATTTGTACATTATATATGTCTATTCAAGTACAGATCCTCTTCCCATGTAAAATGTTACTGAGGGTTCCGCAGACCTCCCTTGCTCTATGGTCGGTCTTTTTGAGATATGTATATAACATGTGTTTGTATACATATAGTAACACTAATCTTAATTTATCCATTCCCCCCACTTTTCCTTTTAGATGAGCACAGTTTGTTTTCTAAGTCTGGGAGTGTCTTTCTCTGTGGAAATATGTTCATTTGTGTCAGTTATTAGATAACGCCTGTAAGTCATATCATAGAATATAGGTCTTTTGCTTTCCGACTTACCTCATATTTCGTGATTATCTCCAGACTCATTTGTGGTGCCTCAGAGAGCAATGGTTCATTGTTTTCCATGGCTAATATTCCACTGTGTACATGGACCACTTCTTCTTTATCCACTCACCTGTTGTTGGACATTTTGATTGCTTCACTGTCTTGGCTATTGTGAATAAGGCTGCACTGCAGCTTTTGCGGCCTGTGTCTTCTCGATTCTTGTCTTCTCAGGTGAGAGGTCCAATGGTGCGCCTGCTGGATTGAATGGTACCTCCATTTTTACTTTGAAACACAGCTCCTTTCTGTTCTCATCATTGGCTGTTACGCCTTTACGTCTCACCAGCAGGTAGAGGGTACACAGTTCTCTAAATCCCCTTCAGCATTTATTGTTTGTAGACTTTTTGCTGATGGTGAGTCGACTGGTGTAAGTTGAAACTTTTTGTAGATTAGATTGCATGGGTCTAACACTCCCTGAGGTTGAGCTTTTATCCATTTTCCTTGTTTTAAAGAAGAGCGTGAGTAAACCTAAACTCTTCATACTCTCTTCTTGAAACATTTGCCTCTTTTGAATTTTATTGTCCATTCCCTACTTCTGCACAGTTTTTTAGGGCAGGTGTCCTTTACAGCCCTGAGTCCTTGTGAATGTTAAGTGACCATTAGCTGTGAGTTTAAAGCTGTTCTTGCAGGAAACGGCCACTAGGTGGCAGCATTTCCCCGTAAACAAATTTGGTTACTAGGGAAACAGAGAGCCTTAATGGAAGCGGTGTTCTAGGTTGTAAATTAGAATGGAATGTGCCAGGAAAAAGCCCTTTAAGTTTATGTCTCATTACTTCTTGTTCATATTTGTAATTTACTTTTTATTTTTTATCCCAGCAAATATGATTACAATGGTTTGTTTGTTCTAGGTGTGCAAGATGTGGTTCTTTCACACATATACATGTATCTATTCTCCCTCCCATCCTTTTCCCATGTAGGTTATGACACAATGTTGAGTAGTCTTCTCCTCGTCTTCCGTACGTCTTTGGTGGTTATGTATTTCACATGGTATGTATATCTCTGTTAAACCCAATATGGTAATGTATCCAATCCTCATCCCTTTCTATGTGGTGAACAATAAGTTTTTTAACGATTCTGTGATTGCCTTTCTCTGTGGAAGTACCTTCATTGGTATCAATTTTTAAGTAACTCTTAAAAGGGATATGACAGGATATGTGTCTTTTGCTTTCTCACTTACTACAGGTGGCGTGAGTACGTCTAGACTCATCTATGGTGCTGCAAATGGCATTGTTTCATTTTTTCACTAGCGAACATTCCATCTGTACACGGAAGAGTTCTTCTTTGTCCACCCATCTGTTGGTGGACTTTTTGGTTACTTCCCTATCTTGGCTATTGTAATACTGTGCAATGCAGATTTGCCTGCCTGTGTCTTTCCAATTCTCTCTTCTTAGATTATAGGTCGAGGAGTGGGCCTGCTGGATCATATGGTAGCTCAATGTTTACCTTTTTAAGGCACCTCCATTCTGTTCTCATTCGTGGCCCTTTCCAACTTACGTCCCCCTTGAAGTTGAGTGTATGCATTTCTCCACAACACCTTCAGCATTTATTGTTTTGTAGTTTTCTTGCTGATGGTTATTCTGACAAGTGTGAGCTGATACCTCCCTGTGGTTGAATTCGAATGTGCCACATAATCCGTTGAAATTGAGCTTTAAGGCATGTCTTTTTTATTTTTCAAGCTGTGATTATCCCTTAGTTCTTCAAAGTGTTCTCTTTAAGTATGTGTCCCATTTTGAAATGTTTTGTCCGTTACCTCCCTCAAGACATTTTGAGGGCAGGTTTCATTTACAGTTCTGCAGTACTTGTTCCTATGAAATGACCATTAGCACAGGCTTTAAAGCTGCTTTTGCAGGTAACTGCCAGAGGGTGGCAGCCTTTCTATGTCCCCCACCCTGGTATCTAGGGAAAAGCCCTTGCGGCCTGTGGGGTTTCTCGGGTATAAATTAGAGTGGAGTGTGCCCGGACAAACCCAGACAAGCTGATGTCTCCTTACGTTTGTTGGATTTTTAAATTTATTTTTTATTTTTTATTGGAGTAAATTTCCACTGTGTACGTGGACCACTTCTACTTTGTGCATTCCTCGGTTGATGGACATTTTCATTGCTTCCAAGTGTTGGCTATGGTAAATATTGTTGGAGTGCAGGATTGGCAGCCTGTGACTTTTTGATTCTCATTTTCTCAGGTGATAGACCCAGCAGTGGGTGTGATTGACTGACTGGTAGCACGGAGTTTCCCTTTTCAAAGCACCTTCTTTGTGTTTTCATTAGTGGCTCTTACCACGTCCCCCTTAGAATCGAGGGTACGCATTTCTCCACAATCGCTTCAGCATTTATTGTTTGCAGCATTTATGCTAGTGGCCCTTCTGGCTGCTGTGAGCTGATAGGTTTTTGTAATTTGAGTTTGCATGTCTTTGAAAATTCGTAAAACTCATCATTTTTCTCTGCCGTTTTCTTTTCTGTTAAAAAAAGGAAACAATTGGGAGTACAATATAACTCTTGAAATTGTCTTCTTGGAGGTTTGCCCTCTTTTTAATTTTTTGGTCGATTTTCCACCCCAGAATTTATTTAGATAGCAGGTGTCATTTACCGAACTGCAATTTGGTGAATGTTTAGTGACCTTTAGCAATGGGTTTAAAGCTGCTGTTCTGGGCAGTGGCCTCAAGCAGGCAGCATTTCTCCATTCCCCAATCTGGGTACTAGGGCAGCAGAGCCTTTCTGGAAGTCGTGTCCTAGGTTGTAAATTACATTGGCATGTGCATGGAGAAACCCCATAAGTTTATGTCTCATTAATTCTTCTTGGTTTTAAAAATTTTCTTAATTGGGGTAAAGCTTAGAATATTGTCTGTCCTAGGTGTACACAATCTGGTTCATTTGTACATTATATATGTCTATTCAAGTACAGATCCTCTTCCCATGTAAAATGTTACTGAGGGTTCCGCAGACCTCCCTTGCTCTATGGTCGGTCTTTTTGAGATATGTATATAACATGTGTTTGTATACATATAGTAACACTAATCTTAATTTATCCATTCCCCCCACTTTTCCTTTTAGATGAGCACAGTTTGTTTTCTAAGTCTGGGAGTGTCTTTCTCTGTGGAAATATGTTCATTTGTGTCAGTTATTAGATAACGCCTGTAAGTCATATCATAGAATATAGGTCTTTTGCTTTCCGACTTACCTCATATTTCGTGATTATCTCCAGACTCATTTGTGGTGCCTCAGAGAGCAATGGTTCATTGTTTTCCATGGCTAATATTCCACTGTGTACATGGACCACTTCTTCTTTATCCACTCACCTGTTGTTGGACATTTTGATTGCTTCACTGTCTTGGCTATTGTGAATAAGGCTGCACTGCAGCTTTTGCGGCCTGTGTCTTCTCGATTCTTGTCTTCTCAGGTGAGAGGTCCAATGGTGCGCCTGCTGGATTGAATGGTACCTCCATTTTTACTTTGAAACACAGCTCCTTTCTGTTCTCATCATTGGCTGTTACGCCTTTACGTCTCACCAGCAGGTAGAGGGTACACAGTTCTCTAAATCCCCTTCAGCATTTATTGTTTGTAGACTTTTTGCTGATGGTGAGTCGACTGGTGTAAGTTGAAACTTTTTGTAGATTAGATTGCATGGGTCTAACACTCCCTGAGGTTGAGCTTTTATCCATTTTCCTTGTTTTAAAGAAGAGCGTGAGTAAACCTAAACTCTTCATACTCTCTTCTTGAAACATTTGCCTCTTTTGAATTTTATTGTCCATTCCCTACTTCTGCACAGTTTTTTAGGGCAGGTGTCCTTTACAGCCCTGAGTCCTTGTGAATGTTAAGTGACCATTAGCTGTGAGTTTAAAGCTGTTCTTGCAGGAAACGGCCACTAGGTGGCAGCATTTCCCCGTAAACAAATTTGGTTACTAGGGAAACAGAGAGCCTTAATGGAAGCGGTGTTCTAGGTTGTAAATTAGAATGGAATGTGCCAGGAAAAAGCCCTTTAAGTTTATGTCTCATTACTTCTTGTTCATATTTGTAATTTACTTTTTATTTTTTATCCCAGCAAATATGATTACAATGGTTTGTTTGTTCTAGGTGTGCAAGATGTGGTTCTTTCACACATATACATGTATCTATTCTCCCTCCCATCCTTTTCCCATGTAGGTTATGACACAATGTTGAGTAGTCTTCTCCTCGTCTTCCGTACGTCTTTGGTGGTTATGTATTTCACATGGTATGTATATCTCTGTTAAACCCAATATGGTAATGTATCCAATCCTCATCCCTTTCTATGTGGTGAACAATAAGTTTTTTAACGATTCTGTGATTGCCTTTCTCTGTGGAAGTACCTTCATTGGTATCAATTTTTAAGTAACTCTTAAAAGGGATATGACAGGATATGTGTCTTTTGCTTTCTCACTTACTACAGGTGGCGTGAGTACGTCTAGACTCATCTATGGTGCTGCAAATGGCATTGTTTCATTTTTTCACTAGCGAACATTCCATCTGTACACGGAAGAGTTCTTCTTTGTCCACCCATCTGTTGGTGGACTTTTTGGTTACTTCCCTATCTTGGCTATTGTAATACTGTGCAATGCAGATTTGCCTGCCTGTGTCTTTCCAATTCTCTCTTCTTAGATTATAGGTCGAGGAGTGGGCCTGCTGGATCATATGGTAGCTCAATGTTTACCTTTTTAAGGCACCTCCATTCTGTTCTCATTCGTGGCCCTTTCCAACTTACGTCCCCCTTGAAGTTGAGTGTATGCATTTCTCCACAACACCTTCAGCATTTATTGTTTTGTAGTTTTCTTGCTGATGGTTATTCTGACAAGTGTGAGCTGATACCTCCCTGTGGTTGAATTCGAATGTGCCACATAATCCGTTGAAATTGAGCTTTAAGGCATGTCTTTTTTATTTTTCAAGCTGTGATTATCCCTTAGTTCTTCAAAGTGTTCTCTTTAAGTATGTGTCCCATTTTGAAATGTTTTGTCCGTTACCTCCCTCAAGACATTTTGAGGGCAGGTTTCATTTACAGTTCTGCAGTACTTGTTCCTATGAAATGACCATTAGCACAGGCTTTAAAGCTGCTTTTGCAGGTAACTGCCAGAGGGTGGCAGCCTTTCTATGTCCCCCACCCTGGTATCTAGGGAAAAGCCCTTGCGGCCTGTGGGGTTTCTCGGGTATAAATTAGAGTGGAGTGTGCCCGGACAAACCCAGACAAGCTGATGTCTCCTTACGTTTGTTGGATTTTTAAATTTATTTTTTATTTTTTATTGGAGTAAATTTCCACTGTGTACGTGGACCACTTCTACTTTGTGCATTCCTCGGTTGATGGACATTTTCATTGCTTCCAAGTGTTGGCTATGGTAAATATTGTTGGAGTGCAGGATTGGCAGCCTGTGACTTTTTGATTCTCATTTTCTCAGGTGATAGACCCAGCAGTGGGTGTGATTGACTGACTGGTAGCACGGAGTTTCCCTTTTCAAAGCACCTTCTTTGTGTTTTCATTAGTGGCTCTTACCACGTCCCCCTTAGAATCGAGGGTACGCATTTCTCCACAATCGCTTCAGCATTTATTGTTTGCAGCATTTATGCTAGTGGCCCTTCTGGCTGCTGTGAGCTGATAGGTTTTTGTAATTTGAGTTTGCATGTCTTTGAAAATTCGTAAAACTCATCATTTTTCTCTGCCGTTTTCTTTTCTGTTAAAAAAAGGAAACAATTGGGAGTACAATATAACTCTTGAAATTGTCTTCTTGGAGGTTTGCCCTCTTTTTAATTTTTTGGTCGATTTTCCACCCCAGAATTTATTTAGATAGCAGGTGTCATTTACCGAACTGCAATTTGGTGAATGTTTAGTGACCTTTAGCAATGGGTTTAAAGCTGCTGTTCTGGGCAGTGGCCTCAAGCAGGCAGCATTTCTCCATTCCCCAATCTGGGTACTAGGGCAGCAGAGCCTTTCTGGAAGTCGTGTCCTAGGTTGTAAATTACATTGGCATGTGCATGGAGAAACCCCATAAGTTTATGTCTCATTAATTCTTCTTGGTTTTAAAAATTTTCTTAATTGGGGTAAAGCTTAGAATATTGTCTGTCCTAGGTGTACACAATCTGGTTCATTTGTACATTATATATGTCTATTCAAGTACAGATCCTCTTCCCATGTAAAATGTTACTGAGGGTTCCGCAGACCTCCCTTGCTCTATGGTCGGTCTTTTTGAGATATGTATATAACATGTGTTTGTATACATATAGTAACACTAATCTTAATTTATCCATTCCCCCCACTTTTCCTTTTAGATGAGCACAGTTTGTTTTCTAAGTCTGGGAGTGTCTTTCTCTGTG
Source organism: Balaenoptera borealis (assembly GCF_965194805.1). NCBI lineage: Eukaryota > Metazoa > Chordata > Mammalia > Artiodactyla > Balaenopteridae > Balaenoptera > Balaenoptera borealis. The sequence goes on along the minus strand of NW_028123483.1, from coordinate 171,595 downwards.
GAAATATGTTCATTTGTGTCAGTTATTAGATAACGCCTGTAAGTCATATCATAGAATATAGGTCTTTTGCTTTCCGACTTACCTCATATTTCGTGATTATCTCCAGACTCATTTGTGGTGCCTCAGAGAGCAATGGTTCATTGTTTTCCATGGCTAATATTCCACTGTGTACATGGACCACTTCTTCTTTATCCACTCACCTGTTGTTGGACATTTTGATTGCTTCACTGTCTTGGCTATTGTGAATAAGGCTGCACTGCAGCTTTTGCGGCCTGTGTCTTCTCGATTCTTGTCTTCTCAGGTGAGAGGTCCAATGGTGCGCCTGCTGGATTGAATGGTACCTCCATTTTTACTTTGAAACACAGCTCCTTTCTGTTCTCATCATTGGCTGTTACGCCTTTACGTCTCACCAGCAGGTAGAGGGTACACAGTTCTCTAAATCCCCTTCAGCATTTATTGTTTGTAGACTTTTTGCTGATGGTGAGTCGACTGGTGTAAGTTGAAACTTTTTGTAGATTAGATTGCATGGGTCTAACACTCCCTGAGGTTGAGCTTTTATCCATTTTCCTTGTTTTAAAGAAGAGCGTGAGTAAACCTAAACTCTTCATACTCTCTTCTTGAAACATTTGCCTCTTTTGAATTTTATTGTCCATTCCCTACTTCTGCACAGTTTTTTAGGGCAGGTGTCCTTTACAGCCCTGAGTCCTTGTGAATGTTAAGTGACCATTAGCTGTGAGTTTAAAGCTGTTCTTGCAGGAAACGGCCACTAGGTGGCAGCATTTCCCCGTAAACAAATTTGGTTACTAGGGAAACAGAGAGCCTTAATGGAAGCGGTGTTCTAGGTTGTAAATTAGAATGGAATGTGCCAGGAAAAAGCCCTTTAAGTTTATGTCTCATTACTTCTTGTTCATATTTGTAATTTACTTTTTATTTTTTATCCCAGCAAATATGATTACAATGGTTTGTTTGTTCTAGGTGTGCAAGATGTGGTTCTTTCACACATATACATGTATCTATTCTCCCTCCCATCCTTTTCCCATGTAGGTTATGACACAATGTTGAGTAGTCTTCTCCTCGTCTTCCGTACGTCTTTGGTGGTTATGTATTTCACATGGTATGTATATCTCTGTTAAACCCAATATGGTAATGTATCCAATCCTCATCCCTTTCTATGTGGTGAACAATAAGTTTTTTAACGATTCTGTGATTGCCTTTCTCTGTGGAAGTACCTTCATTGGTATCAATTTTTAAGTAACTCTTAAAAGGGATATGACAGGATATGTGTCTTTTGCTTTCTCACTTACTACAGGTGGCGTGAGTACGTCTAGACTCATCTATGGTGCTGCAAATGGCATTGTTTCATTTTTTCACTAGCGAACATTCCATCTGTACACGGAAGAGTTCTTCTTTGTCCACCCATCTGTTGGTGGACTTTTTGGTTACTTCCCTATCTTGGCTATTGTAATACTGTGCAATGCAGATTTGCCTGCCTGTGTCTTTCCAATTCTCTCTTCTTAGATTATAGGTCGAGGAGTGGGCCTGCTGGATCATATGGTAGCTCAATGTTTACCTTTTTAAGGCACCTCCATTCTGTTCTCATTCGTGGCCCTTTCCAACTTACGTCCCCCTTGAAGTTGAGTGTATGCATTTCTCCACAACACCTTCAGCATTTATTGTTTTGTAGTTTTCTTGCTGATGGTTATTCTGACAAGTGTGAGCTGATACCTCCCTGTGGTTGAATTCGAATGTGCCACATAATCCGTTGAAATTGAGCTTTAAGGCATGTCTTTTTTATTTTTCAAGCTGTGATTATCCCTTAGTTCTTCAAAGTGTTCTCTTTAAGTATGTGTCCCATTTTGAAATGTTTTGTCCGTTACCTCCCTCAAGACATTTTGAGGGCAGGTTTCATTTACAGTTCTGCAGTACTTGTTCCTATGAAATGACCATTAGCACAGGCTTTAAAGCTGCTTTTGCAGGTAACTGCCAGAGGGTGGCAGCCTTTCTATGTCCCCCACCCTGGTATCTAGGGAAAAGCCCTTGCGGCCTGTGGGGTTTCTCGGGTATAAATTAGAGTGGAGTGTGCCCGGACAAACCCAGACAAGCTGATGTCTCCTTACGTTTGTTGGATTTTTAAATTTATTTTTTATTTTTTATTGGAGTAAATTTCCACTGTGTACGTGGACCACTTCTACTTTGTGCATTCCTCGGTTGATGGACATTTTCATTGCTTCCAAGTGTTGGCTATGGTAAATATTGTTGGAGTGCAGGATTGGCAGCCTGTGACTTTTTGATTCTCATTTTCTCAGGTGATAGACCCAGCAGTGGGTGTGATTGACTGACTGGTAGCACGGAGTTTCCCTTTTCAAAGCACCTTCTTTGTGTTTTCATTAGTGGCTCTTACCACGTCCCCCTTAGAATCGAGGGTACGCATTTCTCCACAATCGCTTCAGCATTTATTGTTTGCAGCATTTATGCTAGTGGCCCTTCTGGCTGCTGTGAGCTGATAGGTTTTTGTAATTTGAGTTTGCATGTCTTTGAAAATTCGTAAAACTCATCATTTTTCTCTGCCGTTTTCTTTTCTGTTAAAAAAAGGAAACAATTGGGAGTACAATATAACTCTTGAAATTGTCTTCTTGGAGGTTTGCCCTCTTTTTAATTTTTTGGTCGATTTTCCACCCCAGAATTTATTTAGATAGCAGGTGTCATTTACCGAACTGCAATTTGGTGAATGTTTAGTGACCTTTAGCAATGGGTTTAAAGCTGCTGTTCTGGGCAGTGGCCTCAAGCAGGCAGCATTTCTCCATTCCCCAATCTGGGTACTAGGGCAGCAGAGCCTTTCTGGAAGTCGTGTCCTAGGTTGTAAATTACATTGGCATGTGCATGGAGAAACCCCATAAGTTTATGTCTCATTAATTCTTCTTGGTTTTAAAAATTTTCTTAATTGGGGTAAAGCTTAGAATATTGTCTGTCCTAGGTGTACACAATCTGGTTCATTTGTACATTATATATGTCTATTCAAGTACAGATCCTCTTCCCATGTAAAATGTTACTGAGGGTTCCGCAGACCTCCCTTGCTCTATGGTCGGTCTTTTTGAGATATGTATATAACATGTGTTTGTATACATATAGTAACACTAATCTTAATTTATCCATTCCCCCCACTTTTCCTTTTAGATGAGCACAGTTTGTTTTCTAAGTCTGGGAGTGTCTTTCTCTGTGGAAATATGTTCATTTGTGTCAGTTATTAGATAACGCCTGTAAGTCATATCATAGAATATAGGTCTTTTGCTTTCCGACTTACCTCATATTTCGTGATTATCTCCAGACTCATTTGTGGTGCCTCAGAGAGCAATGGTTCATTGTTTTCCATGGCTAATATTCCACTGTGTACATGGACCACTTCTTCTTTATCCACTCACCTGTTGTTGGACATTTTGATTGCTTCACTGTCTTGGCTATTGTGAATAAGGCTGCACTGCAGCTTTTGCGGCCTGTGTCTTCTCGATTCTTGTCTTCTCAGGTGAGAGGTCCAATGGTGCGCCTGCTGGATTGAATGGTACCTCCATTTTTACTTTGAAACACAGCTCCTTTCTGTTCTCATCATTGGCTGTTACGCCTTTACGTCTCACCAGCAGGTAGAGGGTACACAGTTCTCTAAATCCCCTTCAGCATTTATTGTTTGTAGACTTTTTGCTGATGGTGAGTCGACTGGTGTAAGTTGAAACTTTTTGTAGATTAGATTGCATGGGTCTAACACTCCCTGAGGTTGAGCTTTTATCCATTTTCCTTGTTTTAAAGAAGAGCGTGAGTAAACCTAAACTCTTCATACTCTCTTCTTGAAACATTTGCCTCTTTTGAATTTTATTGTCCATTCCCTACTTCTGCACAGTTTTTTAGGGCAGGTGTCCTTTACAGCCCTGAGTCCTTGTGAATGTTAAGTGACCATTAGCTGTGAGTTTAAAGCTGTTCTTGCAGGAAACGGCCACTAGGTGGCAGCATTTCCCCGTAAACAAATTTGGTTACTAGGGAAACAGAGAGCCTTAATGGAAGCGGTGTTCTAGGTTGTAAATTAGAATGGAATGTGCCAGGAAAAAGCCCTTTAAGTTTATGTCTCATTACTTCTTGTTCATATTTGTAATTTACTTTTTATTTTTTATCCCAGCAAATATGATTACAATGGTTTGTTTGTTCTAGGTGTGCAAGATGTGGTTCTTTCACACATATACATGTATCTATTCTCCCTCCCATCCTTTTCCCATGTAGGTTATGACACAATGTTGAGTAGTCTTCTCCTCGTCTTCCGTACGTCTTTGGTGGTTATGTATTTCACATGGTATGTATATCTCTGTTAAACCCAATATGGTAATGTATCCAATCCTCATCCCTTTCTATGTGGTGAACAATAAGTTTTTTAACGATTCTGTGATTGCCTTTCTCTGTGGAAGTACCTTCATTGGTATCAATTTTTAAGTAACTCTTAAAAGGGATATGACAGGATATGTGTCTTTTGCTTTCTCACTTACTACAGGTGGCGTGAGTACGTCTAGACTCATCTATGGTGCTGCAAATGGCATTGTTTCATTTTTTCACTAGCGAACATTCCATCTGTACACGGAAGAGTTCTTCTTTGTCCACCCATCTGTTGGTGGACTTTTTGGTTACTTCCCTATCTTGGCTATTGTAATACTGTGCAATGCAGATTTGCCTGCCTGTGTCTTTCCAATTCTCTCTTCTTAGATTATAGGTCGAGGAGTGGGCCTGCTGGATCATATGGTAGCTCAATGTTTACCTTTTTAAGGCACCTCCATTCTGTTCTCATTCGTGGCCCTTTCCAACTTACGTCCCCCTTGAAGTTGAGTGTATGCATTTCTCCACAACACCTTCAGCATTTATTGTTTTGTAGTTTTCTTGCTGATGGTTATTCTGACAAGTGTGAGCTGATACCTCCCTGTGGTTGAATTCGAATGTGCCACATAATCCGTTGAAATTGAGCTTTAAGGCATGTCTTTTTTATTTTTCAAGCTGTGATTATCCCTTAGTTCTTCAAAGTGTTCTCTTTAAGTATGTGTCCCATTTTGAAATGTTTTGTCCGTTACCTCCCTCAAGACATTTTGAGGGCAGGTTTCATTTACAGTTCTGCAGTACTTGTTCCTATGAAATGACCATTAGCACAGGCTTTAAAGCTGCTTTTGCAGGTAACTGCCAGAGGGTGGCAGCCTTTCTATGTCCCCCACCCTGGTATCTAGGGAAAAGCCCTTGCGGCCTGTGGGGTTTCTCGGGTATAAATTAGAGTGGAGTGTGCCCGGACAAACCCAGACAAGCTGATGTCTCCTTACGTTTGTTGGATTTTTAAATTTATTTTTTATTTTTTATTGGAGTAAATTTCCACTGTGTACGTGGACCACTTCTACTTTGTGCATTCCTCGGTTGATGGACATTTTCATTGCTTCCAAGTGTTGGCTATGGTAAATATTGTTGGAGTGCAGGATTGGCAGCCTGTGACTTTTTGATTCTCATTTTCTCAGGTGATAGACCCAGCAGTGGGTGTGATTGACTGACTGGTAGCACGGAGTTTCCCTTTTCAAAGCACCTTCTTTGTGTTTTCATTAGTGGCTCTTACCACGTCCCCCTTAGAATCAAGGGTACGCATTTCTCCACAATCGCTTCAGCATTTATTGTTTGCAGCATTTATGCTAGTGGCCCTTCTGGCTGCTGTGAGCTGATAGGTTTTTGTAATTTGAGTTTGCATGTCTTTGAAAATTCGTAAAACTCATCATTTTTCTCTGCCATTTTCTTTTCTGTTAAAAAAAGGAAACAATTGGGAGTACAATATAACTCTTGAAACTGTCTTCTTGGAGGTTTGCCCTCTTTTTAATTTTTTGGTCGATTTTCCACCCCAGAATTTATTTAGATAGCAGGTGTCATTTACCGAACTGCAATTTGGTGAATGTTTAGTGACCTTTAGCAATGGGTTTAAAGCTGCTGTTCTGGGCAGTGGCCTCAAGCAGGCAGCATTTCTCCATTCCCCAATCTGGGTACTAGGGCAGCAGAGCCTTTCTGGAAGTCGTGTCCTAGGTTGTAAATTACATTGGCATGTGCATGGAGAAACCCCATAAGTTTATGTCTCATTAATTCTTCTTGGTTTTAAAAATTTTCTTAATTGGGGTAAAGCTTAGAATATTGTCTGTCCTAGGTGTACACAATCTGGTTCATTTGTACATTATATATGTCTATTCAAGTACAGATCCTCTTCCCATGTAAAATGTTACTGAGGGTTCCGCAGACCTCCCTTGCTCTATGGTCGGTCTTTTTGAGATATGTATATAACATGTGTTTGTATACATATAGTAACACTAATCTTAATTTATCCATTCCCCCCACTTTTCCTTTTAGATGAGCACAGTTTGTTTTCTAAGTCTGGGAGTGTCTTTCTCTGTGGAAATATGTTCATTTGTGTCAGTTATTAGATAACGCCTGTAAGTCATATCATAGAATATAGGTCTTTTGCTTTCCGACTTACCTCATATTTCGTGATTATCTCCAGACTCATTTGTGGTGCCTCAGAGAGCAATGGTTCATTGTTTTCCATGGCTAATATTCCACTGTGTACATGGACCACTTCTTCTTTATCCACTCACCTGTTGTTGGACATTTTGATTGCTTCACTGTCTTGGCTATTGTGAATAAGGCTGCACTGCAGCTTTTGCGGCCTGTGTCTTCTCGATTCTTGTCTTCTCAGGTGAGAGGTCCAATGGTGCGCCTGCTGGATTGAATGGTACCTCCATTTTTACTTTGAAACACAGCTCCTTTCTGTTCTCATCATTGGCTGTTACGCCTTTACGTCTCACCAGCAGGTAGAGGGTACACAGTTCTCTAAATCCCCTTCAGCATTTATTGTTTGTAGACTTTTTGCTGATGGTGAGTCGACTGGTGTAAGTTGAAACTTTTTGTAGATTAGATTGCATGGGTCTAACACTCCCTGAGGTTGAGCTTTTATCCATTTTCCTTGTTTTAAAGAAGAGCGTGAGTAAACCTAAACTCTTCATACTCTCTTCTTGAAACATTTGCCTCTTTTGAATTTTATTGTCCATTCCCTACTTCTGCACAGTTTTTTAGGGCAGGTGTCCTTTACAGCCCTGAGTCCTTGTGAATGTTAAGTGACCATTAGCTGTGAGTTTAAAGCTGTTCTTGCAGGAAACGGCCACTAGGTGGCAGCATTTCCCCGTAAACAAATTTGGTTACTAGGGAAACAGAGAGCCTTAATGGAAGCGGTGTTCTAGGTTGTAAATTAGAATGGAATGTGCCAGGAAAAAGCCCTTTAAGTTTATGTCTCATTACTTCTTGTTCATATTTGTAATTTACTTTTTATTTTTTATCCCAGCAAATATGATTACAATGGTTTGTTTGTTCTAGGTGTGCAAGATGTGGTTCTTTCACACATATACATGTATCTATTCTCCCTCCCATCCTTTTCCCATGTAGGTTATGACACAATGTTGAGTAGTCTTCTCCTCGTCTTCCGTACGTCTTTGGTGGTTATGTATTTCACATGGTATGTATATCTCTGTTAAACCCAATATGGTAATGTATCCAATCCTCATCCCTTTCTATGTGGTGAACAATAAGTTTTTTAACGATTCTGTGATTGCCTTTCTCTGTGGAAGTACCTTCATTGGTATCAATTTTTAAGTAACTCTTAAAAGGGATATGACAGGATATGTGTCTTTTGCTTTCTCACTTACTACAGGTGGCGTGAGTACGTCTAGACTCATCTATGGTGCTGCAAATGGCATTGTTTCATTTTTTCACTAGCGAACATTCCATCTGTACACGGAAGAGTTCTTCTTTGTCCACCCATCTGTTGGTGGACTTTTTGGTTACTTCCCTATCTTGGCTATTGTAATACTGTGCAATGCAGATTTGCCTGCCTGTGTCTTTCCAATTCTCTCTTCTTAGATTATAGGTCGAGGAGTGGGCCTGCTGGATCATATGGTAGCTCAATGTTTACCTTTTTAAGGCACCTCCATTCTGTTCTCATTCGTGGCCCTTTCCAACTTACGTCCCCCTTGAAGTTGAGTGTATGCATTTCTCCACAACACCTTCAGCATTTATTGTTTTGTAGTTTTCTTGCTGATGGTTATTCTGACAAGTGTGAGCTGATACCTCCCTGTGGTTGAATTCGAATGTGCCACATAATCCGTTGAAATTGAGCTTTAAGGCATGTCTTTTTTATTTTTCAAGCTGTGATTATCCCTTAGTTCTTCAAAGTGTTCTCTTTAAGTATGTGTCCCATTTTGAAATGTTTTGTCCGTTACCTCCCTCAAGACATTTTGAGGGCAGGTTTCATTTACAGTTCTGCAGTACTTGTTCCTATGAAATGACCATTAGCACAGGCTTTAAAGCTGCTTTTGCAGGTAACTGCCAGAGGGTGGCAGCCTTTCTATGTCCCCCACCCTGGTATCTAGGGAAAAGCCCTTGCGGCCTGTGGGGTTTCTCGGGTATAAATTAGAGTGGAGTGTGCCCGGACAAACCCAGACAAGCTGATGTCTCCTTACGTTTGTTGGATTTTTAAATTTATTTTTTATTTTTTATTGGAGTAAATTTCCACTGTGTACGTGGACCACTTCTACTTTGTGCATTCCTCGGTTGATGGACATTTTCATTGCTTCCAAGTGTTGGCTATGGTAAATATTGTTGGAGTGCAGGATTGGCAGCCTGTGACTTTTTGATTCTCATTTTCTCAGGTGATAGACCCAGCAGTGGGTGTGATTGACTGACTGGTAGCACGGAGTTTCCCTTTTCAAAGCACCTTCTTTGTGTTTTCATTAGTGGCTCTTACCACGTCCCCCTTAGAATCGAGGGTACGCATTTCTCCACAATCGCTTCAGCATTTATTGTTTGCAGCATTTATGCTAGTGGCCCTTCTGGCTGCTGTGAGCTGATAGGTTTTTGTAATTTGAGTTTGCATGTCTTTGAAAATTCGTAAAACTCATCATTTTTCTCTGCCGTTTTCTTTTCTGTTAAAAAAAGGAAACAATTGGGAGTACAATATAACTCTTGAAATTGTCTTCTTGGAGGTTTGCCCTCTTTTTAATTTTTTGGTCGATTTTCCACCCCAGAATTTATTTAGATAGCAGGTGTCATTTACCGAACTGCAATTTGGTGAATGTTTAGTGACCTTTAGCAATGGGTTTAAAGCTGCTGTTCTGGGCAGTGGCCTCAAGCAGGCAGCATTTCTCCATTCCCCAATCTGGGTACTAGGGCAGCAGAGCCTTTCTGGAAGTCGTGTCCTAGGTTGTAAATTACATTGGCATGTGCATGGAGAAACCCCATAAGTTTATGTCTCATTAATTCTTCTTGGTTTTAAAAATTTTCTTAATTGGGGTAAAGCTTAGAATATTGTCTGTCCTAGGTGTACACAATCTGGTTCATTTGTACATTATATATGTCTATTCAAGTACAGATCCTCTTCCCATGTAAAATGTTACTGAGGGTTCCGCAGACCTCCCTTGCTCTATGGTCGGTCTTTTTGAGATATGTATATAACATGTGTTTGTATACATATAGTAACACTAATCTTAATTTATCCATTCCCCCCACTTTTCCTTTTAGATGAGCACAGTTTGTTTTCTAAGTCTGGGAGTGTCTTTCTCTGTGGAAATATGTTCATTTGTGTCAGTTATTAGATAACGCCTGTAAGTCATATCATAGAATATAGGTCTTTTGCTTTCCGACTTACCTCATATTTCGTGATTATCTCCAGACTCATTTGTGGTGCCTCAGAGAGCAATGGTTCATTGTTTTCCATGGCTAATATTCCACTGTGTACATGGACCACTTCTTCTTTATCCACTCACCTGTTGTTGGACATTTTGATTGCTTCACTGTCTTGGCTATTGTGAATAAGGCTGCACTGCAGCTTTTGCGGCCTGTGTCTTCTCGATTCTTGTCTTCTCAGGTGAGAGGTCCAATGGTGCGCCTGCTGGATTGAATGGTACCTCCATTTTTACTTTGAAACACAGCTCCTTTCTGTTCTCATCATTGGCTGTTACGCCTTTACGTCTCACCAGCAGGTAGAGGGTACACAGTTCTCTAAATCCCCTTCAGCATTTATTGTTTGTAGACTTTTTGCTGATGGTGAGTCGACTGGTGTAAGTTGAAACTTTTTGTAGATTAGATTGCATGGGTCTAACACTCCCTGAGGTTGAGCTTTTATCCATTTTCCTTGTTTTAAAGAAGAGCGTGAGTAAACCTAAACTCTTCATACTCTCTTCTTGAAACATTTGCCTCTTTTGAATTTTATTGTCCATTCCCTACTTCTGCACAGTTTTTTAGGGCAGGTGTCCTTTACAGCCCTGAGTCCTTGTGAATGTTAAGTGACCATTAGCTGTGAGTTTAAAGCTGTTCTTGCAGGAAACGGCCACTAGGTGGCAGCATTTCCCCGTAAACAAATTTGGTTACTAGGGAAACAGAGAGCCTTAATGGAAGCGGTGTTCTAGGTTGTAAATTAGAATGGAATGTGCCAGGAAAAAGCCCTTTAAGTTTATGTCTCATTACTTCTTGTTCATATTTGTAATTTACTTTTTATTTTTTATCCCAGCAAATATGATTACAATGGTTTGTTTGTTCTAGGTGTGCAAGATGTGGTTCTTTCACACATATACATGTATCTATTCTCCCTCCCATCCTTTTCCCATGTAGGTTATGACACAATGTTGAGTAGTCTTCTCCTCGTCTTCCGTACGTCTTTGGTGGTTATGTATTTCACATGGTATGTATATCTCTGTTAAACCCAATATGGTAATGTATCCAATCCTCATCCCTTTCTATGTGGTGAACAATAAGTTTTTTAACGATTCTGTGATTGCCTTTCTCTGTGGAAGTACCTTCATTGGTATCAATTTTTAAGTAACTCTTAAAAGGGATATGACAGGATATGTGTCTTTTGCTTTCTCACTTACTACAGGTGGCGTGAGTACGTCTAGACTCATCTATGGTGCTGCAAATGGCATTGTTTCATTTTTTCACTAGCGAACATTCCATCTGTACACGGAAGAGTTCTTCTTTGTCCACCCATCTGTTGGTGGACTTTTTGGTTACTTCCCTATCTTGGCTATTGTAATACTGTGCAATGCAGATTTGCCTGCCTGTGTCTTTCCAATTCTCTCTTCTTAGATTATAGGTCGAGGAGTGGGCCTGCTGGATCATATGGTAGCTCAATGTTTACCTTTTTAAGGCACCTCCATTCTGTTCTCATTCGTGGCCCTTTCCAACTTACGTCCCCCTTGAAGTTGAGTGTATGCATTTCTCCACAACACCTTCAGCATTTATTGTTTTGTAGTTTTCTTGCTGATGGTTATTCTGACAAGTGTGAGCTGATACCTCCCTGTGGTTGAATTCGAATGTGCCACATAATCCGTTGAAATTGAGCTTTAAGGCATGTCTTTTTTATTTTTCAAGCTGTGATTATCCCTTAGTTCTTCAAAGTGTTCTCTTTAAGTATGTGTCCCATTTTGAAATGTTTTGTCCGTTACCTCCCTCAAGACATTTTGAGGGCAGGTTTCATTTACAGTTCTGCAGTACTTGTTCCTATGAAATGACCATTAGCACAGGCTTTAAAGCTGCTTTTGCAGGTAACTGCCAGAGGGTGGCAGCCTTTCTATGTCCCCCACCCTGGTATCTAGGGAAAAGCCCTTGCGGCCTGTGGGGTTTCTCGGGTATAAATTAGAGTGGAGTGTGCCCGGACAAACCCAGACAAGCTGATGTCTCCTTACGTTTGTTGGATTTTTAAATTTATTTTTTATTTTTTATTGGAGTAAATTTCCACTGTGTACGTGGACCACTTCTACTTTGTGCATTCCTCGGTTGATGGACATTTTCATTGCTTCCAAGTGTTGGCTATGGTAAATATTGTTGGAGTGCAGGATTGGCAGCCTGTGACTTTTTGATTCTCATTTTCTCAGGTGATAGACCCAGCAGTGGGTGTGATTGACTGACTGGTAGCACGGAGTTTCCCTTTTCAAAGCACCTTCTTTGTGTTTTCATTAGTGGCTCTTACCACGTCCCCCTTAGAATCGAGGGTACGCATTTCTCCACAATCGCTTCAGCATTTATTGTTTGCAGCATTTATGCTAGTGGCCCTTCTGGCTGCTGTGAGCTGATAGGTTTTTGTAATTTGAGTTTGCATGTCTTTGAAAATTCGTAAAACTCATCATTTTTCTCTGCCGTTTTCTTTTCTGTTAAAAAAAGGAAACAATTGGGAGTACAATATAACTCTTGAAACTGTCTTCTTGGAGGTTTGCCCTCTTTTTAATTTTTTGGTCGATTTTCCACCCCAGAATTTATTTAGAGAGCAGGTGTCATTTACCGAACTGCAATTTGGTGAATGTTTAGTGACCTTTAGCAATGGGTTTAAAGCTGCTGTTCTGGGCAGTGGCCTCAAGCAGGCAGCATTTCTCCATTCCCCAATCTGGGTACTAGGGCAGCAGAGCCTTTCTGGAAGTCGTGTCCTAGGTTGTAAATTACATTGGCATGTGCATGGAGAAACCCCATAAGTTTATGTCTCATTAATTCTTCTTGGTTTTAAAAATTTTCTTAATTGGGGTAAAGCTTAGAATATTGTCTGTCCTAGGTGTACACAATCTGGTTCATTTGTACATTATATATGTCTATTCAAGTACAGATCCTCTTCCCATGTAAAATGTTACTGAGGGTTCCGCAGACCTCCCTTGCTCTATGGTCGGTCTTTTTGAGATATGTATATAACATGTGTTTGTATACATATAGTAACACTAATCTTAATTTATCCATTCCCCCCACTTTTCCTTTTAGATGAGCACAGTTTGTTTTCTAAGTCTGGGAGTGTCTTTCTCTGTGGAAATATGTTCATTTGTGTCAGTTATTAGATAACGCCTGTAAGTCATATCATAGAATATAGGTCTTTTGCTTTCCGACTTACCTCATATTTCGTGATTATCTCCAGACTCATTTGTGGTGCCTCAGAGAGCAATGGTTCATTGTTTTCCATGGCTAATATTCCACTGTGTACATGGACCACTTCTTCTTTATCCACTCACCTGTTGTTGGACATTTTGATTGCTTCACTGTCTTGGCTATTGTGAATAAGGCTGCACTGCAGCTTTTGCGGCCTGTGTCTTCTCGATTCTTGTCTTCTCAGGTGAGAGGTCCAATGGTGCGCCTGCTGGATTGAATGGTACCTCCATTTTTACTTTGAAACACAGCTCCTTTCTGTTCTCATCATTGGCTGTTACGCCTTTACGTCTCACCAGCAGGTAGAGGGTACACAGTTCTCTAAATCCCCTTCAGCATTTATTGTTTGTAGACTTTTTGCTGATGGTGAGTCGACTGGTGTAAGTTGAAACTTTTTGTAGATTAGATTGCATGGGTCTAACACTCCCTGAGGTTGAGCTTTTATCCATTTTCCTTGTTTTAAAGAAGAGCGTGAGTAAACCTAAACTCTTCATACTCTCTTCTTGAAACATTTGCCTCTTTTGAATTTTATTGTCCATTCCCTACTTCTGCACAGTTTTTTAGGGCAGGTGTCCTTTACAGCCCTGAGTCCTTGTGAATGTTAAGTGACCATTAGCTGTGAGTTTAAAGCTGTTCTTGCAGGAAACGGCCACTAGGTGGCAGCATTTCCCCGTAAACAAATTTGGTTACTAGGGAAACAGAGAGCCTTAATGGAAGCGGTGTTCTAGGTTGTAAATTAGAATGGAATGTGCCAGGAAAAAGCCCTTTAAGTTTATGTCTCATTACTTCTTGTTCATATTTGTAATTTACTTTTTATTTTTTATCCCAGCAAATATGATTACAATGGTTTGTTTGTTCTAGGTGTGCAAGATGTGGTTCTTTCACACATATACATGTATCTATTCTCCCTCCCATCCTTTTCCCATGTAGGTTATGACACAATGTTGAGTAGTCTTCTCCTCGTCTTCCGTACGTCTTTGGTGGTTATGTATTTCACATGGTATGTATATCTCTGTTAAACCCAATATGGTAATGTATCCAATCCTCATCCCTTTCTATGTGGTGAACAATAAGTTTTTTAACGATTCTGTGATTGCCTTTCTCTGTGGAAATATCTTCATTGGTATCAATTTTTAAGTAACTCTTAAAAGGGATATGACAGGATATGTGTCTTTTGCTTTCTCACTTACTACAGGTGGCGTGAGTACGTCTAGACTCATCTATGGTGCTGCAAATGGCATTGTTTCATTTCTTCACTAGCGAACATTCCATCTGTACACGGAAGAGTTCTTCTTTGTCCACCCATCTGTTGGTGGACTTTTTGGTTACTTCCCTATCTTGGCTATTGTAATACTGTGCAATGCAGATTTGCCTGCCTGTGTCTTTCCAATTCTCTCTTCTTAGATTATAGGTCGAGGAGTGGGCCTGCTGGATCATATGGTAGCTCAATGTTTACCTTTTTAAGGCACCTCCATTCTGTTCTCATTCGTGGCCCTTTCCAACTTACGTCCCACTTGAAGTTGAGTGTATGCATTTCTCCACAACACCTTCAGCATTTATTGTTTTGTAGTTTTCTTGCTGATGGTTATTCTGACAAGTGTGAGCTGATACCTCTCTGTGGTTGAATTCGAATGTGCCACATAATCCGTTGAAATTGAGCTTTAAGGCATGTCTTTTTTATTTTTCAAGCTGTGATTATCCCTTAGTTCTTCAAAGTGTTCTCTTTAAGTATGTGTCCCATTTTGAAATGTTTTGTCCGTTACCTCCCTCAAGACATTTTGAGGGCAGGTTTCATTTACAGTTCTGCAGTACTTGTTCCTATGAAATGACCATTAGCACAGGCTTTAAAGCTGCTTTTGCAGGTAACTGCCAGAGGGTGGCAGCCTTTCTATGTCCCCCACCCTGGTATCTAGGGAAAAGCCCTTGCGGCCTGTGGGGTTTCTCGGGTATAAATTAGAGTGGAGTGTGCCCGGACAAACCCAGACAAGCTGATGTCTCCTTACGTTTGTTGGATTTTTAAATTTATTTTTTATTTTTTATTGGAGTAAATTTCCACTGTGTACGTGGACCACTTCTACTTTGTGCATTCCTCGGTTGATGGACATTTTCATTGCTTCCAAGTGTTGGCTATGGTAAATATTGTTGGAGTGCAGGATTGGCAGCCTGTGACTTTTTGATTCTCATTTTCTCAGGTGATAGACCCAGCAGTGGGTGTGATTGACTGACTGGTAGCACGGAGTTTCCCTTTTCAAAGCACCTTCTTTGTGTTTTCATTAGTGGCTCTTACCACGTCCCCCTTAGAATCGAGGGTACGCATTTCTCCACAATCGCTTCAGCATTTATTGTTTGCAGCATTTATGCTAGTGGCCCTTCTGGCTGCTGTGAGCTGATAGGTTTTTGTAATTTGAGTTTGCATGTCTTTGAAAATTCGTAAAACTCATCATTTTTCTCTGCCGTTTTCTTTTCTGTTAAAAAAAGGAAACAATTGGGAGTACAATATAACTCTTGAAATTGTCTTCTTGGAGGTTTGCCCTCTTTTTAATTTTTTGGTCGATTTTCCACCCCAGAATTTATTTAGATAGCAGGTGTCATTTACCGAACTGCAATTTGGTGAATGTTTAGTGACCTTTAGCAATGGGTTTAAAGCTGCTGTTCTGGGCAGTGGCCTCAAGCAGGCAGCATTTCTCCATTCCCCAATCTGGGTACTAGGGCAGCAGAGCCTTTCTGGAAGTCGTGTCCTAGGTTGTAAATTACATTGGCATGTGCATGGAGAAACCCCATAAGTTTATGTCTCATTAATTCTTCTTGGTTTTAAAAATTTTCTTAATTGGGGTAAAGCTTAGAATATTGTCTGTCCTAGGTGTACACAATCTGGTTCATTTGTACATTATATATGTCTATTCAAGTACAGATCCTCTTCCCATGTAAAATGTTACTGAGGGTTCCGCAGACCTCCCTTGCTCTATGGTCGGTCTTTTTGAGATATGTATATAACATGTGTTTGTATACATATAGTAACACTAATCTTAATTTATCCATTCCCCCCACTTTTCCTTTTAGATGAGCACAGTTTGTTTTCTAAGTCTGGGAGTGTCTTTCTCTGTGGAAATATGTTCATTTGTGTCAGTTATTAGATAACGCCTGTAAGTCATATCATAGAATATAGGTCTTTTGCTTTCCGACTTACCTCATATTTCGTGATTATCTCCAGACTCATTTGTGGTGCCTCAGAGAGCAATGGTTCATTGTTTTCCATGGCTAATATTCCACTGTGTACATGGACCACTTCTTCTTTATCCACTCACCTGTTGTTGGACATTTTGATTGCTTCACTGTCTTGGCTATTGTGAATAAGGCTGCACTGCAGCTTTTGCGGCCTGTGTCTTCTCGATTCTTGTCTTCTCAGGTGAGAGGTCCAATGGTGCGCCTGCTGGATTGAATGGTACCTCCATTTTTACTTTGAAACACAGCTCCTTTCTGTTCTCATCATTGGCTGTTACGCCTTTACGTCTCACCAGCAGGTAGAGGGTACACAGTTCTCTAAATCCCCTTCAGCATTTATTGTTTGGAGACTTTTTGCTGATGGTGAGTCGACTGGTGTAAGTTGAAACTTTTTGTAGATTAGATTGCATGGGTCTAACACTCCCTGAGGGTGAGCTTTTATCCATTTTCCTTGTTTTAAAGAAGAGCGTGAGTAAACCTAAACTCTTCATACTCTCTTCTTGAAACATTTGCCTCTTTTGAATTTTATTGTCCATTCCCTACTTCTGCACAGTTTTTTAGGGCAGGTGTCCTTTACAGCCCTGAGTCCTTGTGAATGTTAAGTGACCATTAGCTGTGAGTTTAAAGCTGTTCTTGCAGGAAACGGCCACTAGGTGGCAGCATTTCCCCGTAAACAAATTTGGTTACTAGGGAAACAGAGAGCCTTAATGGAAGCGGTGTTCTAGGTTGTAAATTAGAATGGAATGTGCCAGGAAAAAGCCCTTTAAGTTTATGTCTCATTACTTCTTGTTCATATTTGTAATTTACTTTTTATTTTTTATCCCAGCAAATATGATTACAATGGTTTGTTTGTTCTAGGTGTGCAAGATGTGGTTCTTTCACACATATACATGTATCTATTCTCCCTCCCATCCTTTTCCCATGTAGGTTATGACACAATGTTGAGTAGTCTTCTCCTCGTCTTCCGTACGTCTTTGGTGGTTATGTATTTCACATGGTATGTATATCTCTGTTAAACCCAATATGGTAATGTATCCAATCCTCATCCCTTTCTATGTGGTGAACAATAAGTTTTTTAACGATTCTGTGATTGCCTTTCTCTGTGGAAGTACCTTCATTGGTATCAATTTTTAAGTAACTCTTAAAAGGGATATGACAGGATATGTGTCTTTTGCTTTCTCACTTACTACAGGTGGCGTGAGTACGTCTAGACTCATCTATGGTGCTGCAAATGGCATTGTTTCATTTTTTCACTAGCGAACATTCCATCTGTACACGGAAGAGTTCTTCTTTGTCCACCCATCTGTTGGTGGACTTTTTGGTTACTTCCCTATCTTGGCTATTGTAATACTGTGCAATGCAGATTTGCCTGCCTGTGTCTTTCCAATTCTCTCTTCTTAGATTATAGGTCGAGGAGTGGGCCTGCTGGATCATATGGTAGCTCAATGTTTACCTTTTTAAGGCACCTCCATTCTGTTCTCATTCGTGGCCCTTTCCAACTTACGTCCCCCTTGAAGTTGAGTGTATGCATTTCTCCACAACACCTTCAGCATTTATTGTTTTGTAGTTTTCTTGCTGATGGTTATTCTGACAAGTGTGAGCTGATACCTCCCTGTGGTTGAATTCGAATGTGCCACATAATCCGTTGAAATTGAGCTTTAAGGCATGTCTTTTTTATTTTTCAAGCTGTGATTATCCCTTAGTTCTTCAAAGTGTTCTCTTTAAGTATGTGTCCCATTTTGAAATGTTTTGTCCGTTACCTCCCTCAAGACATTTTGAGGGCAGGTTTCATTTACAGTTCTGCAGTACTTGTTCCTATGAAATGACCATTAGCACAGGCTTTAAAGCTGCTTTTGCAGGTAACTGCCAGAGGGTGGCAGCCTTTCTATGTCCCCCACCCTGGTATCTAGGGAAAAGCCCTTGCGGCCTGTGGGGTTTCTCGGGTATAAATTAGAGTGGAGTGTGCCCGGACAAACCCAGACAAGCTGATGTCTCCTTACGTTTGTTGGATTTTTAAATTTATTTTTTATTTTTTATTGGAGTAAATTTCCACTGTGTACGTGGACCACTTCTACTTTGTGCATTCCTCGGTTGATGGACATTTTCATTGCTTCCAAGTGTTGGCTATGGTAAATATTGTTGGAGTGCAGGATTGGCAGCCTGTGACTTTTTGATTCTCATTTTCTCAGGTGATAGACCCAGCAGTGGGTGTGATTGACTGACTGGTAGCACGGAGTTTCCCTTTTCAAAGCACCTTCTTTGTGTTTTCATTAGTGGCTCTTACCACGTCCCCCTTAGAATCGAGGGTACGCATTTCTCCACAATCGCTTCAGCATTTATTGTTTGCAGCATTTATGCTAGTGGCCCTTCTGGCTGCTGTGAGCTGATAGGTTTTTGTAATTTGAGTTTGCATGTCTTTGAAAATTCGTAAAACTCATCATTTTTCTCTGCCGTTTTCTTTTCTGTTAAAAAAAGGAAACAATTGGGAGTACAATATAACTCTTGAAACTGTCTTCTTGGAGGTTTGCCCTCTTTTTAATTTTTTGGTCGATTTTCCACCCCAGAATTTATTTAGATAGCAGGTGTCATTTACCGAACTGCAATTTGGTGAATGTTTAGTGACCTTTAGCAATGGGTTTAAAGCTGCTGTTCTGGGCAGTGGCCTCAAGCAGGCAGCATTTCTCCATTCCCCAATCTGGGTACTAGGGCAGCAGAGCCTTTCTGGAAGTCGTGTCCTAGGTTGTAAATTACATTGGCATGTGCATGGAGAAACCCCATAAGTTTATGTCTCATTAATTCTTCTTGGTTTTAAAAATTTTCTTAATTGGGGTAAAGCTTAGAATATTGTCTGTCCTAGGTGTACACAATCTGGTTCATTTGTACATTATATATGTCTATTCAAGTACAGATCCTCTTCCCATGTAAAATGTTACTGAGGGTTCCGCAGACCTCCCTTGCTCTATGGTCGGTCTTTTTGAGATATGTATATAACATGTGTTTGTATACATATAGTAACACTAATCTTAATTTATCCATTCCCCCCACTTTTCCTTTTAGATGAGCACAGTTTGTTTTCTAAGTCTGGGAGTGTCTTTCTCTGTGGAAATATGTTCATTTGTGTCAGTTATTAGATAACGCCTGTAAGTCATATCATAGAATATAGGTCTTTTGCTTTCCGACTTACCTCATATTTCGTGATTATCTCCAGACTCATTTGTGGTGCCTCAGAGAGCAATGGTTCATTGTTTTCCATGGCTAATATTCCACTGTGTACATGGACCACTTCTTCTTTATCCACTCACCTGTTGTTGGACATTTTGATTGCTTCACTGTCTTGGCTATTGTGAATAAGGCTGCACTGCAGCTTTTGCGGCCTGTGTCTTCTCGATTCTTGTCTTCTCAGGTGAGAGGTCCAATGGTGCGCCTGCTGGATTGAATGGTACCTCCATTTTTACTTTGAAACACAGCTCCTTTCTGTTCTCATCATTGGCTGTTACGCCTTTACGTCTCACCAGCAGGTAGAGGGTACACAGTTCTCTAAATCCCCTTCAGCATTTATTGTTTGGAGACTTTTTGCTGATGGTGAGTCGACTGGTGTAAGTTGAAACTTTTTGTAGATTAGATTGCATGGGTCTAACACTCCCTGAGGGTGAGCTTTTATCCATTTTCCTTGTTTTAAAGAAGAGCGTGAGTAAACCTAAACTCTTCATACTCTCTTCTTGAAACATTTGCCTCTTTTGAATTTTATTGTCCATTCCCTACTTCTGCACAGTTTTTTAGGGCAGGTGTCCTTTACAGCCCTGAGTCCTTGTGAATGTTAAGTGACCATTAGCTGTGAGTTTAAAGCTGTTCTTGCAGGAAACGGCCACTAGGTGGCAGCATTTCCCCGTAAACAAATTTGGTTACTAGGGAAACAGAGAGCCTTAATGGAAGCGGTGTTCTAGGTTGTAAATTAGAATGGAATGTGCCAGGAAAAAGCCCTTTAAGTTTATGTCTCATTACTTCTTGTTCATATTTGTAATTTACTTTTTATTTTTTATCCCAGCAAATATGATTACAATGGTTTGTTTGTTCTAGGTGTGCAAGATGTGGTTCTTTCACACATATACATGTATCTATTCTCCCTCCCATCCTTTTCCCATGTAGGTTATGACACAATGTTGAGTAGTCTTCTCCTCGTCTTCCGTACGTCTTTGGTGGTTATGTATTTCACATGGTATGTATATCTCTGTTAAACCCAATATGGTAATGTATCCAATCCTCATCCCTTTCTATGTGGTGAACAATAAGTTTTTTAACGATTCTGTGATTGCCTTTCTCTGTGGAAGTACCTTCATTGGTATCAATTTTTAAGTAACTCTTAAAAGGGATATGACAGGATATGTGTCTTTTGCTTTCTCACTTACTACAGGTGGCGTGAGTACGTCTAGACTCATCTATGGTGCTGCAAATGGCATTGTTTCATTTTTTCACTAGCGAACATTCCATCTGTACACGGAAGAGTTCTTCTTTGTCCACCCATCTGTTGGTGGACTTTTTGGTTACTTCCCTATCTTGGCTATTGTAATACTGTGCAATGCAGATTTGCCTGCCTGTGTCTTTCCAATTCTCTCTTCTTAGATTATAGGTCGAGGAGTGGGCCTGCTGGATCATATGGTAGCTCAATGTTTACCTTTTTAAGGCACCTCCATTCTGTTCTCATTCGTGGCCCTTTCCAACTTACGTCCCCCTTGAAGTTGAGTGTATGCATTTCTCCACAACACCTTCAGCATTTATTGTTTTGTAGTTTTCTTGCTGATGGTTATTCTGACAAGTGTGAGCTGATACCTCCCTGTGGTTGAATTCGAATGTGCCACATAATCCGTTGAAATTGAGCTTTAAGGCATGTCTTTTTTATTTTTCAAGCTGTGATTATCCCTTAGTTCTTCAAAGTGTTCTCTTTAAGTATGTGTCCCATTTTGAAATGTTTTGTCCGTTACCTCCCTCAAGACATTTTGAGGGCAGGTTTCATTTACAGTTCTGCAGTACTTGTTCCTATGAAATGACCATTAGCACAGGCTTTAAAGCTGCTTTTGCAGGTAACTGCCAGAGGGTGGCAGCCTTTCTATGTCCCCCACCCTGGTATCTAGGGAAAAGCCCTTGCGGCCTGTGGGGTTTCTCGGGTATAAATTAGAGTGGAGTGTGCCCGGACAAACCCAGACAAGCTGATGTCTCCTTACGTTTGTTGGATTTTTAAATTTATTTTTTATTTTTTATTGGAGTAAATTTCCACTGTGTACGTGGACCACTTCTACTTTGTGCATTCCTCGGTTGATGGACATTTTCATTGCTTCCAAGTGTTGGCTATGGTAAATATTGTTGGAGTGCAGGATTGGCAGCCTGTGACTTTTTGATTCTCATTTTCTCAGGTGATAGACCCAGCAGTGGGTGTGATTGACTGACTGGTAGCACGGAGTTTCCCTTTTCAAAGCACCTTCTTTGTGTTTTCATTAGTGGCTCTTACCACGTCCCCCTTAGAATCGAGGGTACGCATTTCTCCACAATCGCTTCAGCATTTATTGTTTGCAGCATTTATGCTAGTGGCCCTTCTGGCTGCTGTGAGCTGATAGGTTTTTGTAATTTGAGTTTGCATGTCTTTGAAAATTCGTAAAACTCATCATTTTTCTCTGCCGTTTTCTTTTCTGTTAAAAAAAGGAAACAATTGGGAGTACAATATAACTCTTGAAACTGTCTTCTTGGAGGTTTGCCCTCTTTTTAATTTTTTGGTCGATTTTCCACCCCAGAATTTATTTAGATAGCAGGTGTCATTTACCGAACTGCAATTTGGTGAATGTTTAGTGACCTTTAGCAATGGGTTTAAAGCTGCTGTTCTGGGCAGTGGCCTCAAGCAGGCAGCATTTCTCCATTCCCCAATCTGGGTACTAGGGCAGCAGAGCCTTTCTGGAAGTCGTGTCCTAGGTTGTAAATTACATTGGCATGTGCATGGAGAAACCCCATAAGTTTATGTCTCATTAATTCTTCTTGGTTTTAAAAATTTTCTTAATTGGGGTAAAGCTTAGAATATTGTCTGTCCTAGGTGTACACAATCTGGTTCATTTGTACATTATATATGTCTATTCAAGTACAGATCCTCTTCCCATGTAAAATGTTACTGAGGGTTCCGCAGACCTCCCTTGCTCTATGGTCGGTCTTTTTGAGATATGTATATAACATGTGTTTGTATACATATAGTAACACTAATCTTAATTTATCCATTCCCCCCACTTTTCCTTTTAGATGAGCACAGTTTGTTTTCTAAGTCTGGGAGTGTCTTTCTCTGTGGAAATATGTTCATTTGTGTCAGTTATTAGATAACGCCTGTAAGTCATATCATAGAATATAGGTCTTTTGCTTTCCGACTTACCTCATATTTCGTGATTATCTCCAGACTCATTTGTGGTGCCTCAGAGAGCAATGGTTCATTGTTTTCCATGGCTAATATTCCACTGTGTACATGGACCACTTCTTCTTTATCCACTCACCTGTTGTTGGACATTTTGATTGCTTCACTGTCTTGGCTATTGTGAATAAGGCTGCACTGCAGCTTTTGCGGCCTGTGTCTTCTCGATTCTTGTCTTCTCAGGTGAGAGGTCCAATGGTGCGCCTGCTGGATTGAATGGTACCTCCATTTTTACTTTGAAACACAGCTCCTTTCTGTTCTCATCATTGGCTGTTACGCCTTTACGTCTCACCAGCAGGTAGAGGGTACACAGTTCTCTAAATCCCCTTCAGCATTTATTGTTTGGAGACTTTTTGCTGATGGTGAGTCGACTGGTGTAAGTTGAAACTTTTTGTAGATTAGATTGCATGGGTCTAACACTCCCTGAGGGTGAGCTTTTATCCATTTTCCTTGTTTTAAAGAAGAGCGTGAGTAAACCTAAACTCTTCATACTCTCTTCTTGAAACATTTGCCTCTTTTGAATTTTATTGTCCATTCCCTACTTCTGCACAGTTTTTTAGGGCAGGTGTCCTTTACAGCCCTGAGTCCTTGTGAATGTTAAGTGACCATTAGCTGTGAGTTTAAAGCTGTTCTTGCAGGAAACGGCCACTAGGTGGCAGCATTTCCCCGTAAACAAATTTGGTTACTAGGGAAACAGAGAGCCTTAATGGAAGCGGTGTTCTAGGTTGTAAATTAGAATGGAATGTGCCAGGAAAAAGCCCTTTAAGTTTATGTCTCATTACTTCTTGTTCATATTTGTAATTTACTTTTTATTTTTTATCCCAGCAAATATGATTACAATGGTTTGTTTGTTCTAGGTGTGCAAGATGTGGTTCTTTCACACATATACATGTATCTATTCTCCCTCCCATCCTTTTCCCATGTAGGTTATGACACAATGTTGAGTAGTCTTCTCCTCGTCTTCCGTACGTCTTTGGTGGTTATGTATTTCACATGGTATGTATATCTCTGTTAAACCCAATATGGTAATGTATCCAATCCTCATCCCTTTCTATGTGGTGAACAATAAGTTTTTTAACGATTCTGTGATTGCCTTTCTCTGTGGAAGTACCTTCATTGGTATCAATTTTTAAGTAACTCTTAAAAGGGATATGACAGGATATGTGTCTTTTGCTTTCTCACTTACTACAGGTGGCGTGAGTACGTCTAGACTCATCTATGGTGCTGCAAATGGCATTGTTTCATTTTTTCACTAGCGAACATTCCATCTGTACACGGAAGAGTTCTTCTTTGTCCACCCATCTGTTGGTGGACTTTTTGGTTACTTCCCTATCTTGGCTATTGTAATACTGTGCAATGCAGATTTGCCTGCCTGTGTCTTTCCAATTCTCTCTTCTTAGATTATAGGTCGAGGAGTGGGCCTGCTGGATCATATGGTAGCTCAATGTTTACCTTTTTAAGGCACCTCCATTCTGTTCTCATTCGTGGCCCTTTCCAACTTACGTCCCACTTGAAGTTGAGTGTATGCATTTCTCCACAACACCTTCAGCATTTATTGTTTTGTAGTTTTCTTGCTGATGGTTATTCTGACAAGTGTGAGCTGATACCTCCCTGTGGTTGAATTCGAATGTGCCACATAATCCGTTGAAATTGAGCTTTAAGGCATGTCTTTTTTATTTTTCAAGCTGTGATTATCCCTTAGTTCTTCAAAGTGTTCTCTTTAAGTATGTGTCCCATTTTGAAATGTTTTGTCCGTTACCTCCCTCAAGACATTTTGAGGGCAGGTTTCATTTACAGTTCTGCAGTACTTGTTCCTATGAAATGACCATTAGCACAGGCTTTAAAGCTGCTTTTGCAGGTAACTGCCAGAGGGTGGCAGCCTTTCTATGTCCCCCACCCTGGTATCTAGGGAAAAGCCCTTGCGGCCTGTGGGGTTTCTCGGGTATAAATTAGAGTGGAGTGTGCCCGGACAAACCCAGACAAGCTGATGTCTCCTTACGTTTGTTGGATTTTTAAATTTATTTTTTATTTTTTATTGGAGTAAATTTCCACTGTGTACGTGGACCACTTCTACTTTGTGCATTCCTCGGTTGATGGACATTTTCATTGCTTCCAAGTGTTGGCTATGGTAAATATTGTTGGAGTGCAGGATTGGCAGCCTGTGACTTTTTGATTCTCATTTTCTCAGGTGATAGACCCAGCAGTGGGTGTGATTGACTGACTGGTAGCACGGAGTTTCCCTTTTCAAAGCACCTTCTTTGTGTTTTCATTAGTGGCTCTTACCACGTCCCCCTTAGAATCGAGGGTACGCATTTCTCCACAATCGCTTCAGCATTTATTGTTTGCAGCATTTATGCTAGTGGCCCTTCTGGCTGCTGTGAGCTGATAGGTTTTTGTAATTTGAGTTTGCATGTCTTTGAAAATTCGTAAAACTCATCATTTTTCTCTGCCGTTTTCTTTTCTGTTAAAAAAAGGAAACAATTGGGAGTACAATATAACTCTTGAAACTGTCTTCTTGGAGGTTTGCCCTCTTTTTAATTTTTTGGTCGATTTTCCACCCCAGAATTTATTTAGATAGCAGGTGTCATTTACCGAACTGCAATTTGGTGAATGTTTAGTGACCTTTAGCAATGGGTTTAAAGCTGCTGTTCTGGGCAGTGGCCTCAAGCAGGCAGCATTTCTCCATTCCCCAATCTGGGTACTAGGGCAGCAGAGCCTTTCTGGAAGTCGTGTCCTAGGTTGTAAATTACATTGGCATGTGCATGGAGAAACCCCATAAGTTTATGTCTCATTAATTCTTCTTGGTTTTAAAAATTTTCTTAATTGGGGTAAAGCTTAGAATATTGTCTGTCCTAGGTGTACACAATCTGGTTCATTTGTACATTATATATGTCTATTCAAGTACAGATCCTCTTCCCATGTAAAATGTTACTGAGGGTTCCGCAGACCTCCCTTGCTCTATGGTCGGTCTTTTTGAGATATGTATATAACATGTGTTTGTATACATATAGTAACACTAATCTTAATTTATCCATTCCCCCCACTTTTCCTTTTAGATGAGCACAGTTTGTTTTCTAAGTCTGGGAGTGTCTTTCTCTGTGGAAATATGTTCATTTGTGTCAGTTATTAGATAACGCCTGTAAGTCATATCATAGAATATAGGTCTTTTGCTTTCCGACTTACCTCATATTTCGTGATTATCTCCAGACTCATTTGTGGTGCCTCAGAGAGCAATGGTTCATTGTTTTCCATGGCTAATATTCCACTGTGTACATGGACCACTTCTTCTTTATCCACTCACCTGTTGTTGGACATTTTGATTGCTTCACTGTCTTGGCTATTGTGAATAAGGCTGCACTGCAGCTTTTGCGGCCTGTGTCTTCTCGATTCTTGTCTTCTCAGGTGAGAGGTCCAATGGTGCGCCTGCTGGATTGAATGGTACCTCCATTTTTACTTTGAAACACAGCTCCTTTCTGTTCTCATCATTGGCTGTTACGCCTTTACGTCTCACCAGCAGGTAGAGGGTACACAGTTCTCTAAATCCCCTTCAGCATTTATTGTTTGTAGACTTTTTGCTGATGGTGAGTCGACTGGTGTAAGTTGAAACTTTTTGTAGATTAGATTGCATGGGTCTAACACTCCCTGAGGTTGAGCTTTTATCCATTTTCCTTGTTTTAAAGAAGAGCGTGAGTAAACCTAAACTCTTCCTACTCTCTTCTTGAAACATTTGCCTCTTTTGAATTTTATTGTCCATTCCCTACTTCTGCACAGTTTTTTAGGGCAGGTGTCCTTTACAGCCCTGAGTCCTTGTGAATGTTAAGTGACCATTAGCTGTGAGTTTAAAGCTGTTCTTGCAGGAAACGGCCACTAGGTGGCAGCATTTCCCCGTAAACAAATTTGGTTACTAGGGAAACAGAGAGCCTTAATGGAAGCGGTGTTCTAGGTTGTAAATTAGAATGGAATGTGCCAGGAAAAAGCCCTTTAAGTTTATGTCTCATTACTTCTTGTTCATATTTGTAATTTACTTTTTATTTTTTATCCCAGCAAATATGATTACAATGGTTTGTTTGTTCTAGGTGTGCAAGATGTGGTTCTTTCACACATATACATGTATCTATTCTCCCTCCCATCCTTTTCCCATGTAGGTTATGACACAATGTTGAGTAGTCTTCTCCTCGTCTTCCGTACGTCTTTGGTGGTTATGTATTTCACATGGTATGTATATCTCTGTTAAACCCAATATGGTAATGTATCCAATCCTCATCCCTTTCTATGTGGTGAACAATAAGTTTTTTAACGATTCTGTGATTGCCTTTCTCTGTGGAAGTACCTTCATTGGTATCAATTTTTAAGTAACTCTTAAAAGGGATATGACAGGATATGTGTCTTTTGCTTTCTCACTTACTACAGGTGGCGTGAGTACGTCTAGACTCATCTATGGTGCTGCAAATGGCATTGTTTCATTTTTTCACTAGCGAACATTCCATCTGTACACGGAAGAGTTCTTCTTTGTCCACCCATCTGTTGGTGGACTTTTTGGTTACTTCCCTATCTTGGCTATTGTAATACTGTGCAATGCAGATTTGCCTGCCTGTGTCTTTCCAATTCTCTCTTCTTAGATTATAGGTCGAGGAGTGGGCCTGCTGGATCATATGGTAGCTCAATGTTTACCTTTTTAAGGCACCTCCATTCTGTTCTCATTCGTGGCCCTTTCCAACTTACGTCCCACTTGAAGTTGAGTGTATGCATTTCTCCACAACACCTTCAGCATTTATTGTTTTGTAGTTTTCTTGCTGATGGTTATTCTGACAAGTGTGAGCTGATACCTCCCTGTGGTTGAATTCGAATGTGCCACATAATCCGTTGAAATTGAGCTTTAAGGCATGTCTTTTTTATTTTTCAAGCTGTGATTATCCCTTAGTTCTTCAAAGTGTTCTCTTTAAGTATGTGTCCCATTTTGAAATGTTTTGTCCGTTACCTCCCTCAAGACATTTTGAGGGCAGGTTTCATTTACAGTTCTGCAGTACTTGTTCCTATGAAATGACCATTAGCACAGGCTTTAAAGCTGCTTTTGCAGGTAACTGCCAGAGGGTGGCAGCCTTTCTATGTCCCCCACCCTGGTATCTAGGGAAAAGCCCTTGCGGCCTGTGGGGTTTCTCGGGTATAAATTAGAGTGGAGTGTGCCCGGACAAACCCAGACAAGCTGATGTCTCCTTACGTTTGTTGGATTTTTAAATTTATTTTTTATTTTTTATTGGAGTAAATTTCCACTGTGTACGTGGACCACTTCTACTTTGTGCATTCCTCGGTTGATGGACATTTTCATTGCTTCCAAGTGTTGGCTATGGTAAATATTGTTGGAGTGCAGGATTGGCAGCCTGTGACTTTTTGATTCTCATTTTCTCAGGTGATAGACCCAGCAGTGGGTGTGATTGACTGACTGGTAGCACGGAGTTTCCCTTTTCAAAGCACCTTCTTTGTGTTTTCATTAGTGGCTCTTACCACGTCCCCCTTAGAATCGAGGGTACGCATTTCTCCACAATCGCTTCAGCATTTATTGTTTGCAGCATTTATGCTAGTGGCCCTTCTGGCTGCTGTGAGCTGATAGGTTTTTGTAATTTGAGTTTGCATGTCTTTGAAAATTCGTAAAACTCATCATTTTTCTCTGCCGTTTTCTTTTCTGTTAAAAAAAGGAAACAATTGGGAGTACAATATAACTCTTGAAACTGTCTTCTTGGAGGTTTGCCCTCTTTTTAATTTTTTGGTCGATTTTCCACCCCAGAATTTATTTAGATAGCAGGTGTCATTTACCGAACTGCAATTTGGTGAATGTTTAGTGACCTTTAGCAATGGGTTTAAAGCTGCTGTTCTGGGCAGTGGCCTCAAGCAGGCAGCATTTCTCCATTCCCCAATCTGGGTACTAGGGCAGCAGAGCCTTTCTGGAAGTCGTGTCCTAGGTTGTAAATTACATTGGCATGTGCATGGAGAAACCCCATAAGTTTATGTCTCATTAATTCTTCTTGGTTTTAAAAATTTTCTTAATTGGGGTAAAGCTTAGAATATTGTCTGTCCTAGGTGTACACAATCTGGTTCATTTGTACATTATATATGTCTATTCAAGTACAGATCCTCTTCCCATGTAAAATGTTACTGAGGGTTCCGCAGACCTCCCTTGCTCTATGGTCGGTCTTTTTGAGATATGTATATAACATGTGTTTGTATACATATAGTAACACTAATCTTAATTTATCCATTCCCCCCACTTTTCCTTTTAGATGAGCACAGTTTGTTTTCTAAGTCTGGGAGTGTCTTTCTCTGTGGAAATATGTTCATTTGTGTCAGTTATTAGATAACGCCTGTAAGTCATATCATAGAATATAGGTCTTTTGCTTTCCGACTTACCTCATATTTCGTGATTATCTCCAGACTCATTTGTGGTGCCTCAGAGAGCAATGGTTCATTGTTTTCCATGGCTAATATTCCACTGTGTACATGGACCACTTCTTCTTTATCCACTCACCTGTTGTTGGACATTTTGATTGCTTCACTGTCTTGGCTATTGTGAATAAGGCTGCACTGCAGCTTTTGCGGCCTGTGTCTTCTCGATTCTTGTCTTCTCAGGTGAGAGGTCCAATGGTGCGCCTGCTGGATTGAATGGTACCTCCATTTTTACTTTGAAACACAGCTCCTTTCTGTTCTCATCATTGGCTGTTACGCCTTTACGTCTCACCAGCAGGTAGAGGGTACACAGTTCTCTAAATCCCCTTCAGCATTTATTGTTTGTAGACTTTTTGCTGATGGTGAGTCGACTGGTGTAAGTTGAAACTTTTTGTAGATTAGATTGCATGGGTCTAACACTCCCTGAGGTTGAGCTTTTATCCATTTTCCTTGTTTTAAAGAAGAGCGTGAGTAAACCTAAACTCTTCCTACTCTCTTCTTGAAACATTTGCCTCTTTTGAATTTTATTGTCCATTCCCTACTTCTGCACAGTTTTTTAGGGCAGGTGTCCTTTACAGCCCTGAGTCCTTGTGAATGTTAAGTGACCATTAGCTGTGAGTTTAAAGCTGTTCTTGCAGGAAACGGCCACTAGGTGGCAGCATTTCCCCGTAAACAAATTTGGTTACTAGGGAAACAGAGAGCCTTAATGGAAGCGGTGTTCTAGGTTGTAAATTAGAATGGAATGTGCCAGGAAAAAGCCCTTTAAGTTTATGTCTCATTACTTCTTGTTCATATTTGTAATTTACTTTTTATTTTTTATCCCAGCAAATATGATTACAATGGTTTGTTTGTTCTAGGTGTGCAAGATGTGGTTCTTTCACACATATACATGTATCTATTCTCCCTCCCATCCTTTTCCCATGTAGGTTATGACACAATGTTGAGTAGTCTTCTCCTCGTCTTCCGTACGTCTTTGGTGGTTATGTATTTCACATGGTATGTATATCTCTGTTAAACCCAATATGGTAATGTATCCAATCCTCATCCCTTTCTATGTGGTGAACAATAAGTTTTTTAACGATTCTGTGATTGCCTTTCTCTGTGGAAGTACCTTCATTGGTATCAATTTTTAAGTAACTCTTAAAAGGGATATGACAGGATATGTGTCTTTTGCTTTCTCACTTACTACAGGTGGCGTGAGTACGTCTAGACTCATCTATGGTGCTGCAAATGGCATTGTTTCATTTCTTCACTAGCGAACATTCCATCTGTACACGGAAGAGTTCTTCTTTGTCCACCCATCTGTTGGTGGACTTTTTGGTTACTTCCCTATCTTGGCTATTGTAATACTGTGCAATGCAGATTTGCCTGCCTGTGTCTTTCCAATTCTCTCTTCTTAGATTATAGGTCGAGGAGTGGGCCTGCTGGATCATATGGTAGCTCAATGTTTACCTTTTTAAGGCACCTCCATTCTGTTCTCATTCGTGGCCCTTTCCAACTTACGTCCCCCTTGAAGTTGAGTGTATGCATTTCTCCACAACACCTTCAGCATTTATTGTTTTGTAGTTTTCTTGCTGATGGTTATTCTGACAAGTGTGAGCTGATACCTCCCTGTGGTTGAATTCGAATGTGCCACATAATCCGTTGAAATTGAGCTTTAAGGCATGTCTTTTTTATTTTTCAAGCTGTGATTATCCCTTAGTTCTTCAAAGTGTTCTCTTTAAGTATGTGTCCCATTTTGAAATGTTTTGTCCGTTACCTCCCTCAAGACATTTTGAGGGCAGGTTTCATTTACAGTTCTGCAGTACTTGTTCCTATGAAATGACCATTAGCACAGGCTTTAAAGCTGCTTTTGCAGGTAACTGCCAGAGGGTGGCAGCCTTTCTATGTCCCCCACCCTGGTATCTAGGGAAAAGCCCTTGCGGCCTGTGGGGTTTCTCGGGTATAAATTAGAGTGGAGTGTGCCCGGACAAACCCAGACAAGCTGATGTCTCCTTACGTTTGTTGGATTTTTAAATTTAATTTTTATTTTTTATTGGAGTAAATTTCCACTGTGTACGTGGACCACTTCTACTTTGTGCATTCCTCGGTTGATGGACATTTTCATTGCTTCCAAGTGTTGGCTATGGTAAATATTGTTGGAGTGCAGGATTGGCAGCCTGTGACTTTTTGATTCTCATTTTCTCAGGTGATAGACCCAGCAGTGGGTGTGATTGACTGACTGGTAGCACGGAGTTTCCCTTTTCAAAGCACCTTCTTTGTGTTTTCATTAGTGGCTCTTACCACGTCCCCCTTAGAATCGAGGGTACGCATTTCTCCACAATCGCTTCAGCATTTATTGTTTGCAGCATTTATGCTAGTGGCCCTTCTGGCTGCTGTGAGCTGATAGGTTTTTGTAATTTGAGTTTGCATGTCTTTGAAAATTCGTAAAACTCATCATTTTTCTCTGCCGTTTTCTTTTCTGTTAAAAAAAGGAAACAATTGGGAGTACAATATAACTCTTGAAATTGTCTTCTTGGAGGTTTGCCCTCTTTTTAATTTTTTGGTCGATTTTCCACCCCAGAATTTATTTAGATAGCAGGTGTCATTTACCGAACTGCAATTTGGTGAATGTTTAGTGACCTTTAGCAATGGGTTTAAAGCTGCTGTTCTGGGCAGTGGCCTCAAGCAGGCAGCATTTCTCCATTCCCCAATCTGGGTACTAGGGCAGCAGAGCCTTTCTGGAAGTCGTGTCCTAGGTTGTAAATTACATTGGCATGTGCATGGAGAAACCCCATAAGTTTATGTCTCATTAATTCTTCTTGGTTTTAAAAATTTTCTTAATTGGGGTAAAGCTTAGAATATTGTCTGTCCTAGGTGTACACAATCTGGTTCATTTGTACATTATATATGTCTATTCAAGTACAGATCCTCTTCCCATGTAAAATGTTACTGAGGGTTCCGCAGACCTCCCTTGCTCTATGGTCGGTCTTTTTGAGATATGTATATAATATGTGTTTGTATACATATAGTAACACTAATCTTAATTTATCCATTCCCCCCACTTTTCCTTTTAGATGAGCACAGTTTGTTTTCTAAGTCTGGGAGTGTCTTTCTCTGTGGAAATATGTTCATTTGTGTCAGTTATTAGATAACGCCTGTAAGTCATATCATAGAATATAGGTCTTTTGCTTTCCGACTTACCTCATATTTCGTGATTATCTCCAGACTCATTTGTGGTGCCTCAGAGAGCAATGGTTCATTGTTTTCCATGGCTAATATTCCACTGTGTACATGGACCACTTCTTCTTTATCCACTCACCTGTTGTTGGACATTTTGATTGCTTCACTGTCTTGGCTATTGTGAATAAGGCTGCACTGCAGCTTTTGCGGCCTGTGTCTTCTCGATTCTTGTCTTCTCAGGTGAGAGGTCCAATGGTGCGCCTGCTGGATTGAATGGTACCTCCATTTTTACTTTGAAACACAGCTCCTTTCTGTTCTCATCATTGGCTGTTACGCCTTTACGTCTCACCAGCAGGTAGAGGGTACACAGTTCTCTAAATCCCCTTCAGCATTTATTGTTTGGAGACTTTTTGCTGATGGTGAGTCGACTGGTGTAAGTTGAAACTTTTTGTAGATTAGATTGCATGGGTCTAACACTCCCTGAGGGTGAGCTTTTATCCATTTTCCTTGTTTTAAAGAAGAGCGTGAGTAAACCTAAACTCTTCATACTCTCTTCTTGAAACATTTGCCTCTTTTGAATTTTATTGTCCATTCCCTACTTCTGCACAGTTTTTTAGGGCAGGTGTCCTTTACAGCCCTGAGTCCTTGTGAATGTTAAGTGACCATTAGCTGTGAGTTTAAAGCTGTTCTTGCAGGAAACGGCCACTAGGTGGCAGCATTTCCCCGTAAACAAATTTGGTTACTAGGGAAACAGAGAGCCTTAATGGAAGCGGTGTTCTAGGTTGTAAATTAGAATGGAATGTGCCAGGAAAAAGCCCTTTAAGTTTATGTCTCATTACTTCTTGTTCATATTTGTAATTTACTTTTTATTTTTTATCCCAGCAAATATGATTACAATGGTTTGTTTGTTCTAGGTGTGCAAGATGTGGTTCTTTCACACATATACATGTATCTATTCTCCCTCCCATCCTTTTCCCATGTAGGTTATGACACAATGTTGAGTAGTCTTCTCCTCGTCTTCCGTACGTCTTTGGTGGTTATGTATTTCACATGGTATGTATATCTCTGTTAAACCCAATATGGTAATGTATCCAATCCTCATCCCTTTCTATGTGGTGAACAATAAGTTTTTTAACGATTCTGTGATTGCCTTTCTCTGTGGAAATATCTTCATTGGTATCAATTTTTAAGTAACTCTTAAAAGGGATATGACAGGATATGTGTCTTTTGCTTTCTCACTTACTACAGGTGGCGTGAGTACGTCTAGACTCATCTATGGTGCTGCAAATGGCATTGTTTCATTTTTTCACTAGCGAACATTCCATCTGTACACGGAAGAGTTCTTCTTTGTCCACCCATCTGTTGGTGGACTTTTTGGTTACTTCCCTATCTTGGCTATTGTAATACTGTGCAATGCAGATTTGCCTGCCTGTGTCTTTCCAATTCTCTCTTCTTAGATTATAGGTCGAGGAGTGGGCCTGCTGGATCATATGGTAGCTCAATGTTTACCTTTTTAAGGCACCTCCATTCTGTTCTCATTCGTGGCCCTTTCCAACTTACGTCCCACTTGAAGTTGAGTGTATGCATTTCTCCACAACACCTTCAGCATTTATTGTTTTGTAGTTTTCTTGCTGATGGTTATTCTGACAAGTGTGAGCTGATACCTCTCTGTGGTTGAATTCGAATGTGCCACATAATCCGTTGAAATTGAGCTTTAAGGCATGTCTTTTTTATTTTTCAAGCTGTGATTATCCCTTAGTTCTTCAAAGTGTTCTCTTTAAGTATGTGTCCCATTTTGAAATGTTTTGTCCGTTACCTCCCTCAAGACATTTTGAGGGCAGGTTTCATTTACAGTTCTGCAGTACTTGTTCCTATGAAATGACCATTAGCACAGGCTTTAAAGCTGCTTTTGCAGGTAACTGCCAGAGGGTGGCAGCCTTTCTATGTCCCCCACCCTGGTATCTAGGGAAAAGCCCTTGCGGCCTGTGGGGTTTCTCGGGTATAAATTAGAGTGGAGTGTGCCCGGACAAACCCAGACAAGCTGATGTCTCCTTACGTTTGTTGGATTTTTAAATTTATTTTTTATTTTTTATTGGAGTAAATTTCCACTGTGTACGTGGACCACTTCTACTTTGTGCATTCCTCGGTTGATGGACATTTTCATTGCTTCCAAGTGTTGGCTATGGTAAATATTGTTGGAGTGCAGGATTGGCAGCCTGTGACTTTTTGATTCTCATTTTCTCAGGTGATAGACCCAGCAGTGGGTGTGATTGACTGACTGGTAGCACGGAGTTTCCCTTTTCAAAGCACCTTCTTTGTGTTTTCATTAGTGGCTCTTACCACGTCCCCCTTAGAATCGAGGGTACGCATTTCTCCACAATCGCTTCAGCATTTATTGTTTGCAGCATTTATGCTAGTGGCCCTTCTGGCTGCTGTGAGCTGATAGGTTTTTGTAATTTGAGTTTGCATGTCTTTGAAAATTCGTAAAACTCATCATTTTTCTCTGCCGTTTTCTTTTCTGTTAAAAAAAGGAAACAATTGGGAGTACAATATAACTCTTGAAACTGTCTTCTTGGAGGTTTGCCCTCTTTTTAATTTTTTGGTCGATTTTCCACCCCAGAATTTATTTAGATAGCAGGTGTCATTTACCGAACTGCAATTTGGTGAATGTTTAGTGACCTTTAGCAATGGGTTTAAAGCTGCTGTTCTGGGCAGTGGCCTCAAGCAGGCAGCATTTCTCCATTCCCCAATCTGGGTACTAGGGCAGCAGAGCCTTTCTGGAAGTCGTGTCCTAGGTTGTAAATTACATTGGCATGTGCATGGAGAAACCCCATAAGTTTATGTCTCATTAATTCTTCTTGGTTTTAAAAATTTTCTTAATTGGGGTAAAGCTTAGAATATTGTCTGTCCTAGGTGTACACAATCTGGTTCATTTGTACATTATATATGTCTATTCAAGTACAGATCCTCTTCCCATGTAAAATGTTACTGAGGGTTCCGCAGACCTCCCTTGCTCTATGGTCGGTCTTTTTGAGATATGTATATAACATGTGTTTGTATACATATAGTAACACTAATCTTAATTTATCCATTCCCCCCACTTTTCCTTTTAGATGAGCACAGTTTGTTTTCTAAGTCTGGGAGTGTCTTTCTCTGTGGAAATATGTTCATTTGTGTCAGTTATTAGATAACGCCTGTAAGTCATATCATAGAATATAGGTCTTTTGCTTTCCGACTTACCTCATATTTCGTGATTATCTCCAGACTCATTTGTGGTGCCTCAGAGAGCAATGGTTCATTGTTTTCCATGGCTAATATTCCACTGTGTACATGGACCACTTCTTCTTTATCCACTCACCTGTTGTTGGACATTTTGATTGCTTCACTGTCTTGGCTATTGTGAATAAGGCTGCACTGCAGCTTTTGCGGCCTGTGTCTTCTCGATTCTTGTCTTCTCAGGTGAGAGGTCCAATGGTGCGCCTGCTGGATTGAATGGTACCTCCATTTTTACTTTGAAACACAGCTCCTTTCTGTTCTCATCATTGGCTGTTACGCCTTTACGTCTCACCAGCAGGTAGAGGGTACACAGTTCTCTAAATCCCCTTCAGCATTTATTGTTTGGAGACTTTTTGCTGATGGTGAGTCGACTGGTGTAAGTTGAAACTTTTTGTAGATTAGATTGCATGGGTCTAACACTCCCTGAGGGTGAGCTTTTATCCATTTTCCTTGTTTTAAAGAAGAGCGTGAGTAAACCTAAACTCTTCATACTCTCTTCTTGAAACATTTGCCTCTTTTGAATTTTATTGTCCATTCCCTACTTCTGCACAGTTTTTTAGGGCAGGTGTCCTTTACAGCCCTGAGTCCTTGTGAATGTTAAGTGACCATTAGCTGTGAGTTTAAAGCTGTTCTTGCAGGAAACGGCCACTAGGTGGCAGCATTTCCCCGTAAACAAATTTGGTTACTAGGGAAACAGAGAGCCTTAATGGAAGCGGTGTTCTAGGTTGTAAATTAGAATGGAATGTGCCAGGAAAAAGCCCTTTAAGTTTATGTCTCATTACTTCTTGTTCATATTTGTAATTTACTTTTTATTTTTTATCCCAGCAAATATGATTACAATGGTTTGTTTGTTCTAGGTGTGCAAGATGTGGTTCTTTCACACATATACATGTATCTATTCTCCCTCCCATCCTTTTCCCATGTAGGTTATGACACAATGTTGAGTAGTCTTCTCCTCGTCTTCCGTACGTCTTTGGTGGTTATGTATTTCACATGGTATGTATATCTCTGTTAAACCCAATATGGTAATGTATCCAATCCTCATCCCTTTCTATGTGGTGAACAATAAGTTTTTTAACGATTCTGTGATTGCCTTTCTCTGTGGAAGTACCTTCATTGGTATCAATTTTTAAGTAACTCTTAAAAGGGATATGACAGGATATGTGTCTTTTGCTTTCTCACTTACTACAGGTGGCGTGAGTACGTCTAGACTCATCTATGGTGCTGCAAATGGCATTGTTTCATTTTTTCACTAGCGAACATTCCATCTGTACACGGAAGAGTTCTTCTTTGTCCACCCATCTGTTGGTGGACTTTTTGGTTACTTCCCTATCTTGGCTATTGTAATACTGTGCAATGCAGATTTGCCTGCCTGTGTCTTTCCAATTCTCTCTTCTTAGATTATAGGTCGAGGAGTGGGCCTGCTGGATCATATGGTAGCTCAATGTTTACCTTTTTAAGGCACCTCCATTCTGTTCTCATTCGTGGCCCTTTCCAACTTACGTCCCACTTGAAGTTGAGTGTATGCATTTCTCCACAACACCTTCAGCATTTATTGTTTTGTAGTTTTCTTGCTGATGGTTATTCTGACAAGTGTGAGCTGATACCTCCCTGTGGTTGAATTCGAATGTGCCACATAATCCGTTGAAATTGAGCTTTAAGGCATGTCTTTTTTATTTTTCAAGCTGTGATTATCCCTTAGTTCTTCAAAGTGTTCTCTTTAAGTATGTGTCCCATTTTGAAATGTTTTGTCCGTTACCTCCCTCAAGACATTTTGAGGGCAGGTTTCATTTACAGTTCTGCAGTACTTGTTCCTATGAAATGACCATTAGCACAGGCTTTAAAGCTGCTTTTGCAGGTAACTGCCAGAGGGTGGCAGCCTTTCTATGTCCCCCACCCTGGTATCTAGGGAAAAGCCCTTGCGGCCTGTGGGGTTTCTCGGGTATAAATTAGAGTGGAGTGTGCCCGGACAAACCCAGACAAGCTGATGTCTCCTTACGTTTGTTGGATTTTTAAATTTATTTTTTATTTTTTATTGGAGTAAATTTCCACTGTGTACGTGGACCACTTCTACTTTGTGCATTCCTCGGTTGATGGACATTTTCATTGCTTCCAAGTGTTGGCTATGGTAAATATTGTTGGAGTGCAGGATTGGCAGCCTGTGACTTTTTGATTCTCATTTTCTCAGGTGATAGACCCAGCAGTGGGTGTGATTGACTGACTGGTAGCACGGAGTTTCCCTTTTCAAAGCACCTTCTTTGTGTTTTCATTAGTGGCTCTTACCACGTCCCCCTTAGAATCGAGGGTACGCATTTCTCCACAATCGCTTCAGCATTTATTGTTTGCAGCATTTATGCTAGTGGCCCTTCTGGCTGCTGTGAGCTGATAGGTTTTTGTAATTTGAGTTTGCATGTCTTTGAAAATTCGTAAAACTCATCATTTTTCTCTGCCGTTTTCTTTTCTGTTAAAAAAAGGAAACAATTGGGAGTACAATATAACTCTTGAAACTGTCTTCTTGGAGGTTTGCCCTCTTTTTAATTTTTTGGTCGATTTTCCACCCCAGAATTTATTTAGATAGCAGGTGTCATTTACCGAACTGCAATTTGGTGAATGTTTAGTGACCTTTAGCAATGGGTTTAAAGCTGCTGTTCTGGGCAGTGGCCTCAAGCAGGCAGCATTTCTCCATTCCCCAATCTGGGTACTAGGGCAGCAGAGCCTTTCTGGAAGTCGTGTCCTAGGTTGTAAATTACATTGGCATGTGCATGGAGAAACCCCATAAGTTTATGTCTCATTAATTCTTCTTGGTTTTAAAAATTTTCTTAATTGGGGTAAAGCTTAGAATATTGTCTGTCCTAGGTGTACACAATCTGGTTCATTTGTACATTATATATGTCTATTCAAGTACAGATCCTCTTCCCATGTAAAATGTTACTGAGGGTTCCGCAGACCTCCCTTGCTCTATGGTCGGTCTTTTTGAGATATGTATATAACATGTGTTTGTATACATATAGTAACACTAATCTTAATTTATCCATTCCCCCCACTTTTCCTTTTAGATGAGCACAGTTTGTTTTCTAAGTCTGGGAGTGTCTTTCTCTGTGGAAATATGTTCATTTGTGTCAGTTATTAGATAACGCCTGTAAGTCATATCATAGAATATAGGTCTTTTGCTTTCCGACTTACCTCATATTTCGTGATTATCTCCAGACTCATTTGTGGTGCCTCAGAGAGCAATGGTTCATTGTTTTCCATGGCTAATATTCCACTGTGTACATGGACCACTTCTTCTTTATCCACTCACCTGTTGTTGGACATTTTGATTGCTTCACTGTCTTGGCTATTGTGAATAAGGCTGCACTGCAGCTTTTGCGGCCTGTGTCTTCTCGATTCTTGTCTTCTCAGGTGAGAGGTCCAATGGTGCGCCTGCTGGATTGAATGGTACCTCCATTTTTACTTTGAAACACAGCTCCTTTCTGTTCTCATCATTGGCTGTTACGCCTTTACGTCTCACCAGCAGGTAGAGGGTACACAGTTCTCTAAATCCCCTTCAGCATTTATTGTTTGGAGACTTTTTGCTGATGGTGAGTCGACTGGTGTAAGTTGAAACTTTTTGTAGATTAGATTGCATGGGTCTAACACTCCCTGAGGGTGAGCTTTTATCCATTTTCCTTGTTTTAAAGAAGAGCGTGAGTAAACCTAAACTCTTCATACTCTCTTCTTGAAACATTTGCCTCTTTTGAATTTTATTGTCCATTCCCTACTTCTGCACAGTTTTTTAGGGCAGGTGTCCTTTACAGCCCTGAGTCCTTGTGAATGTTAAGTGACCATTAGCTGTGAGTTTAAAGCTGTTCTTGCAGGAAACGGCCACTAGGTGGCAGCATTTCCCCGTAAACAAATTTGGTTACTAGGGAAACAGAGAGCCTTAATGGAAGCGGTGTTCTAGGTTGTAAATTAGAATGGAATGTGCCAGGAAAAAGCCCTTTAAGTTTATGTCTCATTACTTCTTGTTCATATTTGTAATTTACTTTTTATTTTTTATCCCAGCAAATATGATTACAATGGTTTGTTTGTTCTAGGTGTGCAAGATGTGGTTCTTTCACACATATACATGTATCTATTCTCCCTCCCATCCTTTTCCCATGTAGGTTATGACACAATGTTGAGTAGTCTTCTCCTCGTCTTCCGTACGTCTTTGGTGGTTATGTATTTCACATGGTATGTATATCTCTGTTAAACCCAATATGGTAATGTATCCAATCCTCATCCCTTTCTATGTGGTGAACAATAAGTTTTTTAACGATTCTGTGATTGCCTTTCTCTGTGGAAATATCTTCATTGGTATCAATTTTTAAGTAACTCTTAAAAGGGATATGACAGGATATGTGTCTTTTGCTTTCTCACTTACTACAGGTGGCGTGAGTACGTCTAGACTCATCTATGGTGCTGCAAATGGCATTGTTTCATTTTTTCACTAGCGAACATTCCATCTGTACACGGAAGAGTTCTTCTTTGTCCACCCATCTGTTGGTGGACTTTTTGGTTACTTCCCTATCTTGGCTATTGTAATACTGTGCAATGCAGATTTGCCTGCCTGTGTCTTTCCAATTCTCTCTTCTTAGATTATAGGTCGAGGAGTGGGCCTGCTGGATCATATGGTAGCTCAATGTTTACCTTTTTAAGGCACCTCCATTCTGTTCTCATTCGTGGCCCTTTCCAACTTACGTCCCACTTGAAGTTGAGTGTATGCATTTCTCCACAACACCTTCAGCATTTATTGTTTTGTAGTTTTCTTGCTGATGGTTATTCTGACAAGTGTGAGCTGATACCTCTCTGTGGTTGAATTCGAATGTGCCACATAATCCGTTGAAATTGAGCTTTAAGGCATGTCTTTTTTATTTTTCAAGCTGTGATTATCCCTTAGTTCTTCAAAGTGTTCTCTTTAAGTATGTGTCCCATTTTGAAATGTTTTGTCCGTTACCTCCCTCAAGACATTTTGAGGGCAGGTTTCATTTACAGTTCTGCAGTACTTGTTCCTATGAAATGACCATTAGCACAGGCTTTAAAGCTGCTTTTGCAGGTAACTGCCAGAGGGTGGCAGCCTTTCTATGTCCCCCACCCTGGTATCTAGGGAAAAGCCCTTGCGGCCTGTGGGGTTTCTCGGGTATAAATTAGAGTGGAGTGTGCCCGGACAAACCCAGACAAGCTGATGTCTCCTTACGTTTGTTGGATTTTTAAATTTATTTTTTATTTTTTATTGGAGTAAATTTCCACTGTGTACGTGGACCACTTCTACTTTGTGCATTCCTCGGTTGATGGACATTTTCATTGCTTCCAAGTGTTGGCTATGGTAAATATTGTTGGAGTGCAGGATTGGCAGCCTGTGACTTTTTGATTCTCATTTTCTCAGGTGATAGACCCAGCAGTGGGTGTGATTGACTGACTGGTAGCACGGAGTTTCCCTTTTCAAAGCACCTTCTTTGTGTTTTCATTAGTGGCTCTTACCACGTCCCCCTTAGAATCGAGGGTACGCATTTCTCCACAATCGCTTCAGCATTTATTGTTTGCAGCATTTATGCTAGTGGCCCTTCTGGCTGCTGTGAGCTGATAGGTTTTTGTAATTTGAGTTTGCATGTCTTTGAAAATTCGTAAAACTCATCATTTTTCTCTGCCGTTTTCTTCTCTGTTAAAAAAAGGAAACAATTGGGAGTACAATATAACTCTTGAAATTGTCTTCTTGGAGGTTTGCCCTCTTTTTAATTTTTTGGTCGATCTTCCACCCCAGAATTTATTTAGATAGCAGGTGTCATTTACCGAACTGCAATTTGGTGAATGTTTAGTGACCTTTAGCAATGGGTTTAAAGCTGCTGTTCTGGGCAGTGGCCTCAAGCAGGCAGCATTTCTCCATTCCCCAATCTGGGTACTAGGGCAGCAGAGCCTTTCTGGAAGTCGTGTCCTAGGTTGTAAATTACATTGGCATGTGCATGGAGAAACCCCATAAGTTTATGTCTCATTAATTCTTCTTGGTTTTAAAAATTTTCTTAATTGGGGTAAAGCTTAGAATATTGTCTGTCCTAGGTGTACACAATCTGGTTCATTTGTACATTATATATGTCTATTCAAGTACAGATCCTCTTCCCATGTAAAATGTTACTGAGGGTTCCGCAGACCTCCCTTGCTCTATGGTCGGTCTTTTTGAGATATGTATATAATATGTGTTTGTATACATATAGTAACACTAATCTTAATTTATCCATTCCCCCCACTTTTCCTTTTAGATGAGCACAGTTTGTTTTCTAAGTCTGTGAGTGTCTTTCTCTGTGGAAATATGTTCATTTGTGTCAGTTATTAGATAACGCCTGTAAGTCATATCATAGAATATAGGTCTTTTGCTTTCCGACTTACCTCATATTTCGTGATTATCTCCAGACTCATTTGTGGTGCCTCAGAGAGCAATGGTTCATTGTTTTCCATGGCTAATATTCCACTGTGTACATGGACCACTTATTCTTTATCCACTCACCTGTTGTTGGACATTTTGATTGCTTCACTGTCTTGGCTATTGTGAATGAGGCTGCACTGCAGCTTTTGCGGCCTGTGTCTTCTCGATTCTTGTCTTCTCAGGTGAGAGGTCCAATGGTGCGCCTGCTGGATTGAATGGTACCTCCATTTTTACTTTTAAACACAGCTCCTTTCTGTTCTCATCATTGGCTGTTACGCCTTTACGTCTCACCAGCAGATAGAGGGTACACAGTTCTCTAAATCTAAACAGGCAAATGTTTCAAGAAGTGAGTATGAAGAGGTAAGTTTCACTCACTCTCGTTTAAAAAAAAGAGGAAAATGGATAAAAGCTCAACCTCAGGAACTGTTAGACCCATGCAATCTAATCTACAAAAAGTTTCAACTTACACCAGTCGACTGACCATTAGCAAAAAGTCTACAAACAATAAATGCTGAAGGGGTTTTAGAGAACTGTGTACCCTCTACTTGCTGGTGAGACATAAAAGGGTAACAGCCAATAATGAGAACAGAAAGGAGCCGTGTTTAAAAGTAAAAATGGAGGTACCATTCAATCCAGCAGGCGCACCGTTGGACCTCTCACCTGAGAAGACAAGAATCGAGAAGACACAGGCTGCAAAAGCTGCAGTGCAGCCTTATTCACAATAGCCAAGACAGTGAAGCAATCAAAATGTCCAACAACAGGTGAATGGAGAAAGAAGAAGTGGTCCATGTACACAATGGAATATTAGCCATGGAAAACAATGAACCATTGCTCTTTGAGGCACCACAAATGAGTCTGGAGATAATCACGAAACATGAGCTAAGAAGGAAAGCAAAAGACCTATATTCTATGATATCACTTATAGGCGTTATCTAATAACTGACACAAATGAACATATTTCCACAGAGAAAGACACTCACAGACTTAGAAAACAAACTCTGCTCATCTAAAAGGAAAGGTGGGGGGAATGGATAAAGTAAGATTAGTGTTACTATATGTATACAAACACATATTATATACGTATCTCAAAAAGACCGACCATATAGCAAGGGAGGTCTGTGGAACCCTCTGTAACATTTTACATGGGAAGAGGATCTGTACGTGAATAGACATATATAATGTACAACTGAACCAGATTGGGTACACCTAGGACAAACAATATTCTAAGCTTTACAACAATTAAAAAAAATTTAAAAACCAAGAAGAAATAATGAGACATAAACTTATGGGGGTTTCTCCATGCACATTCCAATGTAATTTACAACCTAGGAACACGACTTCCAGAAAGGCTCTGCTGCCCTAGTACCCAGATTTGGGAATGGAGAAATGCCGCCTTCTTGAGGCCACTTCCCACAACAGCAGCTTTAAACCCATTGCTAAAGGTCACTAAATATTCACCAAACTTGCAGTTTGGTAAATGACACCTGCTCTCTAAAAAAATTCTGGGGTGGAAAATCGACCAAAAAATTCAAAAGAGGGCAACCTTCCAAGAAGACAATTTCAAGAGTTCTACTGTACTCCCAAATGTTTCCTTTTTTTAAGAGAAAAGAAAACGGCGGAGAAAAATGATGAGTTTTACGAATTTTCAAAACATGCAAACCCAAATGACAAAAATCTATCAGCTCACAGCAGCCAGAAGGGCCATTAGCATCAATGCTGCAAACTATAAATGCTGAAGCGATTGTGGAGAAATGCGTACCCTCGATTCTAAGGGGGACGTGGTAAGAGCCACTAATGACAACACAAACAAGGTGCTTTGAAAAGGGAAACACGGGGCTACCAGTCAATCAATCGCACCCACTGCTGGGCCTATCACCTGAGAAAATGAGAATCCAAAAGTCACAGGCTGGCAATCCTGCACTCCAACAATATTTACCAGAGCCAACACTTGGAAGCAATGAAAATGTCCATCAACTGAGGAATGCACAAAGTAGAAGTGGTCCATGTACACAGTAGAAAATTACTCCAATAAAAAATAAAAATTAAATTTAAAAATCCAACAAATTAAGGAGACATCAGCTTTTGTGGGTTTGTCCGGGCACCCTCCACTCGAATTTATAACCGAGAAACACCACAGGCCACAAGGGCTTTTCCCTAGTTACCAGGGTGGGGAACATAGATAGGCTGCCACCCTCTGGCAGTTACCTGCAAAAGCAGCTTTAAAGCCTGTGCAAACGGTCATTTCATAGGAACAAGTACTGCAGAACTGTAAATGAAACCTGCCCTCAAAATGTCTTGAGGGAGGTAATGGCCAAAACATTTCAAAATGTGACA
Organism: Balaenoptera borealis; assembly: GCF_965194805.1. Lineage (NCBI taxonomy): Eukaryota > Metazoa > Chordata > Mammalia > Artiodactyla > Balaenopteridae > Balaenoptera > Balaenoptera borealis. Next base: position 127,295 of record NW_028123483.1, on the reverse strand, counting down.
CATACTTTAAGAGAACACTTTGAAGAACTAAGGGGTAATCACAGCTTAAAAATAAAAAGGACATGCCTTAAAGCTCAATTTCAATGGATTATGAGGCACATGCGACTTCAACCACAAAGAGGTATCAGCGCACACTTGTCAGAATAACCATCAGCAAGAAAACTACAAAGAGTTAATGCTGAAGGTATTGTGGAGAAATGCATACCCTCAACTTCAAGTAGGATGTAACTTGGAAAGAGCCACGAATGAGAACAGAATGGACGTGCCCTGAAAAGGTAAACATTGAGCTACCATATGATCCAGCAGGCCCACTCCTCGCACTATAATCTGAGAAGAGAGAATTGGAAAAACACAGGCAGGCAAATCTGCTTTGCACAGTATTACAATAGCCAAGATCTGGAAGTAACCAAAAAGTCCACCAACAGATGGGTGGGCAAAGAAGAACTCCTCCATGTACAGATGGAATATTCGCTAGGGAAAAAAATGAAACAATGCCATTTGCAGCAACATAGATGAGTCTAGACGTCATCACGCCACCTGTAGTAAGTGAAAAAGCCAAAGACACATATCCTATCATATCACTATTAGGAGTTACCTAAAAATTGATACCAATGAAGATATTTCCACAGAGAAAGGCAATCACAGATTCATTAAAAAAACTTATGGTTCACCAAATAGAAAGGTATGAGGATTGGATACATTACCATATTGGGGTTAACAGAGATACACACACTGTGAAATATATATCACCAAAGACCTACGGAAGACCAGGAGCAGACTACTCAACACTGTGTCATAACCTACATGGGAAAAGGATTTGAGGAAGTATAGATACATGTATATGTGTGAAAGAACCACATCTTACACACCTAGGACAAACAAAGCATTGTAATCAAATTTGCTGTGAGAAAAAATAAAAAGTAAATTACAAGTATGAACAAGAAATAATGAGACATAAACTTAAAGGGCTTTTTCCTGGCACATTCCATTCTAATTTACAGCCTAGAACACCACTTCCATTAAGGCTCTGTTTCCCTAGTAACCAAAATTGGTAAAGGAGAAAGGCTGCCACCTTGTGGCCGTTTCCTGCAAGAGCAGGTTTAAACTCACAGCTGATGGTCACTTAACTTTCACAAGGACTCAGGGCTGTAAAGCACACCTGCCCTAAAAAATTGTGCTGAAGTAGGGAATGGACAAAAAACTTCAAAACAGGCAAATGTTTCAAGAAGTGAGTATGAAGAGGCAAGTTTCACTCACTCTCGTTTAAAAAAAAGAGGAAAATGGATAAAAGCTCAACCTCAGGAACTGTTAGACCCATGCAATCTAATCTACAAAAAGTTTCAACTTACACCAGTCGACTGACCATTAGCAAAAAGTCTACAAACAATAAATGCTGAAGGGGTTTTAGAGAACTGTGTACCCTCTACTTGCTGGTGAGACATAAAAGGGTAACAGCCAATAATGAGAACAGAAAGGAGCCGTGTTTAAAAGTAAAAATGGAGGTACCATTCAATCCAGCAGGCGCACCATTGGACCTCTCACCTGAGAAGACAAGAATCGAGAAGACACAGGCTGCAAAAGCTGCAGTGCAGCCTTATTCACAATAGCCAAGACAGTGAAGCAATCAAAATGTCCAACAACAGGTGAATGGAGAAAGAAGAAGTGGTCCATGTACACAATGGAATATTAGCCATGGAAAACAATGAACCATTGCTCTTTGAGGCACCACAAATGAGTCTGGAGATAATCACGAAACATGAGCTAAGAAGGAAAGCAAAAGACCTATATTCTATGATATCACTTATAGGCGTTATCTAATAACTGACACAAATGAACATATTTCCACAGAGAAAGACACTCACAGACTTAGAAAACAAACTCTGCTCATCTAAAAGGAAAGGTGGGGGGAATGGATAAAGTAAGATTAGTGTTACTATATGTATACAAACACATATTATATACGTATCTCAAAAAGACCGACCATATAGCAAGGGAGGTCTGTGGAACCCTCTGTAACATTTTACATGGGAAGAGGATCTGTACGTGAATAGACATATATAATGTACAACTGAACCAGATTGGGTACACCTAGGACAAACAATATTCTAAGCTTTACAACAATTAAAAAAAATTTAAAAACCAAGAAGAAATAATGAGACATAAACTTATGGGGGTTTCTCCATGCACATTCCAATGTAATTTACAACCTAGGAACACGACTTCCAGAAAGGCTCTGCTGCCCTAGTACCCAGATTTGGGAATGGAGAAATGCCGCCTTCTTGAGGCCACTTCCCACAACAGCAGCTTTAAACCCATTGCTAAAGGTCACTAAATATTCACCAAACTTGCAGTTTGGTAAATGACACCTGCTCTCTAAAAAAATTCTGGGGTGGAAAATCGACCAAAAAATTCAAAAGAGGGCAACCTTCCAAGAAGACAATTTCAAGAGTTCTACTGTACTCCCAAATGTTTCCTTTTTTTAAGAGAAAAGAAAACGGCGGAGAAAAATGATGAGTTTTACGAATTTTCAAAACATGCAAACCCAAATGACAAAAATCTATCAGCTCACAGCAGCCAGAAGGGCCATTAGCATCAATGCTGCAAACTATAAATGCTGAAGCGATTGTGGAGAAATGCGTACCCTCGATTCTAAGGGGGACGTGGTAAGAGCCACTAATGACAACACAAACAAGGTGCTTTGAAAAGGGAAACACGGGGCTACCAGTCAATCAATCGCACCCACTGCTGGGCCTATCACCTGAGAAAATGAGAATCCAAAAGTCACAGGCTGGCAATCCTGCACTCCAACAATATTTACCAGAGCCAACACTTGGAAGCAATGAAAATGTCCATCAACCGAGGAATGCACAAAGTAGAAGTGGTCCACGTACACAGTGGAAATTTACTCCAATAAAAAATAAAAATTAAATTTAAAAATCCAACAAACGTAAGGAGACATCAGCTTGTCTGGGTTTGTCCGGGCACACTCCACTCTAATTTATACCCGAGAAACCCCACAGGCCGCAAGGGCTTTTCCCTAGATACCAGGGTGGGGGACATAGAAAGGCTGCCACCCTCTGGCAGTTACCTGCAAAAGCAGCTTTAAAGCCTGTGCTAATGGTCATTTCATAGGAACAAGTACTGCAGAACTGTAAATGAAACCTGCCCTCAAAATGTCTTGAGGGAGGTAACGGACAAAACATTTCAAAATGGGACACATACTTAAAGAGAACACTTTGAAGAACTAAGGGATAATCACAGCTTGAAAAATAAAAAAGACATGCCTTAAAGCTCAATTTCAACGGATTATGTGGCACATTCGAATTCAACCACAGAGAGGTATCAGCTCACACTTGTCAGAATAACCATCAGCAAGAAAACTACAAAACAATAAATGCTGAAGGTGTTGTGGAGAAATGCATACACTCAACTTCAAGTGGGACGTAAGTTGGAAAGGGCCACGAATGAGAACAGAATGGAGGTGCCTTAAAAAGGTAAACATTGAGCTACCATATGATCCAGCAGGCCCACTCCTCGACCTATAATCTAAGAAGAGAGAATTGGAAAGACACAGGCAGGCAAATCTGCATTGCACAGTATTACAATAGCCAAGATAGGGAAGTAACCAAAAAGTCCACCAACAGATGGGTGGACAAAGAAGAACTCTTCCGTGTACAGATGGAATGTTCGCTAGTGAAAAAATGAAACAATGCCATTTGCAGCACCATAGATGAGTCTAGACGTACTCACGCCACCTGTAGTAAGTGAGAAAGCAAAAGACACATATCCTGTCATATCCCTTTTAAGAGTTACTTAAAAATTGATACCAATGAAGATATTTCCACAGAGAAAGGCAATCACAGAATCGTTAAAAAACTTATTGTTCACCACATAGAAAGGGATGAGGATTGGATACATTACCATATTGGGGTTAACAGAGATATACATACCACGTGAAATACATAACCACCAAAGACGTACGGAAGACGAGGAGAAGACTACTCAACATTGTGTCATAACCTACATGGGAAAAGGATGGGAGGGAGAATAGATACATGTATATGTGTGAAAGAACCACATCTTGCACACCTAGAACAAACAAACCATTGTAATCATATTTGCTGGGATAAAAAATAAAAAGTAAATTACAAATATGAACAAGAAGTAATGAGACATAAACTTAAAGGGCTTTTTCCTGGCACATTCCATTCTAATTTACAACCTAGAACACCGCTTCCATTAAGGCTCTCTGTTTCCCTAGTAACCAAATTTGTTTACGGGGAAATGCTGCCACCTAGTGGCCGTTTCCTGCAAGAACAGCTTTAAACTCACAGCTAATGGTCACTTAACATTCACAAGGACTCAGGGCTGTAAAGGACACCTGCCCTAGAAAACTGTGCAGAAGTAGGGAATGGACAATAAAATTCAAAAGAGGCAAATGTTTCAAGAAGAGAGTAGGAAGAGTTTAGGTTTACTCACGCTCTTCTTTAAAACAAGGAAAATGGATAAAAGCTCACCCTCAAGAAGTGTTAGACCCATGCAATCTAATCTACAAAAAGTTTCAACTTACACCAGTCGACTCACCATCAGCAAAAAGTCTCCAAACAATAAATGCTGAAGGGGATTTAGAGAACTGTGTACCCTCTACCTGCTGGTGAGACGTAAAGGCGTAACAGCCAATGATGAGAACAGAAAGGAGCTGTGTTTAAAAGTAAAAATGGAGGTACCATTCAATCCAGCAGGCGCACCATTGGACCTCTCACCTGAGAAGACAAGAATCGAGAAGACACAGGCCGCAAAAGCTGCAGTGCAGCCTCATTCACAATAGCCAAGACAGTGAAGCAATCAAAATGTCCAACAACAGGTGAGTGGATAAAGAAGAAGTGGTCCATGTACACAGTGGAATATTAGCCATGGAAAACAATGAACCATTGCTCTCTGAGGCACCACAAATGAGTCTGGAGATAATCACGAAATATGAGGTAAGTCGGAAAGCAAAAGACCTATATTCTATGATATGACTTACAGGCGTTATCTAATAACTGACACAAATGAACATATTTCCACAGAGAAAGACACTCCCAGACTTAGAAAACAAACTGTGCTCATCTAAAAGGAAAAGTGGGGGGAATGGATAAATTAAGATTAGTGTTACTATATGTATACAAACACATATTATATACATATCTCAAAAAGACCGACCATAGAGCAAGGGAGGTCTGCGGAACCCTCAGTAACATTTTACATGGGAAGAGGATCTGTACTTGAATAGACATATATAATGTACAAATGAACCAGATTGTGTACACCTAGGACAGACAATATTCTAAGCTTTACCCCAATTAAGAAAATTTTTAAAACCAAGAAGAATTAATGAGACATAAACTTATGGGGTTTCTCCATGCACATGCCAATGTAATTTACAACCTAGGACACGACTTCCAGAAAGGCTCTGCTGCCCTAGTACCCAGATTGGGGAATGGAGAAATGCTGCCTGCTTGAGGCCACTGCCCAGAACAGCAGCTTTAAACCCATTGCTAAAGGTCACTAAACATTCACCAAACTTGCAGTTTGGTAAATGACACCTGCTATCTAAATAAATTCTGGGGTGGAAGATCGACCAAAAAATTCAAAAGAGGGCAACCTTCCAAGAAGACAATTTCAAGAGTTATATTGTACTCCCAATTGTTTCCTTTTTTTAACAGAAAAGAAAACGGCAGAGAAAAATGATGAGTTTTACGAATTTTCAAAGACATGCAAACTCAAATTACAAAAACCTATCAGCTCACAGCAGCCAGAAGGGCCACTAGCATAAATGCTGCAAACAATAAATGCTGAAGCGATTGTGGAGAAATGCGTACCCTCGATTCTAAGGGGGACGTGGTAAGAGCCACTAATGAAAACACAAAGAAGGTGCTTTGAAAAGGGAAACTCCGTGCTACCAGTCAGTCAATCACACCCACTGCTGGGTCTATCCCTGAGAAAATGAGAATCAAAAAGTCACAGGCTGCCAATCCTGCACTCCAACAATATTTACCATAGCCAACACTTGGAAGCAATGAAAATGTCCATCAACCGAGGAATGCACAAAGTAGAAGTGGTCCACGTACACAGTGGAAATTTACTCCAATAAAAAATAAAAATTAAATTTAAAAATCCAACAAACGTAAGGAGACATCAGCTTGTCTGGGTTTGTCCGGGCACACTCCACTCTAATGTATACCCGAGAAACCCCACAGGCCGCAAGGGCTTTTCCCTAGATACCAGGGTGGGGGACATAGATAGGCTGCCACCCTCTGGCAGTTACCTGCAAAAGCAGCTTTAAAGCCTGTGCAAACGGTCATTTCATAGGAACAAGTACTGCAGAACTGTAAATGAAACCTGCCCTCAAAATGTCTTGAGGGAGGTAATGGCCAAAACATTTCAAAATGTGACACATACTTTAAGAGAACACTTTGAAGAACTAAGGGGTAATCACAGCTTAAAAATAAAAAGGACATGCCTTAAAGCTCAATTTCAATGGATTATGAGGCACATGCGACTTCAACCACAAAGAGGTATCAGCGCACACTTGTCAGAATAACCATCAGCAAGAAAACTACAAAGAGTTAATGCTGAAGGTATTGTGGAGAAATGCATACCCTCAACTTCAAGTAGGATGTAACTTGGAAAGAGCCACGAATGAGAACAGAATGGACGTGCCCTGAAAAGGTAAACATTGAGCTACCATATGATCCAGCAGGCCCACTCCTCGCACTATAATCTGAGAAGAGAGAATTGGAAAAACACAGGCAGGCAAATCTGCTTTGCACAGTATTACAATAGCCAAGATCTGGAAGTAACCAAAAAGTCCACCAACAGATGGGTGGGCAAAGAAGAACTCCTCCATGTACAGATGGAATATTCGCTAGGGAAAAAAATGAAACAATGCCATTTGCAGCAACATAGATGAGTCTAGACGTCATCACGCCACTTGTAGTAAGTGAAAAAGCCAAAGACACATATCCTATCATATCACTATTAGGAGTTACCTAAAAATTGATACCAATGAAGATATTTCCACAGAGAAAGGCAATCACAGATTCATTAAAAAAACTTATGGTTCACCAAATAGAAAGGTATGAGGATTGGATACATTACCATATTGGGGTTAACAGAGATACACACACTGTGAAATATATATCACCAAAGACCTACGGAAGACCAGGAGCAGACTACTCAACACTGTGTCATAACCTACATGGGAAAAGGATTTGAGGAAGTATAGATACATGTATATGTGTGAAAGAACCACATCTTACACACCTAGGACAAACAAAGCATTGTAATCAAATTTGCTGTGAGAAAAAATAAAAAGTAAATTACAAGTATGAACAAGAAATAATGAGACATAAACTTAAAGGGCTTTTTCCTGGCACATTCCATTCTAATTTACAGCCTAGAACACCACTTCCATTAAGGCTCTGTTTCCCTAGTAACCAAAATTGGTAAAGGAGAAAGGCTGCCACCTTGTGGCTGTTTCCTGCAAGAGCAGGTTTAAACTCACAGCTGATGGTCACTTAACTTTCACAAGGACTCAGGGCTGTAAAGCACACCTGCCCTAAAAAATTGTGCTGAAGTAGGGAATGGACAAAAAACTTCAAAACAGGCAAATGTTTCAAGAAGTGAGTATGAAGAGGCAAGTTTCACTCACTCTCGTTTAAAAAAAAGAGGAAAATGGATAAAAGCTCAACCTCAGGAACTGTTAGACCCATGCAATCTAATCTACAAAAAGTTTCAACTTACACCAGTCGACTGACCATTAGCAAAAAGTCTACAAACAATAAATGCTGAAGGGGTTTTAGAGAACTGTGTACCCTCTACTTGCTGGTGAGACATAAAAGGGTAACAGCCAATAATGAGAACAGAAAGGAGCCGTGTTTAAAAGTAAAAATGGAGGTACCATTCAATCCAGCAGGCGCACCATTGGACCTCTCACCTGAGAAGACAAGAATCGAGAAGACACAGGCTGCAAAAGCTGCAGTGCAGCCTTATTCACAATAGCCAAGACAGTGAAGCAATCAAAATGTCCAACAACAGGTGAATGGAGAAAGAAGAAGTGGTCCATGTACACAATGGAATATTAGCCATGGAAAACAATGAACCATTGCTCTTTGAGGCACCACAAATGAGTCTGGAGATAATCACGAAACATGAGCTAAGAAGGAAAGCAAAAGACCTATATTCTATGATATCACTTATAGGCGTTATCTAATAACTGACACAAATGAACATATTTCCACAGAGAAAGACACTCACAGACTTAGAAAACAAACTCTGCTCATCTAAAAGGAAAGGTGGGGGGAATGGATAAAGTAAGATTAGTGTTACTATATGTATACAAACACATATTATATACGTATCTCAAAAAGACCGACCATATAGCAAGGGAGGTCTGTGGAACCCTCTGTAACATTTTACATGGGAAGAGGATCTGTACGTGAATAGACATATATAATGTACAACTGAACCAGATTGGGTACACCTAGGACAAACAATATTCTAAGCTTTACAACAATTAAAAAAAATTTAAAAACCAAGAAGAAATAATGAGACATAAACTTATGGGGGTTTCTCCATGCACATTCCAATGTAATTTACAACCTAGGAACACGACTTCCAGAAAGGCTCTGCTGCCCTAGTACCCAGATTTGGGAATGGAGAAATGCCGCCTTCTTGAGGCCACTTCCCACAACAGCAGCTTTAAACCCATTGCTAAAGGTCACTAAATAGTCACCAAACTTGCAGTTTGGTAAATGACACCTGCTCTCTAAAAAAATTCTGGGGTGGAAAATCGACCAAAAAATTCAAAAGAGGGCAACCTTCCAAGAAGACAATTTCAAGAGTTCTACTGTACTCCCAAATGTTTCCTTTTTTTAAGAGAAAAGAAAACGGCGGAGAAAAATGATGAGTTTTACGAATTTTCAAAACATGCAAACCCAAATGACAAAAATCTATCAGCTCACAGCAGCCAGAAGGGCCATTAGCATCAATGCTGCAAACTATAAATGCTGAAGCGATTGTGGAGAAATGCGTACCCTCGATTCTAAGGGGGACGTGGTAAGAGCCACTAATGACAACACAAACAAGGTGCTTTGAAAAGGGAAACACGGGGCTACCAGTCAATCAATCGCACCCACTGCTGGGCCTATCACCTGAGAAAATGAGAATCCAAAAGTCACAGGCTGGCAATCCTGCACTCCAACAATATTTACCAGAGCCAACACTTGGAAGCAATGAAAATGTCCATCAACTGAGGAATGCACAAAGTAGAAGTGGTCCATGTACACAGTAGAAAATTACTCCAATAAAAAATAAAAATTAAATTTAAAAATCCAACAAATTAAGGAGACATCAGCTTTTGTGGGTTTGTCCGGGCACCCTCCACTCGAATTTATAACCGAGAAACACCACAGGCCACAAGGGCTTTTCCCTAGTTACCAGGGTGGGGAACATAGATAGGCTGCCACCCTCTGGCAGTTACCTGCAAAAGCAGCTTTAAAGCCTGTGCAAACGGTCATTTCATAGGAACAAGTACTGCAGAACTGTAAATGAAACCTGCCCTCAAAATGTCTTGAGGGAGGTAATGGCCAAAACATTTCAAAATGTGACACATACTTTAAGAGAACACTTTGAAGAACTAAGGGGTAATCACAGCTTAAAAATAAAAAGGACATGCCTTAAAGCTCAATTTCAATGGATTATGAGGCACATGCGACTTCAACCACAAAGAGGTATCAGCGCACACTTGTCAGAATAACCATCAGCAAGAAAACTACAAAGAGTTAATGCTGAAGGTATTGTGGAGAAATGCATACCCTCAACTTCAAGTAGGATGTAACTTGGAAAGAGCCACGAATGAGAACAGAATGGACGTGCCCTGAAAAGGTAAACATTGAGCTACCATATGATCCAGCAGGCCCACTCCTCGCACTATAATCTGAGAAGAGAGAATTGGAAAAACACAGGCAGGCAAATCTGCTTTGCACAGTATTACAATAGCCAAGATCTGGAAGTAACCAAAAAGTCCACCAACAGATGGGTGGGCAAAGAAGAACTCCTCCATGTACAGATGGAATATTCGCTAGGGAAAAAAATGAAACAATGCCATTTGCAGCAACATAGATGAGTCTAGACGTCATCACGCCACCTGTAGTAAGTGAAAAAGCCAAAGACACATATCCTATCATATCACTATTAGGAGTTACCTAAAAATTGATACCAATGAAGATATTTCCACAGAGAAAGGCAATCACAGATTCATTAAAAAAACTTATGGTTCACCAAATAGAAAGGTATGAGGATTGGATACATTACCATATTGGGGTTAACAGAGATACACACACTGTGAAATATATATCACCAAAGACCTACGGAAGACCAGGAGCAGACTACTCAACACTGTGTCATAACCTACATGGGAAAAGGATTTGAGGAAGTATAGATACATGTATATGTGTGAAAGAACCACATCTTACACACCTAGGACAAACAAAGCATTGTAATCAAATTTGCTGTGAGAAAAAATAAAAAGTAAATTACAAGTATGAACAAGAAATAATGAGACATAAACTTAAAGGGCTTTTTCCTGGCACATTCCATTCTAATTTACAGCCTAGAACACCACTTCCATTAAGGCTCTGTTTCCCTAGTAACCAAAATTGGTAAAGGAGAAAGGCTGCCACCTTGTGGCCGTTTCCTGCAAGAGCAGGTTTAAACTCACAGCTGATGGTCACTTAACTTTCACAAGGACTCAGGGCTGTAAAGCACACCTGCCCTAAAAAATTGTGCTGAAGTAGGGAATGGACAAAAAACTTCAAAACAGGCAAATGTTTCAAGAAGTGAGTATGAAGAGGCAAGTTTCACTCACTCTCGTTTAAAAAAAAGAGGAAAATGGATAAAAGCTCAACCTCAGGAACTGTTAGACCCATGCAATCTAATCTACAAAAAGTTTCAACTTACACCAGTCGACTGACCATTAGCAAAAAGTCTACAAACAATAAATGCTGAAGGGGTTTTAGAGAACTGTGTACCCTCTACTTGCTGGTGAGACATAAAAGGGTAACAGCCAATAATGAGAACAGAAAGGAGCCGTGTTTAAAAGTAAAAATGGAGGTACCATTCAATCCAGCAGGCGCACCATTGGACCTCTCACCTGAGAAGACAAGAATCGAGAAGACACAGGCTGCAAAAGCTGCAGTGCAGCCTTATTCACAATAGCCAAGACAGTGAAGCAATCAAAATGTCCAACAACAGGTGAATGGAGAAAGAAGAAGTGGTCCATGTACACAATGGAATATTAGCCATGGAAAACAATGAACCATTGCTCTTTGAGGCACCACAAATGAGTCTGGAGATAATCACGAAACATGAGCTAAGAAGGAAAGCAAAAGACCTATATTCTATGATATCACTTATAGGCGTTATCTAATAACTGACACAAATGAACATATTTCCACAGAGAAAGACACTCACAGACTTAGAAAACAAACTCTGCTCATCTAAAAGGAAAGGTGGGGGGAATGGATAAAGTAAGATTAGTGTTACTATATGTATACAAACACATATTATATACGTATCTCAAAAAGACCGACCATATAGCAAGGGAGGTCTGTGGAACCCTCTGTAACATTTTACATGGGAAGAGGATCTGTACGTGAATAGACATATATAATGTACAACTGAACCAGATTGGGTACACCTAGGACAAACAATATTCTAAGCTTTACAACAATTAAAAAAAATTTAAAAACCAAGAAGAAATAATGAGACATAAACTTATGGGGGTTTCTCCATGCACATTCCAATGTAATTTACAACCTAGGAACACGACTTCCAGAAAGGCTCTGCTGCCCTAGTACCCAGATTTGGGAATGGAGAAATGCCGCCTTCTTGAGGCCACTTCCCACAACAGCAGCTTTAAACCCATTGCTAAAGGTCACTAAATATTCACCAAACTTGCAGTTTGGTAAATGACACCTGCTCTCTAAAAAAATTCTGGGGTGGAAAATCGACCAAAAAATTCAAAAGAGGGCAACCTTCCAAGAAGACAATTTCAAGAGTTCTACTGTACTCCCAAATGTTTCCTTTTTTTAAGAGAAAAGAAAACGGCGGAGAAAAATGATGAGTTTTACGAATTTTCAAAACATGCAAACCCAAATGACAAAAATCTATCAGCTCACAGCAGCCAGAAGGGCCATTAGCATCAATGCTGCAAACTATAAATGCTGAAGCGATTGTGGAGAAATGCGTACCCTCGATTCTAAGGGGGACGTGGTAAGAGCCACTAATGACAACACAAACAAGGTGCTTTGAAAAGGGAAACACGGGGCTACCAGTCAATCAATCGCACCCACTGCTGGGCCTATCACCTGAGAAAATGAGAATCCAAAAGTCACAGGCTGGCAATCCTGCACTCCAACAATATTTACCAGAGCCAACACTTGGAAGCAATGAAAATGTCCATCAACTGAGGAATGCACAAAGTAGAAGTGGTCCATGTACACAGTAGAAAATTACTCCAATAAAAAATAAAAATTAAATTTAAAAATCCAACAAATTAAGGAGACATCAGCTTTTGTGGGTTTGTCCGGGCACCCTCCACTCGAATTTATAACCGAGAAACACCACAGGCCACAAGGGCTTTTCCCTAGTTACCAGGGTGGGGAACATAGATAGGCTGCCACCCTCTGGCAGTTACCTGCAAAAGCAGCTTTAAAGCCTGTGCAAACGGTCATTTCATAGGAACAAGTACTGCAGAACTGTAAATGAAACCTGCCCTCAAAATGTCTTGAGGGAGGTAATGGCCAAAACATTTCAAAATGTGACACATACTTTAAGAGAACACTTTGAAGAACTAAGGGGTAATCACAGCTTAAAAATAAAAAGGACATGCCTTAAAGCTCAATTTCAATGGATTATGAGGCACATGCGACTTCAACCACAAAGAGGTATCAGCGCACACTTGTCAGAATAACCATCAGCAAGAAAACTACAAAGAGTTAATGCTGAAGGTATTGTGGAGAAATGCATACCCTCAACTTCAAGTAGGATGTAACTTGGAAAGAGCCACGAATGAGAACAGAATGGACGTGCCCTGAAAAGGTAAACATTGAGCTACCATATGATCCAGCAGGCCCACTCCTCGCACTATAATCTGAGAAGAGAGAATTGGAAAAACACAGGCAGGCAAATCTGCTTTGCACAGTATTACAATAGCCAAGATCTGGAAGTAACCAAAAAGTCCACCAACAGATGGGTGGGCAAAGAAGAACTCCTCCATGTACAGATGGAATATTCGCTAGGGAAAAAAATGAAACAATGCCATTTGCAGCAACATAGATGAGTCTAGACGTCATCACGCCACCTGTAGTAAGTGAAAAAGCCAAAGACACATATCCTATCATATCACTATTAGGAGTTACCTAAAAATTGATACCAATGAAGATATTTCCACAGAGAAAGGCAATCACAGATTCATTAAAAAAACTTATGGTTCACCAAATAGAAAGGTATGAGGATTGGATACATTACCATATTGGGGTTAACAGAGATACACACACTGTGAAATATATATCACCAAAGACCTACGGAAGACCAGGAGCAGACTACTCAACACTGTGTCATAACCTACATGGGAAAAGGATTTGAGGAAGTATAGATACATGTATATGTGTGAAAGAACCACATCTTACACACCTAGGACAAACAAAGCATTGTAATCAAATTTGCTGTGAGAAAAAATAAAAAGTAAATTACAAGTATGAACAAGAAATAATGAGACATAAACTTAAAGGGCTTTTTCCTGGCACATTCCATTCTAATTTACAGCCTAGAACACCACTTCCATTAAGGCTCTGTTTCCCTAGTAACCAAAATTGGTAAAGGAGAAAGGCTGCCACCTTGTGGCCGTTTCCTGCAAGAGCAGGTTTAAACTCACAGCTGATGGTCACTTAACTTTCACAAGGACTCAGGGCTGTAAAGCACACCTGCCCTAAAAAATTGTGCTGAAGTAGGGAATGGACAAAAAACTTCAAAACAGGCAAATGTTTCAAGAAGTGAGTATGAAGAGGCAAGTTTCACTCACTCTCGTTTAAAAAAAAGAGGAAAATGGATAAAAGCTCAACCTCAGGAACTGTTAGACCCATGCAATCTAATCTACAAAAAGTTTCAACTTACACCAGTCGACTGACCATTAGCAAAAAGTCTACAAACAATAAATGCTGAAGGGGTTTTAGAGAACTGTGTACCCTCTACTTGCTGGTGAGACATAAAAGGGTAACAGCCAATAATGAGAACAGAAAGGAGCCGTGTTTAAAAGTAAAAATGGAGGTACCATTCAATCCAGCAGGCGCACCATTGGACCTCTCACCTGAGAAGACAAGAATCGAGAAGACACAGGCTGCAAAAGCTGCAGTGCAGCCTTATTCACAATAGCCAAGACAGTGAAGCAATCAAAATGTCCAACAACAGGTGAATGGAGAAAGAAGAAGTGGTCCATGTACACAATGGAATATTAGCCATGGAAAACAATGAACCATTGCTCTTTGAGGCACCACAAATGAGTCTGGAGATAATCACGAAACATGAGCTAAGAAGGAAAGCAAAAGACCTATATTCTATGATATCACTTATAGGCGTTATCTAATAACTGACACAAATGAACATATTTCCACAGAGAAAGACACTCACAGACTTAGAAAACAAACTCTGCTCATCTAAAAGGAAAGGTGGGGGGAATGGATAAAGTAAGATTAGTGTTACTATATGTATACAAACACATATTATATACGTATCTCAAAAAGACCGACCATATAGCAAGGGAGGTCTGTGGAACCCTCTGTAACATTTTACATGGGAAGAGGATCTGTACGTGAATAGACATATATAATGTACAACTGAACCAGATTGGGTACACCTAGGACAAACAATATTCTAAGCTTTACAACAATTAAAAAAAATTTAAAAACCAAGAAGAAATAATGAGACATAAACTTATGGGGGTTTCTCCATGCACATTCCAATGTGATTTACAACCTAGGAACACGACTTCCAGAAAGGCTCTGCTGCCCTAGTACCCAGATTTGGGAATGGAGAAATGCCGCCTTCTTGAGGCCACTTCCCACAACAGCAGCTTTAAACCCATTGCTAAAGGTCACTAAATATTCACCAAACTTGCAGTTTGGTAAATGACACCTGCTCTCTAAAAAAATTCTGGGGTGGAAAATCGACCAAAAAATTCAAAAGAGGGCAACCTTCCAAGAAGACAATTTCAAGAGTTCTACTGTACTCCCAAATGTTTCCTTTTTTTAAGAGAAAAGAAAACGGCGGAGAAAAATGATGAGTTTTACGAATTTTCAAAACATGCAAACCCAAATGACAAAAATCTATCAGCTCACAGCAGCCAGAAGGGCCATTAGCATCAATGCTGCAAACTATAAATGCTGAAGCGATTGTGGAGAAATGCGTACCCTCGATTCTAAGGGGGACGTGGTAAGAGCCACTAATGACAACACAAACAAGGTGCTTTGAAAAGGGAAACACGGGGCTACCAGTCAATCAATCGCACCCACTGCTGGGCCTATCACCTGAGAAAATGAGAATCCAAAAGTCACAGGCTGGCAATCCTGCACTCCAACAATATTTACCAGAGCCAACACTTGGAAGCAATGAAAATGTCCATCAACTGAGGAATGCACAAAGTAGAAGTGGTCCATGTACACAGTAGAAAATTACTCCAATAAAAAATAAAAATTAAATTTAAAAATCCAACAAATTAAGGAGACATCAGCTTTTGTGGGTTTGTCCGGGCACCCTCCACTCGAATTTATAACCGAGAAACACCACAGGCCACAAGGGCTTTTCCCTAGTTACCAGGGTGGGGAACATAGATAGGCTGCCACCCTCTGGCAGTTACCTGCAAAAGCAGCTTTAAAGCCTGTGCAAACGGTCATTTCATAGGAACAAGTACTGCAGAACTGTAAATGAAACCTGCCCTCAAAATGTCTTGAGGGAGGTAATGGCCAAAACATTTCAAAATGTGACACATACTTTAAGAGAACACTTTGAAGAACTAAGGGGTAATCACAGCTTAAAAATAAAAAGGACATGCCTTAAAGCTCAATTTCAATGGATTATGAGGCACATGCGACTTCAACCACAAAGAGGTATCAGCGCACACTTGTCAGAATAACCATCAGCAAGAAAACTACAAAGAGTTAATGCTGAAGGTATTGTGGAGAAATGCATACCCTCAACTTCAAGTAGGATGTAACTTGGAAAGAGCCACGAATGAGAACAGAATGGACGTGCCCTGAAAAGGTAAACATTGAGCTACCATATGATCCAGCAGGCCCACTCCTCGCACTATAATCTGAGAAGAGAGAATTGGAAAAACACAGGCAGGCAAATCTGCTTTGCACAGTATTACAATAGCCAAGATCTGGAAGTAACCAAAAAGTCCACCAACAGATGGGTGGGCAAAGAAGAACTCCTCCATGTACAGATGGAATATTCGCTAGGGAAAAAAATGAAACAATGCCATTTGCAGCAACATAGATGAGTCTAGACGTCATCACGCCACCTGTAGTAAGTGAAAAAGCCAAAGACACATATCCTATCATATCACTATTAGGAGTTACCTAAAAATTGATACCAATGAAGATATTTCCACAGAGAAAGGCAATCACAGATTCATTAAAAAAACTTATGGTTCACCAAATAGAAAGGTATGAGGATTGGATACATTACCATATTGGGGTTAACAGAGATACACACACTGTGAAATATATATCACCAAAGACCTACGGAAGACCAGGAGCAGACTACTCAACACTGTGTCATAACCTACATGGGAAAAGGATTTGAGGAAGTATAGATACATGTATATGTGTGAAAGAACCACATCTTACACACCTAGGACAAACAAAGCATTGTAATCAAATTTGCTGTGAGAAAAAATAAAAAGTAAATTACAAGTATGAACAAGAAATAATGAGACATAAACTTAAAGGGCTTTTTCCTGGCACATTCCATTCTAATTTACAGCCTAGAACACCACTTCCATTAAGGCTCTGTTTCCCTAGTAACCAAAATTGGTAAAGGAGAAAGGCTGCCACCTTGTGGCCGTTTCCTGCAAGAGCAGGTTTAAACTCACAGCTGATGGTCACTTAACTTTCACAAGGACTCAGGGCTGTAAAGCACACCTGCCCTAAAAAATTGTGCTGAAGTAGGGAATGGACAAAAAACTTCAAAACAGGCAAATGTTTCAAGAAGTGAGTATGAAGAGGCAAGTTTCACTCACTCTCGTTTAAAAAAAAGAGGAAAATGGATAAAAGCTCAACCTCAGGAACTGTTAGACCCATGCAATCTAATCTACAAAAAGTTTCAACTTACACCAGTCGACTGACCATTAGCAAAAAGTCTACAAACAATAAATGCTGAAGGGGTTTTAGAGAACTGTGTACCCTCTACTTGCTGGTGAGACATAAAAGGGTAACAGCCAATAATGAGAACAGAAAGGAGCCGTGTTTAAAAGTAAAAATGGAGGTACCATTCAATCCAGCAGGCGCACCATTGGACCTCTCACCTGAGAAGACAAGAATCGAGAAGACACAGGCTGCAAAAGCTGCAGTGCAGCCTTATTCACAATAGCCAAGACAGTGAAGCAATCAAAATGTCCAACAACAGGTGAATGGAGAAAGAAGAAGTGGTCCATGTACACAATGGAATATTAGCCATGGAAAACAATGAACCATTGCTCTTTGAGGCACCACAAATGAGTCTGGAGATAATCACGAAACATGAGCTAAGAAGGAAAGCAAAAGACCTATATTCTATGATATCACTTATAGGCGTTATCTAATAACTGACACAAATGAACATATTTCCACAGAGAAAGACACTCACAGACTTAGAAAACAAACTCTGCTCATCTAAAAGGAAAGGTGGGGGGAATGGATAAAGTAAGATTAGTGTTACTATATGTATACAAACACATATTATATACGTATCTCAAAAAGACCGACCATATAGCAAGGGAGGTCTGTGGAACCCTCTGTAACATTTTACATGGGAAGAGGATCTGTACGTGAATAGACATATATAATGTACAACTGAACCAGATTGGGTACACCTAGGACAAACAATATTCTAAGCTTTACAACAATTAAAAAAAATTTAAAAACCAAGAAGAAATAATGAGACATAAACTTATGGGGGTTTCTCCATGCACATTCCAATGTGATTTACAACCTAGGAACACGACTTCCAGAAAGGCTCTGCTGCCCTAGTACCCAGATTTGGGAATGGAGAAATGCCGCCTTCTTGAGGCCACTTCCCACAACAGCAGCTTTAAACCCATTGCTAAAGGTCACTAAATATTCACCAAACTTGCAGTTTGGTAAATGACACCTGCTCTCTAAAAAAATTCTGGGGTGGAAAATCGACCAAAAAATTCAAAAGAGGGCAACCTTCCAAGAAGACAATTTCAAGAGTTCTACTGTACTCCCAAATGTTTCCTTTTTTTAAGAGAAAAGAAAACGGCGGAGAAAAATGATGAGTTTTACGAATTTTCAAAACATGCAAACCCAAATGACAAAAATCTATCAGCTCACAGCAGCCAGAAGGGCCATTAGCATCAATGCTGCAAACTATAAATGCTGAAGCGATTGTGGAGAAATGCGTACCCTCGATTCTAAGGGGGACGTGGTAAGAGCCACTAATGACAACACAAACAAGGTGCTTTGAAAAGGGAAACACGGGGCTACCAGTCAATCAATCGCACCCACTGCTGGGCCTATCACCTGAGAAAATGAGAATCCAAAAGTCACAGGCTGGCAATCCTGCACTCCAACAATATTTACCAGAGCCAACACTTGGAAGCAATGAAAATGTCCATCAACTGAGGAATGCACAAAGTAGAAGTGGTCCATGTACACAGTAGAAAATTACTCCAATAAAAAATAAAAATTAAATTTAAAAATCCAACAAATTAAGGAGACATCAGCTTTTGTGGGTTTGTCCGGGCACCCTCCACTCGAATTTATAACCGAGAAACACCACAGGCCACAAGGGCTTTTCCCTAGTTACCAGGGTGGGGAACATAGATAGGCTGCCACCCTCTGGCAGTTACCTGCAAAAGCAGCTTTAAAGCCTGTGCAAACGGTCATTTCATAGGAACAAGTACTGCAGAACTGTAAATGAAACCTGCCCTCAAAATGTCTTGAGGGAGGTAATGGCCAAAACATTTCAAAATGTGACACATACTTTAAGAGAACACTTTGAAGAACTAAGGGGTAATCACAGCTTAAAAATAAAAAGGACATGCCTTAAAGCTCAATTTCAATGGATTATGAGGCACATGCGACTTCAACCACAAAGAGGTATCAGCGCACACTTGTCAGAATAACCATCAGCAAGAAAACTACAAAGAGTTAATGCTGAAGGTATTGTGGAGAAATGCATACCCTCAACTTCAAGTAGGATGTAACTTGGAAAGAGCCACGAATGAGAACAGAATGGACGTGCCCTGAAAAGGTAAACATTGAGCTACCATATGATCCAGCAGGCCCACTCCTCGCACTATAATCTGAGAAGAGAGAATTGGAAAAACACAGGCAGGCAAATCTGCTTTGCACAGTATTACAATAGCCAAGATCTGGAAGTAACCAAAAAGTCCACCAACAGATGGGTGGGCAAAGAAGAACTCCTCCATGTACAGATGGAATATTCGCTAGGGAAAAAAATGAAACAATGCCATTTGCAGCAACATAGATGAGTCTAGACGTCATCACGCCACCTGTAGTAAGTGAAAAAGCCAAAGACACATATCCTATCATATCACTATTAGGAGTTACCTAAAAATTGATACCAATGAAGATATTTCCACAGAGAAAGGCAATCACAGATTCATTAAAAAAACTTATGGTTCACCAAATAGAAAGGTATGAGGATTGGATACATTACCATATTGGGGTTAACAGAGATACACACACTGTGAAATATATATCACCAAAGACCTACGGAAGACCAGGAGCAGACTACTCAACACTGTGTCATAACCTACATGGGAAAAGGATTTGAGGAAGTATAGATACATGTATATGTGTGAAAGAACCACATCTTACACACCTAGGACAAACAAAGCATTGTAATCAAATTTGCTGTGAGAAAAAATAAAAAGTAAATTACAAGTATGAACAAGAAATAATGAGACATAAACTTAAAGGGCTTTTTCCTGGCACATTCCATTCTAATTTACAGCCTAGAACACCACTTCCATTAAGGCTCTGTTTCCCTAGTAACCAAAATTGGTAAAGGAGAAAGGCTGCCACCTTGTGGCCGTTTCCTGCAAGAGCAGGTTTAAACTCACAGCTGATGGTCACTTAACTTTCACAAGGACTCAGGGCTGTAAAGCACACCTGCCCTAAAAAATTGTGCTGAAGTAGGGAATGGACAAAAAACTTCAAAACAGGCAAATGTTTCAAGAAGTGAGTATGAAGAGGCAAGTTTCACTCACTCTCGTTTAAAAAAAAGAGGAAAATGGATAAAAGCTCAACCTCAGGAACTGTTAGACCCATGCAATCTAATCTACAAAAAGTTTCAACTTACACCAGTCGACTGACCATTAGCAAAAAGTCTACAAACAATAAATGCTGAAGGGGTTTTAGAGAACTGTGTACCCTCTACTTGCTGGTGAGACATAAAAGGGTAACAGCCAATAATGAGAACAGAAAGGAGCCGTGTTTAAAAGTAAAAATGGAGGTACCATTCAATCCAGCAGGCGCACCATTGGACCTCTCACCTGAGAAGACAAGAATCGAGAAGACACAGGCTGCAAAAGCTGCAGTGCAGCCTTATTCACAATAGCCAAGACAGTGAAGCAATCAAAATGTCCAACAACAGGTGAATGGAGAAAGAAGAAGTGGTCCATGTACACAATGGAATATTAGCCATGGAAAACAATGAACCATTGCTCTTTGAGGCACCACAAATGAGTCTGGAGATAATCACGAAACATGAGCTAAGAAGGAAAGCAAAAGACCTATATTCTATGATATCACTTATAGGCGTTATCTAATAACTGACACAAATGAACATATTTCCACAGAGAAAGACACTCACAGACTTAGAAAACAAACTCTGCTCATCTAAAAGGAAAGGTGGGGGGAATGGATAAAGTAAGATTAGTGTTACTATATGTATACAAACACATATTATATACGTATCTCAAAAAGACCGACCATATAGCAAGGGAGGTCTGTGGAACCCTCTGTAACATTTTACATGGGAAGAGGATCTGTACGTGAATAGACATATATAATGTACAACTGAACCAGATTGGGTACACCTAGGACAAACAATATTCTAAGCTTTACAACAATTAAAAAAAATTTAAAAACCAAGAAGAAATAATGAGACATAAACTTATGGGGGTTTCTCCATGCACATTCCAATGTGATTTACAACCTAGGAACACGACTTCCAGAAAGGCTCTGCTGCCCTAGTACCCAGATTTGGGAATGGAGAAATGCCGCCTTCTTGAGGCCACTTCCCACAACAGCAGCTTTAAACCCATTGCTAAAGGTCACTAAATAGTCACCAAACTTGCAGTTTGGTAAATGACACCTGCTCTCTAAAAAAATTCTGGGGTGGAAAATCGACCAAAAAATTCAAAAGAGGGCAACCTTCCAAGAAGACAATTTCAAGAGTTCTACTGTACTCCCAAATGTTTCCTTTTTTTAAGAGAAAAGAAAACGGCGGAGAAAAATGATGAGTTTTACGAATTTTCAAAACATGCAAACCCAAATGACAAAAATCTATCAGCTCACAGCAGCCAGAAGGGCCATTAGCATCAATGCTGCAAACTATAAATGCTGAAGCGATTGTGGAGAAATGCGTACCCTCGATTCTAAGGGGGACGTGGTAAGAGCCACTAATGACAACACAAACAAGGTGCTTTGAAAAGGGAAACACGGGGCTACCAGTCAATCAATCGCACCCACTGCTGGGCCTATCACCTGAGAAAATGAGAATCCAAAAGTCACAGGCTGGCAATCCTGCACTCCAACAATATTTACCAGAGCCAACACTTGGAAGCAATGAAAATGTCCATCAACTGAGGAATGCACAAAGTAGAAGTGGTCCATGTACACAGTAGAAAATTACTCCAATAAAAAATAAAAATTAAATTTAAAAATCCAACAAATTAAGGAGACATCAGCTTTTGTGGGTTTGTCCGGGCACCCTCCACTCGAATTTATAACCGAGAAACACCACAGGCCACAAGGGCTTTTCCCTAGTTACCAGGGTGGGGAACATAGATAGGCTGCCACCCTCTGGCAGTTACCTGCAAAAGCAGCTTTAAAGCCTGTGCAAACGGTCATTTCATAGGAACAAGTACTGCAGAACTGTAAATGAAACCTGCCCTCAAAATGTCTTGAGGGAGGTAATGGCCAAAACATTTCAAAATGTGACACATACTTTAAGAGAACACTTTGAAGAACTAAGGGGTAATCACAGCTTAAAAATAAAAAGGACATGCCTTAAAGCTCAATTTCAATGGATTATGAGGCACATGCGACTTCAACCACAAAGAGGTATCAGCGCACACTTGTCAGAATAACCATCAGCAAGAAAACTACAAAGAGTTAATGCTGAAGGTATTGTGGAGAAATGCATACCCTCAACTTCAAGTAGGATGTAACTTGGAAAGAGCCACGAATGAGAACAGAATGGACGTGCCCTGAAAAGGTAAACATTGAGCTACCATATGATCCAGCAGGCCCACTCCTCGCACTATAATCTGAGAAGAGAGAATTGGAAAAACACAGGCAGGCAAATCTGCTTTGCACAGTATTACAATAGCCAAGATCTGGAAGTAACCAAAAAGTCCACCAACAGATGGGTGGGCAAAGAAGAACTCCTCCATGTACAGATGGAATATTCGCTAGGGAAAAAAATGAAACAATGCCATTTGCAGCAACATAGATGAGTCTAGACGTCATCACGCCACCTGTAGTAAGTGAAAAAGCCAAAGACACATATCCTATCATATCACTATTAGGAGTTACCTAAAAATTGATACCAATGAAGATATTTCCACAGAGAAAGGCAATCACAGATTCATTAAAAAAACTTATGGTTCACCAAATAGAAAGGTATGAGGATTGGATACATTACCATATTGGGGTTAACAGAGATACACACACTGTGAAATATATATCACCAAAGACCTACGGAAGACCAGGAGCAGACTACTCAACACTGTGTCATAACCTACATGGGAAAAGGATTTGAGGAAGTATAGATACATGTATATGTGTGAAAGAACCACATCTTACACACCTAGGACAAACAAAGCATTGTAATCAAATTTGCTGTGAGAAAAAATAAAAAGTAAATTACAAGTATGAACAAGAAATAATGAGACATAAACTTAAAGGGCTTTTTCCTGGCACATTCCATTCTAATTTACAGCCTAGAACACCACTTCCATTAAGGCTCTGTTTCCCTAGTAACCAAAATTGGTAAAGGAGAAAGGCTGCCACCTTGTGGCCGTTTCCTGCAAGAGCAGGTTTAAACTCACAGCTGATGGTCACTTAACTTTCACAAGGACTCAGGGCTGTAAAGCACACCTGCCCTAAAAAATTGTGCTGAAGTAGGGAATGGACAAAAAACTTCAAAACAGGCAAATGTTTCAAGAAGTGAGTATGAAGAGGCAAGTTTCACTCACTCTCGTTTAAAAAAAAGAGGAAAATGGATAAAAGCTCAACCTCAGGAACTGTTAGACCCATGCAATCTAATCTACAAAAAGTTTCAACTTACACCAGTCGACTGACCATTAGCAAAAAGTCTACAAACAATAAATGCTGAAGGGGTTTTAGAGAACTGTGTACCCTCTACTTGCTGGTGAGACATAAAAGGGTAACAGCCAATAATGAGAACAGAAAGGAGCCGTGTTTAAAAGTAAAAATGGAGGTACCATTCAATCCAGCAGGCGCACCATTGGACCTCTCACCTGAGAAGACAAGAATCGAGAAGACACAGGCTGCAAAAGCTGCAGTGCAGCCTTATTCACAATAGCCAAGACAGTGAAGCAATCAAAATGTCCAACAACAGGTGAATGGAGAAAGAAGAAGTGGTCCATGTACACAATGGAATATTAGCCATGGAAAACAATGAACCATTGCTCTTTGAGGCACCACAAATGAGTCTGGAGATAATCACGAAACATGAGCTAAGAAGGAAAGCAAAAGACCTATATTCTATGATATCACTTATAGGCGTTATCTAATAACTGACACAAATGAACATATTTCCACAGAGAAAGACACTCACAGACTTAGAAAACAAACTCTGCTCATCTAAAAGGAAAGGTGGGGGGAATGGATAAAGTAAGATTAGTGTTACTATATGTATACAAACACATATTATATACGTATCTCAAAAAGACCGACCATATAGCAAGGGAGGTCTGTGGAACCCTCTGTAACATTTTACATGGGAAGAGGATCTGTACGTGAATAGACATATATAATGTACAACTGAACCAGATTGGGTACACCTAGGACAAACAATATTCTAAGCTTTACAACAATTAAAAAAAATTTAAAAACCAAGAAGAAATAATGAGACATAAACTTATGGGGGTTTCTCCATGCACATTCCAATGTGATTTACAACCTAGGAACACGACTTCCAGAAAGGCTCTGCTGCCCTAGTACCCAGATTTGGGAATGGAGAAATGCCGCCTTCTTGAGGCCACTTCCCACAACAGCAGCTTTAAACCCATTGCTAAAGGTCACTAAATATTCACCAAACTTGCAGTTTGGTAAATGACACCTGCTCTCTAAAAAAATTCTGGGGTGGAAAATCGACCAAAAAATTCAAAAGAGGGCAACCTTCCAAGAAGACAATTTCAAGAGTTCTACTGTACTCCCAAATGTTTCCTTTTTTTAAGAGAAAAGAAAACGGCGGAGAAAAATGATGAGTTTTACGAATTTTCAAAACATGCAAACCCAAATGACAAAAATCTATCAGCTCACAGCAGCCAGAAGGGCCATTAGCATCAATGCTGCAAACTATAAATGCTGAAGCGATTGTGGAGAAATGCGTACCCTCGATTCTAAGGGGGACGTGGTAAGAGCCACTAATGACAACACAAACAAGGTGCTTTGAAAAGGGAAACACGGGGCTACCAGTCAATCAATCGCACCCACTGCTGGGCCTATCACCTGAGAAAATGAGAATCCAAAAGTCACAGGCTGGCAATCCTGCACTCCAACAATATTTACCAGAGCCAACACTTGGAAGCAATGAAAATGTCCATCAACTGAGGAATGCACAAAGTAGAAGTGGTCCATGTACACAGTAGAAAATTACTCCAATAAAAAATAAAAATTAAATTTAAAAATCCAACAAATTAAGGAGACATCAGCTTTTGTGGGTTTGTCCGGGCACCCTCCACTCGAATTTATAACCGAGAAACACCACAGGCCACAAGGGCTTTTCCCTAGTTACCAGGGTGGGGAACATAGATAGGCTGCCACCCTCTGGCAGTTACCTGCAAAAGCAGCTTTAAAGCCTGTGCAAACGGTCATTTCATAGGAACAAGTACTGCAGAACTGTAAATGAAACCTGCCCTCAAAATGTCTTGAGGGAGGTAATGGCCAAAACATTTCAAAATGTGACACATACTTTAAGAGAACACTTTGAAGAACTAAGGGGTAATCACAGCTTAAAAATAAAAAGGACATGCCTTAAAGCTCAATTTCAATGGATTATGAGGCACATGCGACTTCAACCACAAAGAGGTATCAGCGCACACTTGTCAGAATAACCATCAGCAAGAAAACTACAAAGAGTTAATGCTGAAGGTATTGTGGAGAAATGCATACCCTCAACTTCAAGTAGGATGTAACTTGGAAAGAGCCACGAATGAGAACAGAATGGACGTGCCCTGAAAAGGTAAACATTGAGCTACCATATGATCCAGCAGGCCCACTCCTCGCACTATAATCTGAGAAGAGAGAATTGGAAAAACACAGGCAGGCAAATCTGCTTTGCACAGTATTACAATAGCCAAGATCTGGAAGTAACCAAAAAGTCCACCAACAGATGGGTGGGCAAAGAAGAACTCCTCCATGTACAGATGGAATATTCGCTAGGGAAAAAAATGAAACAATGCCATTTGCAGCAACATAGATGAGTCTAGACGTCATCACGCCACCTGTAGTAAGTGAAAAAGCCAAAGACACATATCCTATCATATCACTATTAGGAGTTACCTAAAAATTGATACCAATGAAGATATTTCCACAGAGAAAGGCAATCACAGATTCATTAAAAAAACTTATGGTTCACCAAATAGAAAGGTATGAGGATTGGATACATTACCATATTGGGGTTAACAGAGATACACACACTGTGAAATATATATCACCAAAGACCTACGGAAGACCAGGAGCAGACTACTCAACACTGTGTCATAACCTACATGGGAAAAGGATTTGAGGAAGTATAGATACATGTATATGTGTGAAAGAACCACATCTTACACACCTAGGACAAACAAAGCATTGTAATCAAATTTGCTGTGAGAAAAAATAAAAAGTAAATTACAAGTATGAACAAGAAATAATGAGACATAAACTTAAAGGGCTTTTTCCTGGCACATTCCATTCTAATTTACAGCCTAGAACACCACTTCCATTAAGGCTCTGTTTCCCTAGTAACCAAAATTGGTAAAGGAGAAAGGCTGCCACCTTGTGGCCGTTTCCTGCAAGAGCAGGTTTAAACTCACAGCTGATGGTCACTTAACTTTCACAAGGACTCAGGGCTGTAAAGCACACCTGCCCTAAAAAATTGTGCTGAAGTAGGGAATGGACAAAAAACTTCAAAACAGGCAAATGTTTCAAGAAGTGAGTATGAAGAGGCAAGTTTCACTCACTCTCGTTTAAAAAAAAGAGGAAAATGGATAAAAGCTCAACCTCAGGAACTGTTAGACCCATGCAATCTAATCTACAAAAAGTTTCAACTTACACCAGTCGACTGACCATTAGCAAAAAGTCTACAAACAATAAATGCTGAAGGGGTTTTAGAGAACTGTGTACCCTCTACTTGCTGGTGAGACATAAAAGGGTAACAGCCAATAATGAGAACAGAAAGGAGCCGTGTTTAAAAGTAAAAATGGAGGTACCATTCAATCCAGCAGGCGCACCATTGGACCTCTCACCTGAGAAGACAAGAATCGAGAAGACACAGGCTGCAAAAGCTGCAGTGCAGCCTTATTCACAATAGCCAAGACAGTGAAGCAATCAAAATGTCCAACAACAGGTGAATGGAGAAAGAAGAAGTGGTCCATGTACACAATGGAATATTAGCCATGGAAAACAATGAACCAT
Source organism: Balaenoptera borealis (assembly GCF_965194805.1). Lineage (NCBI taxonomy): Eukaryota > Metazoa > Chordata > Mammalia > Artiodactyla > Balaenopteridae > Balaenoptera > Balaenoptera borealis. Next base: position 99,852 of record NW_028123483.1, on the reverse strand, counting down.
TGCTCTTTGAGGCACCACAAATGAGTCTGGAGATAATCACGAAACATGAGCTAAGAAGGAAAGCAAAAGACCTATATTCTATGATATCACTTATAGGCGTTATCTAATAACTGACACAAATGAACATATTTCCACAGAGAAAGACACTCACAGACTTAGAAAACAAACTCTGCTCATCTAAAAGGAAAGGTGGGGGGAATGGATAAAGTAAGATTAGTGTTACTATATGTATACAAACACATATTATATACGTATCTCAAAAAGACCGACCATATAGCAAGGGAGGTCTGTGGAACCCTCTGTAACATTTTACATGGGAAGAGGATCTGTACGTGAATAGACATATATAATGTACAACTGAACCAGATTGGGTACACCTAGGACAAACAATATTCTAAGCTTTACAACAATTAAAAAAAATTTAAAAACCAAGAAGAAATAATGAGACATAAACTTATGGGGGTTTCTCCATGCACATTCCAATGTGATTTACAACCTAGGAACACGACTTCCAGAAAGGCTCTGCTGCCCTAGTACCCAGATTTGGGAATGGAGAAATGCCGCCTTCTTGAGGCCACTTCCCACAACAGCAGCTTTAAACCCATTGCTAAAGGTCACTAAATATTCACCAAACTTGCAGTTTGGTAAATGACACCTGCTCTCTAAAAAAATTCTGGGGTGGAAAATCGACCAAAAAATTCAAAAGAGGGCAACCTTCCAAGAAGACAATTTCAAGAGTTCTACTGTACTCCCAAATGTTTCCTTTTTTTAAGAGAAAAGAAAACGGCGGAGAAAAATGATGAGTTTTACGAATTTTCAAAACATGCAAACCCAAATGACAAAAATCTATCAGCTCACAGCAGCCAGAAGGGCCATTAGCATCAATGCTGCAAACTATAAATGCTGAAGCGATTGTGGAGAAATGCGTACCCTCGATTCTAAGGGGGACGTGGTAAGAGCCACTAATGACAACACAAACAAGGTGCTTTGAAAAGGGAAACACGGGGCTACCAGTCAATCAATCGCACCCACTGCTGGGCCTATCACCTGAGAAAATGAGAATCCAAAAGTCACAGGCTGGCAATCCTGCACTCCAACAATATTTACCAGAGCCAACACTTGGAAGCAATGAAAATGTCCATCAACTGAGGAATGCACAAAGTAGAAGTGGTCCATGTACACAGTAGAAAATTACTCCAATAAAAAATAAAAATTAAATTTAAAAATCCAACAAATTAAGGAGACATCAGCTTTTGTGGGTTTGTCCGGGCACCCTCCACTCGAATTTATAACCGAGAAACACCACAGGCCACAAGGGCTTTTCCCTAGTTACCAGGGTGGGGAACATAGATAGGCTGCCACCCTCTGGCAGTTACCTGCAAAAGCAGCTTTAAAGCCTGTGCAAACGGTCATTTCATAGGAACAAGTACTGCAGAACTGTAAATGAAACCTGCCCTCAAAATGTCTTGAGGGAGGTAATGGCCAAAACATTTCAAAATGTGACACATACTTTAAGAGAACACTTTGAAGAACTAAGGGGTAATCACAGCTTAAAAATAAAAAGGACATGCCTTAAAGCTCAATTTCAATGGATTATGAGGCACATGCGACTTCAACCACAAAGAGGTATCAGCGCACACTTGTCAGAATAACCATCAGCAAGAAAACTACAAAGAGTTAATGCTGAAGGTATTGTGGAGAAATGCATACCCTCAACTTCAAGTAGGATGTAACTTGGAAAGAGCCACGAATGAGAACAGAATGGACGTGCCCTGAAAAGGTAAACATTGAGCTACCATATGATCCAGCAGGCCCACTCCTCGCACTATAATCTGAGAAGAGAGAATTGGAAAAACACAGGCAGGCAAATCTGCTTTGCACAGTATTACAATAGCCAAGATCTGGAAGTAACCAAAAAGTCCACCAACAGATGGGTGGGCAAAGAAGAACTCCTCCATGTACAGATGGAATATTCGCTAGGGAAAAAAATGAAACAATGCCATTTGCAGCAACATAGATGAGTCTAGACGTCATCACGCCACCTGTAGTAAGTGAAAAAGCCAAAGACACATATCCTATCATATCACTATTAGGAGTTACCTAAAAATTGATACCAATGAAGATATTTCCACAGAGAAAGGCAATCACAGATTCATTAAAAAAACTTATGGTTCACCAAATAGAAAGGTATGAGGATTGGATACATTACCATATTGGGGTTAACAGAGATACACACACTGTGAAATATATATCACCAAAGACCTACGGAAGACCAGGAGCAGACTACTCAACACTGTGTCATAACCTACATGGGAAAAGGATTTGAGGAAGTATAGATACATGTATATGTGTGAAAGAACCACATCTTACACACCTAGGACAAACAAAGCATTGTAATCAAATTTGCTGTGAGAAAAAATAAAAAGTAAATTACAAGTATGAACAAGAAATAATGAGACATAAACTTAAAGGGCTTTTTCCTGGCACATTCCATTCTAATTTACAGCCTAGAACACCACTTCCATTAAGGCTCTGTTTCCCTAGTAACCAAAATTGGTAAAGGAGAAAGGCTGCCACCTTGTGGCCGTTTCCTGCAAGAGCAGGTTTAAACTCACAGCTGATGGTCACTTAACTTTCACAAGGACTCAGGGCTGTAAAGCACACCTGCCCTAAAAAATTGTGCTGAAGTAGGGAATGGACAAAAAACTTCAAAACAGGCAAATGTTTCAAGAAGTGAGTATGAAGAGGCAAGTTTCACTCACTCTCGTTTAAAAAAAAGAGGAAAATGGATAAAAGCTCAACCTCAGGAACTGTTAGACCCATGCAATCTAATCTACAAAAAGTTTCAACTTACACCAGTCGACTGACCATTAGCAAAAAGTCTACAAACAATAAATGCTGAAGGGGTTTTAGAGAACTGTGTACCCTCTACTTGCTGGTGAGACATAAAAGGGTAACAGCCAATAATGAGAACAGAAAGGAGCCGTGTTTAAAAGTAAAAATGGAGGTACCATTCAATCCAGCAGGCGCACCATTGGACCTCTCACCTGAGAAGACAAGAATCGAGAAGACACAGGCTGCAAAAGCTGCAGTGCAGCCTTATTCACAATAGCCAAGACAGTGAAGCAATCAAAATGTCCAACAACAGGTGAATGGAGAAAGAAGAAGTGGTCCATGTACACAATGGAATATTAGCCATGGAAAACAATGAACCATTGCTCTTTGAGGCACCACAAATGAGTCTGGAGATAATCACGAAACATGAGCTAAGAAGGAAAGCAAAAGACCTATATTCTATGATATCACTTATAGGCGTTATCTAATAACTGACACAAATGAACATATTTCCACAGAGAAAGACACTCACAGACTTAGAAAACAAACTCTGCTCATCTAAAAGGAAAGGTGGGGGGAATGGATAAAGTAAGATTAGTGTTACTATATGTATACAAACACATATTATATACGTATCTCAAAAAGACCGACCATATAGCAAGGGAGGTCTGTGGAACCCTCTGTAACATTTTACATGGGAAGAGGATCTGTACGTGAATAGACATATATAATGTACAACTGAACCAGATTGGGTACACCTAGGACAAACAATATTCTAAGCTTTACAACAATTAAAAAAAATTTAAAAACCAAGAAGAAATAATGAGACATAAACTTATGGGGGTTTCTCCATGCACATTCCAATGTGATTTACAACCTAGGAACACGACTTCCAGAAAGGCTCTGCTGCCCTAGTACCCAGATTTGGGAATGGAGAAATGCCGCCTTCTTGAGGCCACTTCCCACAACAGCAGCTTTAAACCCATTGCTAAAGGTCACTAAATATTCACCAAACTTGCAGTTTGGTAAATGACACCTGCTCTCTAAAAAAATTCTGGGGTGGAAAATCGACCAAAAAATTCAAAAGAGGGCAACCTTCCAAGAAGACAATTTCAAGAGTTCTACTGTACTCCCAAATGTTTCCTTTTTTTAAGAGAAAAGAAAACGGCGGAGAAAAATGATGAGTTTTACGAATTTTCAAAACATGCAAACCCAAATGACAAAAATCTATCAGCTCACAGCAGCCAGAAGGGCCATTAGCATCAATGCTGCAAACTATAAATGCTGAAGCGATTGTGGAGAAATGCGTACCCTCGATTCTAAGGGGGACGTGGTAAGAGCCACTAATGACAACACAAACAAGGTGCTTTGAAAAGGGAAACACGGGGCTACCAGTCAATCAATCGCACCCACTGCTGGGCCTATCACCTGAGAAAATGAGAATCCAAAAGTCACAGGCTGGCAATCCTGCACTCCAACAATATTTACCAGAGCCAACACTTGGAAGCAATGAAAATGTCCATCAACTGAGGAATGCACAAAGTAGAAGTGGTCCATGTACACAGTAGAAAATTACTCCAATAAAAAATAAAAATTAAATTTAAAAATCCAACAAATTAAGGAGACATCAGCTTTTGTGGGTTTGTCCGGGCACCCTCCACTCGAATTTATAACCGAGAAACACCACAGGCCACAAGGGCTTTTCCCTAGTTACCAGGGTGGGGAACATAGATAGGCTGCCACCCTCTGGCAGTTACCTGCAAAAGCAGCTTTAAAGCCTGTGCAAACGGTCATTTCATAGGAACAAGTACTGCAGAACTGTAAATGAAACCTGCCCTCAAAATGTCTTGAGGGAGGTAATGGCCAAAACATTTCAAAATGTGACACATACTTTAAGAGAACACTTTGAAGAACTAAGGGGTAATCACAGCTTAAAAATAAAAAGGACATGCCTTAAAGCTCAATTTCAATGGATTATGAGGCACATGCGACTTCAACCACAAAGAGGTATCAGCGCACACTTGTCAGAATAACCATCAGCAAGAAAACTACAAAGAGTTAATGCTGAAGGTATTGTGGAGAAATGCATACCCTCAACTTCAAGTAGGATGTAACTTGGAAAGAGCCACGAATGAGAACAGAATGGACGTGCCCTGAAAAGGTAAACATTGAGCTACCATATGATCCAGCAGGCCCACTCCTCGCACTATAATCTGAGAAGAGAGAATTGGAAAAACACAGGCAGGCAAATCTGCTTTGCACAGTATTACAATAGCCAAGATCTGGAAGTAACCAAAAAGTCCACCAACAGATGGGTGGGCAAAGAAGAACTCCTCCATGTACAGATGGAATATTCGCTAGGGAAAAAAATGAAACAATGCCATTTGCAGCAACATAGATGAGTCTAGACGTCATCACGCCACCTGTAGTAAGTGAAAAAGCCAAAGACACATATCCTATCATATCACTATTAGGAGTTACCTAAAAATTGATACCAATGAAGATATTTCCACAGAGAAAGGCAATCACAGATTCATTAAAAAAACTTATGGTTCACCAAATAGAAAGGTATGAGGATTGGATACATTACCATATTGGGGTTAACAGAGATACACACACTGTGAAATATATATCACCAAAGACCTACGGAAGACCAGGAGCAGACTACTCAACACTGTGTCATAACCTACATGGGAAAAGGATTTGAGGAAGTATAGATACATGTATATGTGTGAAAGAACCACATCTTACACACCTAGGACAAACAAAGCATTGTAATCAAATTTGCTGTGAGAAAAAATAAAAAGTAAATTACAAGTATGAACAAGAAATAATGAGACATAAACTTAAAGGGCTTTTTCCTGGCACATTCCATTCTAATTTACAGCCTAGAACACCACTTCCATTAAGGCTCTGTTTCCCTAGTAACCAAAATTGGTAAAGGAGAAAGGCTGCCACCTTGTGGCCGTTTCCTGCAAGAGCAGGTTTAAACTCACAGCTGATGGTCACTTAACTTTCACAAGGACTCAGGGCTGTAAAGCACACCTGCCCTAAAAAATTGTGCTGAAGTAGGGAATGGACAAAAAACTTCAAAACAGGCAAATGTTTCAAGAAGTGAGTATGAAGAGGCAAGTTTCACTCACTCTCGTTTAAAAAAAAGAGGAAAATGGATAAAAGCTCAACCTCAGGAACTGTTAGACCCATGCAATCTAATCTACAAAAAGTTTCAACTTACACCAGTCGACTGACCATTAGCAAAAAGTCTACAAACAATAAATGCTGAAGGGGTTTTAGAGAACTGTGTACCCTCTACTTGCTGGTGAGACATAAAAGGGTAACAGCCAATAATGAGAACAGAAAGGAGCCGTGTTTAAAAGTAAAAATGGAGGTACCATTCAATCCAGCAGGCGCACCATTGGACCTCTCACCTGAGAAGACAAGAATCGAGAAGACACAGGCTGCAAAAGCTGCAGTGCAGCCTTATTCACAATAGCCAAGACAGTGAAGCAATCAAAATGTCCAACAACAGGTGAATGGAGAAAGAAGAAGTGGTCCATGTACACAATGGAATATTAGCCATGGAAAACAATGAACCATTGCTCTTTGAGGCACCACAAATGAGTCTGGAGATAATCACGAAACATGAGCTAAGAAGGAAAGCAAAAGACCTATATTCTATGATATCACTTATAGGCGTTATCTAATAACTGACACAAATGAACATATTTCCACAGAGAAAGACACTCACAGACTTAGAAAACAAACTCTGCTCATCTAAAAGGAAAGGTGGGGGGAATGGATAAAGTAAGATTAGTGTTACTATATGTATACAAACACATATTATATACGTATCTCAAAAAGACCGACCATATAGCAAGGGAGGTCTGTGGAACCCTCTGTAACATTTTACATGGGAAGAGGATCTGTACGTGAATAGACATATATAATGTACAACTGAACCAGATTGGGTACACCTAGGACAAACAATATTCTAAGCTTTACAACAATTAAAAAAAATTTAAAAACCAAGAAGAAATAATGAGACATAAACTTATGGGGGTTTCTCCATGCACATTCCAATGTAATTTACAACCTAGGAACACGACTTCCAGAAAGGCTCTGCTGCCCTAGTACCCAGATTTGGGAATGGAGAAATGCCGCCTTCTTGAGGCCACTTCCCACAACAGCAGCTTTAAACCCATTGCTAAAGGTCACTAAATATTCACCAAACTTGCAGTTTGGTAAATGACACCTGCTCTCTAAAAAAATTCTGGGGTGGAAAATCGACCAAAAAATTCAAAAGAGGGCAACCTTCCAAGAAGACAATTTCAAGAGTTCTACTGTACTCCCAAATGTTTCCTTTTTTTAAGAGAAAAGAAAACGGCGGAGAAAAATGATGAGTTTTACGAATTTTCAAAACATGCAAACCCAAATGACAAAAATCTATCAGCTCACAGCAGCCAGAAGGGCCATTAGCATCAATGCTGCAAACTATAAATGCTGAAGCGATTGTGGAGAAATGCGTACCCTCGATTCTAAGGGGGACGTGGTAAGAGCCACTAATGACAACACAAACAAGGTGCTTTGAAAAGGGAAACACGGGGCTACCAGTCAATCAATCGCACCCACTGCTGGGCCTATCACCTGAGAAAATGAGAATCCAAAAGTCACAGGCTGGCAATCCTGCACTCCAACAATATTTACCAGAGCCAACACTTGGAAGCAATGAAAATGTCCATCAACTGAGGAATGCACAAAGTAGAAGTGGTCCATGTACACAGTAGAAAATTACTCCAATAAAAAATAAAAATTAAATTTAAAAATCCAACAAATTAAGGAGACATCAGCTTTTGTGGGTTTGTCCGGGCACCCTCCACTCGAATTTATAACCGAGAAACACCACAGGCCACAAGGGCTTTTCCCTAGTTACCAGGGTGGGGAACATAGATAGGCTGCCACCCTCTGGCAGTTACCTGCAAAAGCAGCTTTAAAGCCTGTGCAAACGGTCATTTCATAGGAACAAGTACTGCAGAACTGTAAATGAAACCTGCCCTCAAAATGTCTTGAGGGAGGTAATGGCCAAAACATTTCAAAATGTGACACATACTTTAAGAGAACACTTTGAAGAACTAAGGGGTAATCACAGCTTAAAAATAAAAAGGACATGCCTTAAAGCTCAATTTCAATGGATTATGAGGCACATGCGACTTCAACCACAAAGAGGTATCAGCGCACACTTGTCAGAATAACCATCAGCAAGAAAACTACAAAGAGTTAATGCTGAAGGTATTGTGGAGAAATGCATACCCTCAACTTCAAGTAGGATGTAACTTGGAAAGAGCCACGAATGAGAACAGAATGGACGTGCCCTGAAAAGGTAAACATTGAGCTACCATATGATCCAGCAGGCCCACTCCTCGCACTATAATCTGAGAAGAGAGAATTGGAAAAACACAGGCAGGCAAATCTGCTTTGCACAGTATTACAATAGCCAAGATCTGGAAGTAACCAAAAAGTCCACCAACAGATGGGTGGGCAAAGAAGAACTCCTCCATGTACAGATGGAATATTCGCTAGGGAAAAAAATGAAACAATGCCATTTGCAGCAACATAGATGAGTCTAGACGTCATCACGCCACCTGTAGTAAGTGAAAAAGCCAAAGACACATATCCTATCATATCACTATTAGGAGTTACCTAAAAATTGATACCAATGAAGATATTTCCACAGAGAAAGGCAATCACAGATTCATTAAAAAAACTTATGGTTCACCAAATAGAAAGGTATGAGGATTGGATACATTACCATATTGGGGTTAACAGAGATACACACACTGTGAAATATATATCACCAAAGACCTACGGAAGACCAGGAGCAGACTACTCAACACTGTGTCATAACCTACATGGGAAAAGGATTTGAGGAAGTATAGATACATGTATATGTGTGAAAGAACCACATCTTACACACCTAGGACAAACAAAGCATTGTAATCAAATTTGCTGTGAGAAAAAATAAAAAGTAAATTACAAGTATGAACAAGAAATAATGAGACATAAACTTAAAGGGCTTTTTCCTGGCACATTCCATTCTAATTTACAGCCTAGAACACCACTTCCATTAAGGCTCTGTTTCCCTAGTAACCAAAATTGGTAAAGGAGAAAGGCTGCCACCTTGTGGCCGTTTCCTGCAAGAGCAGGTTTAAACTCACAGCTGATGGTCACTTAACTTTCACAAGGACTCAGGGCTGTAAAGCACACCTGCCCTAAAAAATTGTGCTGAAGTAGGGAATGGACAAAAAACTTCAAAACAGGCAAATGTTTCAAGAAGTGAGTATGAAGAGGCAAGTTTCACTCACTCTCGTTTAAAAAAAAGAGGAAAATGGATAAAAGCTCAACCTCAGGAACTGTTAGACCCATGCAATCTAATCTACAAAAAGTTTCAACTTACACCAGTCGACTGACCATTAGCAAAAAGTCTACAAACAATAAATGCTGAAGGGGTTTTAGAGAACTGTGTACCCTCTACTTGCTGGTGAGACATAAAAGGGTAACAGCCAATAATGAGAACAGAAAGGAGCCGTGTTTAAAAGTAAAAATGGAGGTACCATTCAATCCAGCAGGCGCACCATTGGACCTCTCACCTGAGAAGACAAGAATCGAGAAGACACAGGCTGCAAAAGCTGCAGTGCAGCCTTATTCACAATAGCCAAGACAGTGAAGCAATCAAAATGTCCAACAACAGGTGAATGGAGAAAGAAGAAGTGGTCCATGTACACAATGGAATATTAGCCATGGAAAACAATGAACCATTGCTCTTTGAGGCACCACAAATGAGTCTGGAGATAATCACGAAACATGAGCTAAGAAGGAAAGCAAAAGACCTATATTCTATGATATCACTTATAGGCGTTATCTAATAACTGACACAAATGAACATATTTCCACAGAGAAAGACACTCACAGACTTAGAAAACAAACTCTGCTCATCTAAAAGGAAAGGTGGGGGGAATGGATAAAGTAAGATTAGTGTTACTATATGTATACAAACACATATTATATACGTATCTCAAAAAGACCGACCATATAGCAAGGGAGGTCTGTGGAACCCTCTGTAACATTTTACATGGGAAGAGGATCTGTACGTGAATAGACATATATAATGTACAACTGAACCAGATTGGGTACACCTAGGACAAACAATATTCTAAGCTTTACAACAATTAAAAAAAATTTAAAAACCAAGAAGAAATAATGAGACATAAACTTATGGGGGTTTCTCCATGCACATTCCAATGTAATTTACAACCTAGGAACACGACTTCCAGAAAGGCTCTGCTGCCCTAGTACCCAGATTTGGGAATGGAGAAATGCCGCCTTCTTGAGGCCACTTCCCACAACAGCAGCTTTAAACCCATTGCTAAAGGTCACTAAATATTCACCAAACTTGCAGTTTGGTAAATGACACCTGCTCTCTAAAAAAATTCTGGGGTGGAAAATCGACCAAAAAATTCAAAAGAGGGCAACCTTCCAAGAAGACAATTTCAAGAGTTCTACTGTACTCCCAAATGTTTCCTTTTTTTAAGAGAAAAGAAAACGGCGGAGAAAAATGATGAGTTTTACGAATTTTCAAAACATGCAAACCCAAATGACAAAAATCTATCAGCTCACAGCAGCCAGAAGGGCCATTAGCATCAATGCTGCAAACTATAAATGCTGAAGCGATTGTGGAGAAATGCGTACCCTCGATTCTAAGGGGGACGTGGTAAGAGCCACTAATGACAACACAAACAAGGTGCTTTGAAAAGGGAAACACGGGGCTACCAGTCAATCAATCGCACCCACTGCTGGGCCTATCACCTGAGAAAATGAGAATCCAAAAGTCACAGGCTGGCAATCCTGCACTCCAACAATATTTACCAGAGCCAACACTTGGAAGCAATGAAAATGTCCATCAACTGAGGAATGCACAAAGTAGAAGTGGTCCATGTACACAGTAGAAAATTACTCCAATAAAAAATAAAAATTAAATTTAAAAATCCAACAAATTAAGGAGACATCAGCTTTTGTGGGTTTGTCCGGGCACCCTCCACTCGAATTTATAACCGAGAAACACCACAGGCCACAAGGGCTTTTCCCTAGTTACCAGGGTGGGGAACATAGATAGGCTGCCACCCTCTGGCAGTTACCTGCAAAAGCAGCTTTAAAGCCTGTGCAAATGGTCATTTCATAGGAACAAGTACTGCAGAACTGTAAATGAAACCTGCCCTCAAAATGTCTTGAGGGAGGTAATGGCCAAAACATTTCAAAATGTGACACATACTTTAAGAGAACACTTTGAAGAACTAAGGGGTAATCACAGCTTAAAAATAAAAAGGACATGCCTTAAAGCTCAATTTCAATGGATTATGAGGCACATGCGACTTCAACCACAAAGAGGTATCAGCGCACACTTGTCAGAATAACCATCAGCAAGAAAACTACAAAGAGTTAATGCTGAAGGTATTGTGGAGAAATGCATACCCTCAACTTCAAGTAGGATGTAACTTGGAAAGAGCCACGAATGAGAACAGAATGGACGTGCCCTGAAAAGGTAAACATTGAGCTACCATATGATCCAGCAGGCCCACTCCTCGCACTATAATCTGAGAAGAGAGAATTGGAAAAACACAGGCAGGCAAATCTGCTTTGCACAGTATTACAATAGCCAAGATCTGGAAGTAACCAAAAAGTCCACCAACAGATGGGTGGGCAAAGAAGAACTCCTCCATGTACAGATGGAATATTCGCTAGGGAAAAAAATGAAACAATGCCATTTGCAGCAACATAGATGAGTCTAGACGTCATCACGCCACCTGTAGTAAGTGAAAAAGCCAAAGACACATATCCTATCATATCACTATTAGGAGTTACCTAAAAATTGATACCAATGAAGATATTTCCACAGAGAAAGGCAATCACAGATTCATTAAAAAAACTTATGGTTCACCAAATAGAAAGGTATGAGGATTGGATACATTACCATATTGGGGTTAACAGAGATACACACACTGTGAAATATATATCACCAAAGACCTACGGAAGACCAGGAGCAGACTACTCAACACTGTGTCATAACCTACATGGGAAAAGGATTTGAGGAAGTATAGATACATGTATATGTGTGAAAGAACCACATCTTACACACCTAGGACAAACAAAGCATTGTAATCAAATTTGCTGTGAGAAAAAATAAAAAGTAAATTACAAGTATGAACAAGAAATAATGAGACATAAACTTAAAGGGCTTTTTCCTGGCACATTCCATTCTAATTTACAGCCTAGAACACCACTTCCATTAAGGCTCTGTTTCCCTAGTAACCAAAATTGGTAAAGGAGAAAGGCTGCCACCTTGTGGCCGTTTCCTGCAAGAGCAGGTTTAAACTCACAGCTGATGGTCACTTAACTTTCACAAGGACTCAGGGCTGTAAAGCACACCTGCCCTAAAAAATTGTGCTGAAGTAGGGAATGGACAAAAAACTTCAAAACAGGCAAATGTTTCAAGAAGTGAGTATGAAGAGGCAAGTTTCACTCACTCTCGTTTAAAAAAAAGAGGAAAATGGATAAAAGCTCAACCTCAGGAACTGTTAGACCCATGCAATCTAATCTACAAAAAGTTTCAACTTACACCAGTCGACTGACCATTAGCAAAAAGTCTACAAACAATAAATGCTGAAGGGGTTTTAGAGAACTGTGTACCCTCTACTTGCTGGTGAGACATAAAAGGGTAACAGCCAATAATGAGAACAGAAAGGAGCCGTGTTTAAAAGTAAAAATGGAGGTACCATTCAATCCAGCAGGCGCACCATTGGACCTCTCACCTGAGAAGACAAGAATCGAGAAGACACAGGCTGCAAAAGCTGCAGTGCAGCCTTATTCACAATAGCCAAGACAGTGAAGCAATCAAAATGTCCAACAACAGGTGAATGGAGAAAGAAGAAGTGGTCCATGTACACAATGGAATATTAGCCATGGAAAACAATGAACCATTGCTCTTTGAGGCACCACAAATGAGTCTGGAGATAATCACGAAACATGAGCTAAGAAGGAAAGCAAAAGACCTATATTCTATGATATCACTTATAGGCGTTATCTAATAACTGACACAAATGAACATATTTCCACAGAGAAAGACACTCACAGACTTAGAAAACAAACTCTGCTCATCTAAAAGGAAAGGTGGGGGGAATGGATAAAGTAAGATTAGTGTTACTATATGTATACAAACACATATTATATACGTATCTCAAAAAGACCGACCATATAGCAAGGGAGGTCTGTGGAACCCTCTGTAACATTTTACATGGGAAGAGGATCTGTACGTGAATAGACATATATAATGTACAACTGAACCAGATTGGGTACACCTAGGACAAACAATATTCTAAGCCTTACAACAATTAAAAAAAATTTAAAAACCAAGAAGAAATAATGAGACATAAACTTATGGGGGTTTCTCCATGCACATTCCAATGTAATTTACAACCTAGGAACACGACTTCCAGAAAGGCTCTGCTGCCCTAGTACCCAGATTTGGGAATGGAGAAATGCCGCCTTCTTGAGGCCACTTCCCACAACAGCAGCTTTAAACCCATTGCTAAAGGTCACTAAATAGTCACCAAACTTGCAGTTTGGTAAATGACACCTGCTCTCTAAAAAAATTCTGGGGTGGAAAATCGACCAAAAAATTCAAAAGAGGGCAACCTTCCAAGAAGACAATTTCAAGAGTTCTACTGTACTCCCAAATGTTTCCTTTTTTTAAGAGAAAAGAAAACGGCGGAGAAAAATGATGAGTTTTACGAATTTTCAAAACATGCAAACCCAAATGACAAAAATCTATCAGCTCACAGCAGCCAGAAGGGCCATTAGCATCAATGCTGCAAACTATAAATGCTGAAGCGATTGTGGAGAAATGCGTACCCTCGATTCTAAGGGGGACGTGGTAAGAGCCACTAATGACAACACAAAGAAGGTGCTTTGAAAAGGGAAACACGGGGCTACCAGTCAATCAATCGCACCCACTGCTGGGCCTATCACCTGAGAAAATGAGAATCCAAAAGTCACAGGCTGGCAATCCTGCACTCCAACAATATTTACCAGAGCCAACACTTGGAAGCAATGAAAATGTCCATCAACTGAGGAATGCACAAAGTAGAAGTGGTCCATGTACACAGTAGAAAATTACTCCAATAAAAAATAAAAATTAAATTTAAAAATCCAACAAATTAAGGAGACATCAGCTTTTGTGGGTTTGTCCGGGCACCCTCCACTCGAATTTATAACCGAGAAACACCACAGGCCACAAGGGCTTTTCCCTAGTTACCAGGGTGGGGAACATAGATAGGCTGCCACCCTCTGGCAGTTACCTGCAAAAGCAGCTTTAAAGCCTGTGCAAACGGTCATTTCATAGGAACAAGTACTGCAGAACTGTAAATGAAACCTGCCCTCAAAATGTCTTGAGGGAGGTAATGGCCAAAACATTTCAAAATGTGACACATACTTTAAGAGAACACTTTGAAGAACTAAGGGGTAATCACAGCTTAAAAATAAAAAGGACATGCCTTAAAGCTCAATTTCAATGGATTATGAGGCACATGCGACTTCAACCACAAAGAGGTATCAGCGCACACTTGTCAGAATAACCATCAGCAAGAAAACTACAAAGAGTTAATGCTGAAGGTATTGTGGAGAAATGCATACCCTCAACTTCAAGTAGGATGTAACTTGGAAAGAGCCACGAATGAGAACAGAATGGACGTGCCCTGAAAAGGTAAACATTGAGCTACCATATGATCCAGCAGGCCCACTCCTCGCACTATAATCTGAGAAGAGAGAATTGGAAAAACACAGGCAGGCAAATCTGCTTTGCACAGTATTACAATAGCCAAGATCTGGAAGTAACCAAAAAGTCCACCAACAGATGGGTGGGCAAAGAAGAACTCCTCCATGTACAGATGGAATATTCGCTAGGGAAAAAAATGAAACAATGCCATTTGCAGCAACATAGATGAGTCTAGACGTCATCACGCCACCTGTAGTAAGTGAAAAAGCCAAAGACACATATCCTATCATATCACTATTAGGAGTTACCTAAAAATTGATACCAATGAAGATATTTCCACAGAGAAAGGCAATCACAGATTCATTAAAAAAACTTATGGTTCACCAAATAGAAAGGTATGAGGATTGGATACATTACCATATTGGGGTTAACAGAGATACACACACTGTGAAATATATATCACCAAAGACCTACGGAAGACCAGGAGCAGACTACTCAACACTGTGTCATAACCTACATGGGAAAAGGATTTGAGGAAGTATAGATACATGTATATGTGTGAAAGAACCACATCTTACACACCTAGGACAAACAAAGCATTGTAATCAAATTTGCTGTGAGAAAAAATAAAAAGTAAATTACAAGTATGAACAAGAAATAATGAGACATAAACTTAAAGGGCTTTTTCCTGGCACATTCCATTCTAATTTACAGCCTAGAACACCACTTCCATTAAGGCTCTGTTTCCCTAGTAACCAAAATTGGTAAAGGAGAAAGGCTGCCACCTTGTGGCCGTTTCCTGCAAGAGCAGGTTTAAACTCACAGCTGATGGTCACTTAACTTTCACAAGGACTCAGGGCTGTAAAGCACACCTGCCCTAAAAAATTGTGCTGAAGTAGGGAATGGACAAAAAACTTCAAAACAGGCAAATGTTTCAAGAAGTGAGTATGAAGAGGCAAGTTTCACTCACTCTCGTTTAAAAAAAAGAGGAAAATGGATAAAAGCTCAACCTCAGGAACTGTTAGACCCATGCAATCTAATCTACAAAAAGTTTCAACTTACACCAGTCGACTGACCATTAGCAAAAAGTCTACAAACAATAAATGCTGAAGGGGTTTTAGAGAACTGTGTACCCTCTACTTGCTGGTGAGACATAAAAGGGTAACAGCCAATAATGAGAACAGAAAGGAGCCGTGTTTAAAAGTAAAAATGGAGGTACCATTCAATCCAGCAGGCGCACCATTGGACCTCTCACCTGAGAAGACAAGAATCGAGAAGACACAGGCTGCAAAAGCTGCAGTGCAGCCTTATTCACAATAGCCAAGACAGTGAAGCAATCAAAATGTCCAACAACAGGTGAATGGAGAAAGAAGAAGTGGTCCATGTACACAATGGAATATTAGCCATGGAAAACAATGAACCATTGCTCTTTGAGGCACCACAAATGAGTCTGGAGATAATCACGAAACATGAGCTAAGAAGGAAAGCAAAAGACCTATATTCTATGATATCACTTATAGGCGTTATCTAATAACTGACACAAATGAACATATTTCCACAGAGAAAGACACTCACAGACTTAGAAAACAAACTCTGCTCATCTAAAAGGAAAGGTGGGGGGAATGGATAAAGTAAGATTAGTGTTACTATATGTATACAAACACATATTATATACGTATCTCAAAAAGACCGACCATATAGCAAGGGAGGTCTGTGGAACCCTCTGTAACATTTTACATGGGAAGAGGATCTGTACGTGAATAGACATATATAATGTACAACTGAACCAGATTGGGTACACCTAGGACAAACAATATTCTAAGCTTTACAACAATTAAAAAAAATTTAAAAACCAAGAAGAAATAATGAGACATAAACTTATGGGGGTTTCTCCATGCACATTCCAATGTAATTTACAACCTAGGAACACGACTTCCAGAAAGGCTCTGCTGCCCTAGTACCCAGATTTGGGAATGGAGAAATGCCGCCTTCTTGAGGCCACTTCCCACAACAGCAGCTTTAAACCCATTGCTAAAGGTCACTAAATAGTCACCAAACTTGCAGTTTGGTAAATGACACCTGCTCTCTAAAAAAATTCTGGGGTGGAAAATCGACCAAAAAATTCAAAAGAGGGCAACCTTCCAAGAAGACAATTTCAAGAGTTCTACTGTACTCCCAAATGTTTCCTTTTTTTAAGAGAAAAGAAAACGGCGGAGAAAAATGATGAGTTTTACGAATTTTCAAAACATGCAAACCCAAATGACAAAAATCTATCAGCTCACAGCAGCCAGAAGGGCCATTAGCATCAATGCTGCAAACTATAAATGCTGAAGCGATTGTGGAGAAATGCGTACCCTCGATTCTAAGGGGGACGTGGTAAGAGCCACTAATGACAACACAAACAAGGTGCTTTGAAAAGGGAAACACGGGGCTACCAGTCAATCAATCGCACCCACTGCTGGGCCTATCACCTGAGAAAATGAGAATCCAAAAGTCACAGGCTGGCAATCCTGCACTCCAACAATATTTACCAGAGCCAACACTTGGAAGCAATGAAAATGTCCATCAACTGAGGAATGCACAAAGTAGAAGTGGTCCATGTACACAGTAGAAAATTACTCCAATAAAAAATAAAAATTAAATTTAAAAATCCAACAAATTAAGGAGACATCAGCTTTTGTGGGTTTGTCCGGGCACCCTCCACTCGAATTTATAACCGAGAAACACCACAGGCCACAAGGGCTTTTCCCTAGTTACCAGGGTGGGGAACATAGATAGGCTGCCACCCTCTGGCAGTTACCTGCAAAAGCAGCTTTAAAGCCTGTGCAAACGGTCATTTCATAGGAACAAGTACTGCAGAACTGTAAATGAAACCTGCCCTCAAAATGTCTTGAGGGAGGTAATGGCCAAAACATTTCAAAATGTGACACATACTTTAAGAGAACACTTTGAAGAACTAAGGGGTAATCACAGCTTAAAAATAAAAAGGACATGCCTTAAAGCTCAATTTCAATGGATTATGAGGCACATGCGACTTCAACCACAAAGAGGTATCAGCGCACACTTGTCAGAATAACCATCAGCAAGAAAACTACAAAGAGTTAATGCTGAAGGTATTGTGGAGAAATGCATACCCTCAACTTCAAGTAGGATGTAACTTGGAAAGAGCCACGAATGAGAACAGAATGGACGTGCCCTGAAAAGGTAAACATTGAGCTACCATATGATCCAGCAGGCCCACTCCTCGCACTATAATCTGAGAAGAGAGAATTGGAAAAACACAGGCAGGCAAATCTGCTTTGCACAGTATTACAATAGCCAAGATCTGGAAGTAACCAAAAAGTCCACCAACAGATGGGTGGGCAAAGAAGAACTCCTCCATGTACAGATGGAATATTCGCTAGGGAAAAAAATGAAACAATGCCATTTGCAGCAACATAGATGAGTCTAGACGTCATCACGCCACCTGTAGTAAGTGAAAAAGCCAAAGACACATATCCTATCATATCACTATTAGGAGTTACCTAAAAATTGATACCAATGAAGATATTTCCACAGAGAAAGGCAATCACAGATTCATTAAAAAAACTTATGGTTCACCAAATAGAAAGGTATGAGGATTGGATACATTACCATATTGGGGTTAACAGAGATACACACACTGTGAAATATATATCACCAAAGACCTACGGAAGACCAGGAGCAGACTACTCAACACTGTGTCATAACCTACATGGGAAAAGGATTTGAGGAAGTATAGATACATGTATATGTGTGAAAGAACCACATCTTACACACCTAGGACAAACAAAGCATTGTAATCAAATTTGCTGTGAGAAAAAATAAAAAGTAAATTACAAGTATGAACAAGAAATAATGAGACATAAACTTAAAGGGCTTTTTCCTGGCACATTCCATTCTAATTTACAGCCTAGAACACCACTTCCATTAAGGCTCTGTTTCCCTAGTAACCAAAATTGGTAAAGGAGAAAGGCTGCCACCTTGTGGCCGTTTCCTGCAAGAGCAGGTTTAAACTCACAGCTGATGGTCACTTAACTTTCACAAGGACTCAGGGCTGTAAAGCACACCTGCCCTAAAAAATTGTGCTGAAGTAGGGAATGGACAAAAAACTTCAAAACAGGCAAATGTTTCAAGAAGTGAGTATGAAGAGGCAAGTTTCACTCACTCTCGTTTAAAAAAAAGAGGAAAATGGATAAAAGCTCAACCTCAGGAACTGTTAGACCCATGCAATCTAATCTACAAAAAGTTTCAACTTACACCAGTCGACTGACCATTAGCAAAAAGTCTACAAACAATAAATGCTGAAGGGGTTTTAGAGAACTGTGTACCCTCTACTTGCTGGTGAGACATAAAAGGGTAACAGCCAATAATGAGAACAGAAAGGAGCCGTGTTTAAAAGTAAAAATGGAGGTACCATTCAATCCAGCAGGCGCACCATTGGACCTCTCACCTGAGAAGACAAGAATCGAGAAGACACAGGCTGCAAAAGCTGCAGTGCAGCCTTATTCACAATAGCCAAGACAGTGAAGCAATCAAAATGTCCAACAACAGGTGAATGGAGAAAGAAGAAGTGGTCCATGTACACAATGGAATATTAGCCATGGAAAACAATGAACCATTGCTCTTTGAGGCACCACAAATGAGTCTGGAGATAATCACGAAACATGAGCTAAGAAGGAAAGCAAAAGACCTATATTCTATGATATCACTTATAGGCGTTATCTAATAACTGACACAAATGAACATATTTCCACAGAGAAAGACACTCACAGACTTAGAAAACAAACTCTGCTCATCTAAAAGGAAAGGTGGGGGGAATGGATAAAGTAAGATTAGTGTTACTATATGTATACAAACACATATTATATACGTATCTCAAAAAGACCGACCATATAGCAAGGGAGGTCTGTGGAACCCTCTGTAACATTTTACATGGGAAGAGGATCTGTACGTGAATAGACATATATAATGTACAACTGAACCAGATTGGGTACACCTAGGACAAACAATATTCTAAGCCTTACAACAATTAAAAAAAATTTAAAAACCAAGAAGAAATAATGAGACATAAACTTATGGGGGTTTCTCCATGCACATTCCAATGTAATTTACAACCTAGGAACACGACTTCCAGAAAGGCTCTGCTGCCCTAGTACCCAGATTTGGGAATGGAGAAATGCCGCCTTCTTGAGGCCACTTCCCACAACAGCAGCTTTAAACCCATTGCTAAAGGTCACTAAATATTCACCAAACTTGCAGTTTGGTAAATGACACCTGCTCTCTAAAAAAATTCTGGGGTGGAAAATCGACCAAAAAATTCAAAAGAGGGCAACCTTCCAAGAAGACAATTTCAAGAGTTCTACTGTACTCCCAAATGTTTCCTTTTTTTAAGAGAAAAGAAAACGGCGGAGAAAAATGATGAGTTTTACGAATTTTCAAAACATGCAAACCCAAATGACAAAAATCTATCAGCTCACAGCAGCCAGAAGGGCCATTAGCATCAATGCTGCAAACTATAAATGCTGAAGCGATTGTGGAGAAATGCGTACCCTCGATTCTAAGGGGGACGTGGTAAGAGCCACTAATGACAACACAAAGAAGGTGCTTTGAAAAGGGAAACACGGGGCTACCAGTCAATCAATCGCACCCACTGCTGGGCCTATCACCTGAGAAAATGAGAATCCAAAAGTCACAGGCTGGCAATCCTGCACTCCAACAATATTTACCAGAGCCAACACTTGGAAGCAATGAAAATGTCCATCAACTGAGGAATGCACAAAGTAGAAGTGGTCCATGTACACAGTAGAAAATTACTCCAATAAAAAATAAAAATTAAATTTAAAAATCCAACAAATTAAGGAGACATCAGCTTTTGTGGGTTTGTCCGGGCACCCTCCACTCGAATTTATAACCGAGAAACACCACAGGCCACAAGGGCTTTTCCCTAGTTACCAGGGTGGGGAACATAGATAGGCTGCCACCCTCTGGCAGTTACCTGCAAAAGCAGCTTTAAAGCCTGTGCAAACGGTCATTTCATAGGAACAAGTACTGCAGAACTGTAAATGAAACCTGCCCTCAAAATGTCTTGAGGGAGGTAATGGCCAAAACATTTCAAAATGTGACACATACTTTAAGAGAACACTTTGAAGAACTAAGGGGTAATCACAGCTTAAAAATAAAAAGGACATGCCTTAAAGCTCAATTTCAATGGATTATGAGGCACATGCGACTTCAACCACAAAGAGGTATCAGCGCACACTTGTCAGAATAACCATCAGCAAGAAAACTACAAAGAGTTAATGCTGAAGGTATTGTGGAGAAATGCATACCCTCAACTTCAAGTAGGATGTAACTTGGAAAGAGCCACGAATGAGAACAGAATGGACGTGCCCTGAAAAGGTAAACATTGAGCTACCATATGATCCAGCAGGCCCACTCCTCGCACTATAATCTGAGAAGAGAGAATTGGAAAAACACAGGCAGGCAAATCTGCTTTGCACAGTATTACAATAGCCAAGATCTGGAAGTAACCAAAAAGTCCACCAACAGATGGGTGGGCAAAGAAGAACTCCTCCATGTACAGATGGAATATTCGCTAGGGAAAAAAATGAAACAATGCCATTTGCAGCAACATAGATGAGTCTAGACGTCATCACGCCACCTGTAGTAAGTGAAAAAGCCAAAGACACATATCCTATCATATCACTATTAGGAGTTACCTAAAAATTGATACCAATGAAGATATTTCCACAGAGAAAGGCAATCACAGATTCATTAAAAAAACTTATGGTTCACCAAATAGAAAGGTATGAGGATTGGATACATTACCATATTGGGGTTAACAGAGATACACACACTGTGAAATATATATCACCAAAGACCTACGGAAGACCAGGAGCAGACTACTCAACACTGTGTCATAACCTACATGGGAAAAGGATTTGAGGAAGTATAGATACATGTATATGTGTGAAAGAACCACATCTTACACACCTAGGACAAACAAAGCATTGTAATCAAATTTGCTGTGAGAAAAAATAAAAAGTAAATTACAAGTATGAACAAGAAATAATGAGACATAAAC
Organism: Balaenoptera borealis; assembly: GCF_965194805.1. Taxonomy (NCBI): domain Eukaryota; kingdom Metazoa; phylum Chordata; class Mammalia; order Artiodactyla; family Balaenopteridae; genus Balaenoptera; species Balaenoptera borealis. The sequence goes on along the minus strand of NW_028123483.1, from coordinate 78,091 downwards.
TTAAAGGGCTTTTTCCTGGCACATTCCATTCTAATTTACAGCCTAGAACACCACTTCCATTAAGGCTCTGTTTCCCTAGTAACCAAAATTGGTAAAGGAGAAAGGCTGCCACCTTGTGGCCGTTTCCTGCAAGAGCAGGTTTAAACTCACAGCTGATGGTCACTTAACTTTCACAAGGACTCAGGGCTGTAAAGCACACCTGCCCTAAAAAATTGTGCTGAAGTAGGGAATGGACAAAAAACTTCAAAACAGGCAAATGTTTCAAGAAGTGAGTATGAAGAGGCAAGTTTCACTCACTCTCGTTTAAAAAAAAGAGGAAAATGGATAAAAGCTCAACCTCAGGAACTGTTAGACCCATGCAATCTAATCTACAAAAAGTTTCAACTTACACCAGTCGACTGACCATTAGCAAAAAGTCTACAAACAATAAATGCTGAAGGGGTTTTAGAGAACTGTGTACCCTCTACTTGCTGGTGAGACATAAAAGGGTAACAGCCAATAATGAGAACAGAAAGGAGCCGTGTTTAAAAGTAAAAATGGAGGTACCATTCAATCCAGCAGGCGCACCATTGGACCTCTCACCTGAGAAGACAAGAATCGAGAAGACACAGGCTGCAAAAGCTGCAGTGCAGCCTTATTCACAATAGCCAAGACAGTGAAGCAATCAAAATGTCCAACAACAGGTGAATGGAGAAAGAAGAAGTGGTCCATGTACACAATGGAATATTAGCCATGGAAAACAATGAACCATTGCTCTTTGAGGCACCACAAATGAGTCTGGAGATAATCACGAAACATGAGCTAAGAAGGAAAGCAAAAGACCTATATTCTATGATATCACTTATAGGCGTTATCTAATAACTGACACAAATGAACATATTTCCACAGAGAAAGACACTCACAGACTTAGAAAACAAACTCTGCTCATCTAAAAGGAAAGGTGGGGGGAATGGATAAAGTAAGATTAGTGTTACTATATGTATACAAACACATATTATATACGTATCTCAAAAAGACCGACCATATAGCAAGGGAGGTCTGTGGAACCCTCTGTAACATTTTACATGGGAAGAGGATCTGTACGTGAATAGACATATATAATGTACAACTGAACCAGATTGGGTACACCTAGGACAAACAATATTCTAAGCCTTACAACAATTAAAAAAAATTTAAAAACCAAGAAGAAATAATGAGACATAAACTTATGGGGGTTTCTCCATGCACATTCCAATGTAATTTACAACCTAGGAACACGACTTCCAGAAAGGCTCTGCTGCCCTAGTACCCAGATTTGGGAATGGAGAAATGCCGCCTTCTTGAGGCCACTTCCCACAACAGCAGCTTTAAACCCATTGCTAAAGGTCACTAAATAGTCACCAAACTTGCAGTTTGGTAAATGACACCTGCTCTCTAAAAAAATTCTGGGGTGGAAAATCGACCAAAAAATTCAAAAGAGGGCAACCTTCCAAGAAGACAATTTCAAGAGTTCTACTGTACTCCCAAATGTTTCCTTTTTTTAAGAGAAAAGAAAACGGCGGAGAAAAATGATGAGTTTTACGAATTTTCAAAACATGCAAACCCAAATGACAAAAATCTATCAGCTCACAGCAGCCAGAAGGGCCATTAGCATCAATGCTGCAAACTATAAATGCTGAAGCGATTGTGGAGAAATGCGTACCCTCGATTCTAAGGGGGACGTGGTAAGAGCCACTAATGACAACACAAACAAGGTGCTTTGAAAAGGGAAACACGGGGCTACCAGTCAATCAATCGCACCCACTGCTGGGCCTATCACCTGAGAAAATGAGAATCCAAAAGTCACAGGCTGGCAATCCTGCACTCCAACAATATTTACCAGAGCCAACACTTGGAAGCAATGAAAATGTCCATCAACTGAGGAATGCACAAAGTAGAAGTGGTCCATGTACACAGTAGAAAATTACTCCAATAAAAAATAAAAATTAAATTTAAAAATCCAACAAATTAAGGAGACATCAGCTTTTGTGGGTTTGTCCGGGCACCCTCCACTCGAATTTATAACCGAGAAACACCACAGGCCACAAGGGCTTTTCCCTAGTTACCAGGGTGGGGAACATAGATAGGCTGCCACCCTCTGGCAGTTACCTGCAAAAGCAGCTTTAAAGCCTGTGCAAACGGTCATTTCATAGGAACAAGTACTGCAGAACTGTAAATGAAACCTGCCCTCAAAATGTCTTGAGGGAGGTAATGGCCAAAACATTTCAAAATGTGACACATACTTTAAGAGAACACTTTGAAGAACTAAGGGGTAATCACAGCTTAAAAATAAAAAGGACATGCCTTAAAGCTCAATTTCAATGGATTATGAGGCACATGCGACTTCAACCACAAAGAGGTATCAGCGCACACTTGTCAGAATAACCATCAGCAAGAAAACTACAAAGAGTTAATGCTGAAGGTATTGTGGAGAAATGCATACCCTCAACTTCAAGTAGGATGTAACTTGGAAAGAGCCACGAATGAGAACAGAATGGACGTGCCCTGAAAAGGTAAACATTGAGCTACCATATGATCCAGCAGGCCCACTCCTCGCACTATAATCTGAGAAGAGAGAATTGGAAAAACACAGGCAGGCAAATCTGCTTTGCACAGTATTACAATAGCCAAGATCTGGAAGTAACCAAAAAGTCCACCAACAGATGGGTGGGCAAAGAAGAACTCCTCCATGTACAGATGGAATATTCGCTAGGGAAAAAAATGAAACAATGCCATTTGCAGCAACATAGATGAGTCTAGACGTCATCACGCCACCTGTAGTAAGTGAAAAAGCCAAAGACACATATCCTATCATATCACTATTAGGAGTTACCTAAAAATTGATACCAATGAAGATATTTCCACAGAGAAAGGCAATCACAGATTCATTAAAAAAACTTATGGTTCACCAAATAGAAAGGTATGAGGATTGGATACATTACCATATTGGGGTTAACAGAGATACACACACTGTGAAATATATATCACCAAAGACCTACGGAAGACCAGGAGCAGACTACTCAACACTGTGTCATAACCTACATGGGAAAAGGATTTGAGGAAGTATAGATACATGTATATGTGTGAAAGAACCACATCTTACACACCTAGGACAAACAAAGCATTGTAATCAAATTTGCTGTGAGAAAAAATAAAAAGTAAATTACAAGTATGAACAAGAAATAATGAGACATAAACTTAAAGGGCTTTTTCCTGGCACATTCCATTCTAATTTACAGCCTAGAACACCACTTCCATTAAGGCTCTGTTTCCCTAGTAACCAAAATTGGTAAAGGAGAAAGGCTGCCACCTTGTGGCCGTTTCCTGCAAGAGCAGGTTTAAACTCACAGCTGATGGTCACTTAACTTTCACAAGGACTCAGGGCTGTAAAGCACACCTGCCCTAAAAAATTGTGCTGAAGTAGGGAATGGACAAAAAACTTCAAAACAGGCAAATGTTTCAAGAAGTGAGTATGAAGAGGCAAGTTTCACTCACTCTCGTTTAAAAAAAAGAGGAAAATGGATAAAAGCTCAACCTCAGGAACTGTTAGACCCATGCAATCTAATCTACAAAAAGTTTCAACTTACACCAGTCGACTGACCATTAGCAAAAAGTCTACAAACAATAAATGCTGAAGGGGTTTTAGAGAACTGTGTACCCTCTACTTGCTGGTGAGACATAAAAGGGTAACAGCCAATAATGAGAACAGAAAGGAGCCGTGTTTAAAAGTAAAAATGGAGGTACCATTCAATCCAGCAGGCGCACCATTGGACCTCTCACCTGAGAAGACAAGAATCGAGAAGACACAGGCTGCAAAAGCTGCAGTGCAGCCTTATTCACAATAGCCAAGACAGTGAAGCAATCAAAATGTCCAACAACAGGTGAATGGAGAAAGAAGAAGTGGTCCATGTACACAATGGAATATTAGCCATGGAAAACAATGAACCATTGCTCTTTGAGGCACCACAAATGAGTCTGGAGATAATCACGAAACATGAGCTAAGAAGGAAAGCAAAAGACCTATATTCTATGATATCACTTATAGGCGTTATCTAATAACTGACACAAATGAACATATTTCCACAGAGAAAGACACTCACAGACTTAGAAAACAAACTCTGCTCATCTAAAAGGAAAGGTGGGGGGAATGGATAAAGTAAGATTAGTGTTACTATATGTATACAAACACATATTATATACGTATCTCAAAAAGACCGACCATATAGCAAGGGAGGTCTGTGGAACCCTCTGTAACATTTTACATGGGAAGAGGATCTGTACGTGAATAGACATATATAATGTACAACTGAACCAGATTGGGTACACCTAGGACAAACAATATTCTAAGCCTTACAACAATTAAAAAAAATTTAAAAACCAAGAAGAAATAATGAGACATAAACTTATGGGGGTTTCTCCATGCACATTCCAATGTAATTTACAACCTAGGAACACGACTTCCAGAAAGGCTCTGCTGCCCTAGTACCCAGATTTGGGAATGGAGAAATGCCGCCTTCTTGAGGCCACTTCCCACAACAGCAGCTTTAAACCCATTGCTAAAGGTCACTAAATAGTCACCAAACTTGCAGTTTGGTAAATGACACCTGCTCTCTAAAAAAATTCTGGGGTGGAAAATCGACCAAAAAATTCAAAAGAGGGCAACCTTCCAAGAAGACAATTTCAAGAGTTCTACTGTACTCCCAAATGTTTCCTTTTTTTAAGAGAAAAGAAAACGGCGGAGAAAAATGATGAGTTTTACGAATTTTCAAAACATGCAAACCCAAATGACAAAAATCTATCAGCTCACAGCAGCCAGAAGGGCCATTAGCATCAATGCTGCAAACTATAAATGCTGAAGCGATTGTGGAGAAATGCGTACCCTCGATTCTAAGGGGGACGTGGTAAGAGCCACTAATGACAACACAAACAAGGTGCTTTGAAAAGGGAAACACGGGGCTACCAGTCAATCAATCGCACCCACTGCTGGGCCTATCACCTGAGAAAATGAGAATCCAAAAGTCACAGGCTGGCAATCCTGCACTCCAACAATATTTACCAGAGCCAACACTTGGAAGCAATGAAAATGTCCATCAACTGAGGAATGCACAAAGTAGAAGTGGTCCATGTACACAGTAGAAAATTACTCCAATAAAAAATAAAAATTAAATTTAAAAATCCAACAAATTAAGGAGACATCAGCTTTTGTGGGTTTGTCCGGGCACCCTCCACTCGAATTTATAACCGAGAAACACCACAGGCCACAAGGGCTTTTCCCTAGTTACCAGGGTGGGGAACATAGATAGGCTGCCACCCTCTGGCAGTTACCTGCAAAAGCAGCTTTAAAGCCTGTGCAAACGGTCATTTCATAGGAACAAGTACTGCAGAACTGTAAATGAAACCTGCCCTCAAAATGTCTTGAGGGAGGTAATGGCCAAAACATTTCAAAATGTGACACATACTTTAAGAGAACACTTTGAAGAACTAAGGGGTAATCACAGCTTAAAAATAAAAAGGACATGCCTTAAAGCTCAATTTCAATGGATTATGAGGCACATGCGACTTCAACCACAAAGAGGTATCAGCGCACACTTGTCAGAATAACCATCAGCAAGAAAACTACAAAGAGTTAATGCTGAAGGTATTGTGGAGAAATGCATACCCTCAACTTCAAGTAGGATGTAACTTGGAAAGAGCCACGAATGAGAACAGAATGGACGTGCCCTGAAAAGGTAAACATTGAGCTACCATATGATCCAGCAGGCCCACTCCTCGCACTATAATCTGAGAAGAGAGAATTGGAAAAACACAGGCAGGCAAATCTGCTTTGCACAGTATTACAATAGCCAAGATCTGGAAGTAACCAAAAAGTCCACCAACAGATGGGTGGGCAAAGAAGAACTCCTCCATGTACAGATGGAATATTCGCTAGGGAAAAAAATGAAACAATGCCATTTGCAGCAACATAGATGAGTCTAGACGTCATCACGCCACCTGTAGTAAGTGAAAAAGCCAAAGACACATATCCTATCATATCACTATTAGGAGTTACCTAAAAATTGATACCAATGAAGATATTTCCACAGAGAAAGGCAATCACAGATTCATTAAAAAAACTTATGGTTCACCAAATAGAAAGGTATGAGGATTGGATACATTACCATATTGGGGTTAACAGAGATACACACACTGTGAAATATATATCACCAAAGACCTACGGAAGACCAGGAGCAGACTACTCAACACTGTGTCATAACCTACATGGGAAAAGGATTTGAGGAAGTATAGATACATGTATATGTGTGAAAGAACCACATCTTACACACCTAGGACAAACAAAGCATTGTAATCAAATTTGCTGTGAGAAAAAATAAAAAGTAAATTACAAGTATGAACAAGAAATAATGAGACATAAACGTAAAGGGCTTTTTCCTGGCACATTCCATTCTAATTTACAGCCTAGAACACCACTTCCATTAAGGCTCTGTTTCCCTAGTAACCAAAATTGGTAAAGGAGAAAGGCTGCCACCTTGTGGCCGTTTCCTGCAAGAGCAGGTTTAAACTCACAGCTGATGGTCACTTAACTTTCACAAGGACTCAGGGCTGTAAAGCACACCTGCCCTAAAAAATTGTGCTGAAGTAGGGAATGGACAAAAAACTTCAAAACAGGCAAATGTTTCAAGAAGTGAGTATGAAGAGGCAAGTTTCACTCACTCTCGTTTAAAAAAAAGAGGAAAATGGATAAAAGCTCAACCTCAGGAACTGTTAGACCCATGCAATCTAATCTACAAAAAGTTTCAACTTACACCAGTCGACTGACCATTAGCAAAAAGTCTACAAACAATAAATGCTGAAGGGGTTTTAGAGAACTGTGTACCCTCTACTTGCTGGTGAGACATAAAAGGGTAACAGCCAATAATGAGAACAGAAAGGAGCCGTGTTTAAAAGTAAAAATGGAGGTACCATTCAATCCAGCAGGCGCACCATTGGACCTCTCACCTGAGAAGACAAGAATCGAGAAGACACAGGCTGCAAAAGCTGCAGTGCAGCCTTATTCACAATAGCCAAGACAGTGAAGCAATCAAAATGTCCAACAACAGGTGAATGGAGAAAGAAGAAGTGGTCCATGTACACAATGGAATATTAGCCATGGAAAACAATGAACCATTGCTCTTTGAGGCACCACAAATGAGTCTGGAGATAATCACGAAACATGAGCTAAGAAGGAAAGCAAAAGACCTATATTCTATGATATCACTTATAGGCGTTATCTAATAACTGACACAAATGAACATATTTCCACAGAGAAAGACACTCACAGACTTAGAAAACAAACTCTGCTCATCTAAAAGGAAAGGTGGGGGGAATGGATAAAGTAAGATTAGTGTTACTATATGTATACAAACACATATTATATACGTATCTCAAAAAGACCGACCATATAGCAAGGGAGGTCTGTGGAACCCTCTGTAACATTTTACATGGGAAGAGGATCTGTACGTGAATAGACATATATAATGTACAACTGAACCAGATTGGGTACACCTAGGACAAACAATATTCTAAGCCTTACAACAATTAAAAAAAATTTAAAAACCAAGAAGAAATAATGAGACATAAACTTATGGGGGTTTCTCCATGCACATTCCAATGTAATTTACAACCTAGGAACACGACTTCCAGAAAGGCTCTGCTGCCCTAGTACCCAGATTTGGGAATGGAGAAATGCCGCCTTCTTGAGGCCACTTCCCACAACAGCAGCTTTAAACCCATTGCTAAAGGTCACTAAATATTCACCAAACTTGCAGTTTGGTAAATGACACCTGCTCTCTAAAAAAATTCTGGGGTGGAAAATCGACCAAAAAATTCAAAAGAGGGCAACCTTCCAAGAAGACAATTTCAAGAGTTCTACTGTACTCCCAAATGTTTCCTTTTTTTAAGAGAAAAGAAAACGGCGGAGAAAAATGATGAGTTTTACGAATTTTCAAAACATGCAAACCCAAATGACAAAAATCTATCAGCTCACAGCAGCCAGAAGGGCCATTAGCATCAATGCTGCAAACTATAAATGCTGAAGCGATTGTGGAGAAATGCGTACCCTCGATTCTAAGGGGGACGTGGTAAGAGCCACTAATGACAACACAAACAAGGTGCTTTGAAAAGGGAAACACGGGGCTACCAGTCAATCAATCGCACCCACTGCTGGGCCTATCACCTGAGAAAATGAGAATCCAAAAGTCACAGGCTGGCAATCCTGCACTCCAACAATATTTACCAGAGCCAACACTTGGAAGCAATGAAAATGTCCATCAACTGAGGAATGCACAAAGTAGAAGTGGTCCATGTACACAGTAGAAAATTACTCCAATAAAAAATAAAAATTAAATTTAAAAATCCAACAAATTAAGGAGACATCAGCTTTTGTGGGTTTGTCCGGGCACCCTCCACTCGAATTTATAACCGAGAAACACCACAGGCCACAAGGGCTTTTCCCTAGTTACCAGGGTGGGGAACATAGATAGGCTGCCACCCTCTGGCAGTTACCTGCAAAAGCAGCTTTAAAGCCTGTGCAAACGGTCATTTCATAGGAACAAGTACTGCAGAACTGTAAATGAAACCTGCCCTCAAAATGTCTTGAGGGAGGTAATGGCCAAAACATTTCAAAATGTGACACATACTTTAAGAGAACACTTTGAAGAACTAAGGGGTAATCACAGCTTAAAAATAAAAAGGACATGCCTTAAAGCTCAATTTCAATGGATTATGAGGCACATGCGACTTCAACCACAAAGAGGTATCAGCGCACACTTGTCAGAATAACCATCAGCAAGAAAACTACAAAGAGTTAATGCTGAAGGTATTGTGGAGAAATGCATACCCTCAACTTCAAGTAGGATGTAACTTGGAAAGAGCCACGAATGAGAACAGAATGGACGTGCCCTGAAAAGGTAAACATTGAGCTACCATATGATCCAGCAGGCCCACTCCTCGCACTATAATCTGAGAAGAGAGAATTGGAAAAACACAGGCAGGCAAATCTGCTTTGCACAGTATTACAATAGCCAAGATCTGGAAGTAACCAAAAAGTCCACCAACAGATGGGTGGGCAAAGAAGAACTCCTCCATGTACAGATGGAATATTCGCTAGGGAAAAAAATGAAACAATGCCATTTGCAGCAACATAGATGAGTCTAGACGTCATCACGCCACCTGTAGTAAGTGAAAAAGCCAAAGACACATATCCTATCATATCACTATTAGGAGTTACCTAAAAATTGATACCAATGAAGATATTTCCACAGAGAAAGGCAATCACAGATTCATTAAAAAAACTTATGGTTCACCAAATAGAAAGGTATGAGGATTGGATACATTACCATATTGGGGTTAACAGAGATACACACACTGTGAAATATATATCACCAAAGACCTACGGAAGACCAGGAGCAGACTACTCAACACTGTGTCATAACCTACATGGGAAAAGGATTTGAGGAAGTATAGATACATGTATATGTGTGAAAGAACCACATCTTACACACCTAGGACAAACAAAGCATTGTAATCAAATTTGCTGTGAGAAAAAATAAAAAGTAAATTACAAGTATGAACAAGAAATAATGAGACATAAACGTAAAGGGCTTTTTCCTGGCACATTCCATTCTAATTTACAGCCTAGAACACCACTTCCATTAAGGCTCTGTTTCCCTAGTAACCAAAATTGGTAAAGGAGAAAGGCTGCCACCTTGTGGCCGTTTCCTGCAAGAGCAGGTTTAAACTCACAGCTGATGGTCACTTAACTTTCACAAGGACTCAGGGCTGTAAAGCACACCTGCCCTAAAAAATTGTGCTGAAGTAGGGAATGGACAAAAAACTTCAAAACAGGCAAATGTTTCAAGAAGTGAGTATGAAGAGGCAAGTTTCACTCACTCTCGTTTAAAAAAAAGAGGAAAATGGATAAAAGCTCAACCTCAGGAACTGTTAGACCCATGCAATCTAATCTACAAAAAGTTTCAACTTACACCAGTCGACTGACCATTAGCAAAAAGTCTACAAACAATAAATGCTGAAGGGGTTTTAGAGAACTGTGTACCCTCTACTTGCTGGTGAGACATAAAAGGGTAACAGCCAATAATGAGAACAGAAAGGAGCCGTGTTTAAAAGTAAAAATGGAGGTACCATTCAATCCAGCAGGCGCACCATTGGACCTCTCACCTGAGAAGACAAGAATCGAGAAGACACAGGCTGCAAAAGCTGCAGTGCAGCCTTATTCACAATAGCCAAGACAGTGAAGCAATCAAAATGTCCAACAACAGGTGAATGGAGAAAGAAGAAGTGGTCCATGTACACAATGGAATATTAGCCATGGAAAACAATGAACCATTGCTCTTTGAGGCACCACAAATGAGTCTGGAGATAATCACGAAACATGAGCTAAGAAGGAAAGCAAAAGACCTATATTCTATGATATCACTTATAGGCGTTATCTAATAACTGACACAAATGAACATATTTCCACAGAGAAAGACACTCACAGACTTAGAAAACAAACTCTGCTCATCTAAAAGGAAAGGTGGGGGGAATGGATAAAGTAAGATTAGTGTTACTATATGTATACAAACACATATTATATACGTATCTCAAAAAGACCGACCATATAGCAAGGGAGGTCTGTGGAACCCTCTGTAACATTTTACATGGGAAGAGGATCTGTACGTGAATAGACATATATAATGTACAACTGAACCAGATTGGGTACACCTAGGACAAACAATATTCTAAGCTTTACAACAATTAAAAAAAATTTAAAAACCAAGAAGAAATAATGAGACATAAACTTATGGGGGTTTCTCCATGCACATTCCAATGTAATTTACAACCTAGGAACACGACTTCCAGAAAGGCTCTGCTGCCCTAGTACCCAGATTTGGGAATGGAGAAATGCCGCCTTCTTGAGGCCACTTCCCACAACAGCAGCTTTAAACCCATTGCTAAAGGTCACTAAATATTCACCAAACTTGCAGTTTGGTAAATGACACCTGCTCTCTAAAAAAATTCTGGGGTGGAAAATCGACCAAAAAATTCAAAAGAGGGCAACCTTCCAAGAAGACAATTTCAAGAGTTCTACTGTACTCCCAAATGTTTCCTTTTTTTAAGAGAAAAGAAAACGGCGGAGAAAAATGATGAGTTTTACGAATTTTCAAAACATGCAAACCCAAATGACAAAAATCTATCAGCTCACAGCAGCCAGAAGGGCCATTAGCATCAATGCTGCAAACTATAAATGCTGAAGCGATTGTGGAGAAATGCGTACCCTCGATTCTAAGGGGGACGTGGTAAGAGCCACTAATGACAACACAAACAAGGTGCTTTGAAAAGGGAAACACGGGGCTACCAGTCAATCAATCGCACCCACTGCTGGGCCTATCACCTGAGAAAATGAGAATCCAAAAGTCACAGGCTGGCAATCCTGCACTCCAACAATATTTACCAGAGCCAACACTTGGAAGCAATGAAAATGTCCATCAACTGAGGAATGCACAAAGTAGAAGTGGTCCATGTACACAGTAGAAAATTACTCCAATAAAAAATAAAAATTAAATTTAAAAATCCAACAAATTAAGGAGACATCAGCTTTTGTGGGTTTGTCCGGGCACCCTCCACTCGAATTTATAACCGAGAAACACCACAGGCCACAAGGGCTTTTCCCTAGTTACCAGGGTGGGGAACATAGATAGGCTGCCACCCTCTGGCAGTTACCTGCAAAAGCAGCTTTAAAGCCTGTGCAAACGGTCATTTCATAGGAACAAGTACTGCAGAACTGTAAATGAAACCTGCCCTCAAAATGTCTTGAGGGAGGTAATGGCCAAAACATTTCAAAATGTGACACATACTTTAAGAGAACACTTTGAAGAACTAAGGGGTAATCACAGCTTAAAAATAAAAAGGACATGCCTTAAAGCTCAATTTCAATGGATTATGAGGCACATGCGACTTCAACCACAAAGAGGTATCAGCGCACACTTGTCAGAATAACCATCAGCAAGAAAACTACAAAGAGTTAATGCTGAAGGTATTGTGGAGAAATGCATACCCTCAACTTCAAGTAGGATGTAACTTGGAAAGAGCCACGAATGAGAACAGAATGGACGTGCCCTGAAAAGGTAAACATTGAGCTACCATATGATCCAGCAGGCCCACTCCTCGCACTATAATCTGAGAAGAGAGAATTGGAAAAACACAGGCAGGCAAATCTGCTTTGCACAGTATTACAATAGCCAAGATCTGGAAGTAACCAAAAAGTCCACCAACAGATGGGTGGGCAAAGAAGAACTCCTCCATGTACAGATGGAATATTCGCTAGGGAAAAAAATGAAACAATGCCATTTGCAGCAACATAGATGAGTCTAGACGTCATCACGCCACCTGTAGTAAGTGAAAAAGCCAAAGACACATATCCTATCATATCACTATTAGGAGTTACCTAAAAATTGATACCAATGAAGATATTTCCACAGAGAAAGGCAATCACAGATTCATTAAAAAAACTTATGGTTCACCAAATAGAAAGGTATGAGGATTGGATACATTACCATATTGGGGTTAACAGAGATACACACACTGTGAAATATATATCACCAAAGACCTACGGAAGACCAGGAGCAGACTACTCAACACTGTGTCATAACCTACATGGGAAAAGGATTTGAGGAAGTATAGATACATGTATATGTGTGAAAGAACCACATCTTACACACCTAGGACAAACAAAGCATTGTAATCAAATTTGCTGTGAGAAAAAATAAAAAGTAAATTACAAGTATGAACAAGAAATAATGAGACATAAACGTAAAGGGCTTTTTCCTGGCACATTCCATTCTAATTTACAGCCTAGAACACCACTTCCATTAAGGCTCTGTTTCCCTAGTAACCAAAATTGGTAAAGGAGAAAGGCTGCCACCTTGTGGCCGTTTCCTGCAAGAGCAGGTTTAAACTCACAGCTGATGGTCACTTAACTTTCACAAGGACTCAGGGCTGTAAAGCACACCTGCCCTAAAAAATTGTGCTGAAGTAGGGAATGGACAAAAAACTTCAAAACAGGCAAATGTTTCAAGAAGTGAGTATGAAGAGGCAAGTTTCACTCACTCTCGTTTAAAAAAAAGAGGAAAATGGATAAAAGCTCAACCTCAGGAACTGTTAGACCCATGCAATCTAATCTACAAAAAGTTTCAACTTACACCAGTCGACTGACCATTAGCAAAAAGTCTACAAACAATAAATGCTGAAGGGGTTTTAGAGAACTGTGTACCCTCTACTTGCTGGTGAGACATAAAAGGGTAACAGCCAATAATGAGAACAGAAAGGAGCCGTGTTTAAAAGTAAAAATGGAGGTACCATTCAATCCAGCAGGCGCACCATTGGACCTCTCACCTGAGAAGACAAGAATCGAGAAGACACAGGCTGCAAAAGCTGCAGTGCAGCCTTATTCACAATAGCCAAGACAGTGAAGCAATCAAAATGTCCAACAACAGGTGAATGGAGAAAGAAGAAGTGGTCCATGTACACAATGGAATATTAGCCATGGAAAACAATGAACCATTGCTCTTTGAGGCACCACAAATGAGTCTGGAGATAATCACGAAACATGAGCTAAGAAGGAAAGCAAAAGACCTATATTCTATGATATCACTTATAGGCGTTATCTAATAACTGACACAAATGAACATATTTCCACAGAGAAAGACACTCACAGACTTAGAAAACAAACTCTGCTCATCTAAAAGGAAAGGTGGGGGGAATGGATAAAGTAAGATTAGTGTTACTATATGTATACAAACACATATTATATACGTATCTCAAAAAGACCGACCATATAGCAAGGGAGGTCTGTGGAACCCTCTGTAACATTTTACATGGGAAGAGGATCTGTACGTGAATAGACATATATAATGTACAACTGAACCAGATTGGGTACACCTAGGACAAACAATATTCTAAGCTTTACAACAATTAAAAAAAATTTAAAAACCAAGAAGAAATAATGAGACATAAACTTATGGGGGTTTCTCCATGCACATTCCAATGTAATTTACAACCTAGGAACACGACTTCCAGAAAGGCTCTGCTGCCCTAGTACCCAGATTTGGGAATGGAGAAATGCCGCCTTCTTGAGGCCACTTCCCACAACAGCAGCTTTAAACCCATTGCTAAAGGTCACTAAATAGTCACCAAACTTGCAGTTTGGTAAATGACACCTGCTCTCTAAAAAAATTCTGGGGTGGAAAATCGACCAAAAAATTCAAAAGAGGGCAACCTTCCAAGAAGACAATTTCAAGAGTTCTACTGTACTCCCAAATGTTTCCTTTTTTTAAGAGAAAAGAAAACGGCGGAGAAAAATGATGAGTTTTACGAATTTTCAAAACATGCAAACCCAAATGACAAAAATCTATCAGCTCACAGCAGCCAGAAGGGCCATTAGCATCAATGCTGCAAACTATAAATGCTGAAGCGATTGTGGAGAAATGCGTACCCTCGATTCTAAGGGGGACGTGGTAAGAGCCACTAATGACAACACAAACAAGGTGCTTTGAAAAGGGAAACACGGGGCTACCAGTCAATCAATCGCACCCACTGCTGGGCCTATCACCTGAGAAAATGAGAATCCAAAAGTCACAGGCTGGCAATCCTGCACTCCAACAATATTTACCAGAGCCAACACTTGGAAGCAATGAAAATGTCCATCAACTGAGGAATGCACAAAGTAGAAGTGGTCCATGTACACAGTAGAAAATTACTCCAATAAAAAATAAAAATTAAATTTAAAAATCCAACAAATTAAGGAGACATCAGCTTTTGTGGGTTTGTCCGGGCACCCTCCACTCGAATTTATAACCGAGAAACACCACAGGCCACAAGGGCTTTTCCCTAGTTACCAGGGTGGGGAACATAGATAGGCTGCCACCCTCTGGCAGTTACCTGCAAAAGCAGCTTTAAAGCCTGTGCAAACGGTCATTTCATAGGAACAAGTACTGCAGAACTGTAAATGAAACCTGCCCTCAAAATGTCTTGAGGGAGGTAATGGCCAAAACATTTCAAAATGTGACACATACTTTAAGAGAACACTTTGAAGAACTAAGGGGTAATCACAGCTTAAAAATAAAAAGGACATGCCTTAAAGCTCAATTTCAATGGATTATGAGGCACATGCGACTTCAACCACAAAGAGGTATCAGCGCACACTTGTCAGAATAACCATCAGCAAGAAAACTACAAAGAGTTAATGCTGAAGGTATTGTGGAGAAATGCATACCCTCAACTTCAAGTAGGATGTAACTTGGAAAGAGCCACGAATGAGAACAGAATGGACGTGCCCTGAAAAGGTAAACATTGAGCTACCATATGATCCAGCAGGCCCACTCCTCGCACTATAATCTGAGAAGAGAGAATTGGAAAAACACAGGCAGGCAAATCTGCTTTGCACAGTATTACAATAGCCAAGATCTGGAAGTAACCAAAAAGTCCACCAACAGATGGGTGGGCAAAGAAGAACTCCTCCATGTACAGATGGAATATTCGCTAGGGAAAAAAATGAAACAATGCCATTTGCAGCAACATAGATGAGTCTAGACGTCATCACGCCAGCTGTAGTAAGTGAAAAAGCCAAAGACACATATCCTATCATATCACTATTAGGAGTTACCTAAAAATTGATACCAATGAAGATATTTCCACAGAGAAAGGCAATCACAGATTCATTAAAAAAACTTATGGTTCACCAAATAGAAAGGTATGAGGATTGGATACATTACCATATTGGGGTTAACAGAGATACACACACTGTGAAATATACATCACCAAAGACCTACGGAAGACCAGGAGCAGACTACTCAACACTGTGTCATAACCTACATGGGAAAAGGATTTGAGGAAGTATAGATACATGTATATGTGTGAAAGAACCACATCTTACACACCTAGGACAAACAAAGCATTGTAATCAAATTTGCTGTGAGAAAAAATAAAAAGTAAATTACAAGTATGAACAAGAAATAATGAGACATAAACGTAAAGGGCTTTTTCCTGGCACATTCCATTCTAATTTACAGCCTAGAACACCACTTCCATTAAGGCTCTGTTTCCCTAGTAACCAAAATTGGTAAAGGAGAAAGGCTGCCACCTTGTGGCCGTTTCCTGCAAGAGCAGGTTTAAACTCACAGCTGATGGTCACTTAACTTTCACAAGGACTCAGGGCTGTAAAGCACACCTGCCCTAAAAAATTGTGCTGAAGTAGGGAATGGACAAAAAACTTCAAAACAGGCAAATGTTTCAAGAAGTGAGTATGAAGAGGCAAGTTTCACTCACTCTCGTTTAAAAAAAAGAGGAAAATGGATAAAAGCTCAACCTCAGGAACTGTTAGACCCATGCAATCTAATCTACAAAAAGTTTCAACTTACACCAGTCGACTGACCATTAGCAAAAAGTCTACAAACAATAAATGCTGAAGGGGTTTTAGAGAACTGTGTACCCTCTACTTGCTGGTGAGACATAAAAGGGTAACAGCCAATAATGAGAACAGAAAGGAGCCGTGTTTAAAAGTAAAAATGGAGGTACCATTCAATCCAGCAGGCGCACCATTGGACCTCTCACCTGAGAAGACAAGAATCGAGAAGACACAGGCTGCAAAAGCTGCAGTGCAGCCTTATTCACAATAGCCAAGACAGTGAAGCAATCAAAATGTCCAACAACAGGTGAATGGAGAAAGAAGAAGTGGTCCATGTACACAATGGAATATTAGCCATGGAAAACAATGAACCATTGCTCTTTGAGGCACCACAAATGAGTCTGGAGATAATCACGAAACATGAGCTAAGAAGGAAAGCAAAAGACCTATATTCTATGATATCACTTATAGGCGTTATCTAATAACTGACACAAATGAACATATTTCCACAGAGAAAGACACTCACAGACTTAGAAAACAAACTCTGCTCATCTAAAAGGAAAGGTGGGGGGAATGGATAAAGTAAGATTAGTGTTACTATATGTATACAAACACATATTATATACGTATCTCAAAAAGACCGACCATATAGCAAGGGAGGTCTGTGGAACCCTCTGTAACATTTTACATGGGAAGAGGATCTGTACGTGAATAGACATATATAATGTACAACTGAACCAGATTGGGTACACCTAGGACAAACAATATTCTAAGCTTTACAACAATTAAAAAAAATTTAAAAACCAAGAAGAAATAATGAGACATAAACTTATGGGGGTTTCTCCATGCACATTCCAATGTAATTTACAACCTAGGAACACGACTTCCAGAAAGGCTCTGCTGCCCTAGTACCCAGATTTGGGAATGGAGAAATGCCGCCTTCTTGAGGCCACTTCCCACAACAGCAGCTTTAAACCCATTGCTAAAGGTCACTAAATAGTCACCAAACTTGCAGTTTGGTAAATGACACCTGCTCTCTAAAAAAATTCTGGGGTGGAAAATCGACCAAAAAATTCAAAAGAGGGCAACCTTCCAAGAAGACAATTTCAAGAGTTCTACTGTACTCCCAAATGTTTCCTTTTTTTAAGAGAAAAGAAAACGGCGGAGAAAAATGATGAGTTTTACGAATTTTCAAAACATGCAAACCCAAATGACAAAAATCTATCAGCTCACAGCAGCCAGAAGGGCCATTAGCATCAATGCTGCAAACTATAAATGCTGAAGCGATTGTGGAGAAATGCGTACCCTCGATTCTAAGGGGGACGTGGTAAGAGCCACTAATGACAACACAAACAAGGTGCTTTGAAAAGGGAAACACGGGGCTACCAGTCAATCAATCGCACCCACTGCTGGGCCTATCACCTGAGAAAATGAGAATCCAAAAGTCACAGGCTGGCAATCCTGCACTCCAACAATATTTACCAGAGCCAACACTTGGAAGCAATGAAAATGTCCATCAACTGAGGAATGCACAAAGTAGAAGTGGTCCATGTACACAGTAGAAAATTACTCCAATAAAAAATAAAAATTAAATTTAAAAATCCAACAAATTAAGGAGACATCAGCTTTTGTGGGTTTGTCCGGGCACCCTCCACTCGAATTTATAACCGAGAAACACCACAGGCCACAAGGGCTTTTCCCTAGTTACCAGGGTGGGGAACATAGATAGGCTGCCACCCTCTGGCAGTTACCTGCAAAAGCAGCTTTAAAGCCTGTGCAAACGGTCATTTCATAGGAACAAGTACTGCAGAACTGTAAATGAAACCTGCCCTCAAAATGTCTTGAGGGAGGTAATGGCCAAAACATTTCAAAATGTGACACATACTTTAAGAGAACACTTTGAAGAACTAAGGGGTAATCACAGCTTAAAAATAAAAAGGACATGCCTTAAAGCTCAATTTCAATGGATTATGAGGCACATGCGACTTCAACCACAAAGAGGTATCAGCGCACACTTGTCAGAATAACCATCAGCAAGAAAACTACAAAGAGTTAATGCTGAAGGTATTGTGGAGAAATGCATACCCTCAACTTCAAGTAGGATGTAACTTGGAAAGAGCCACGAATGAGAACAGAATGGACGTGCCCTGAAAAGGTAAACATTGAGCTACCATATGATCCAGCAGGCCCACTCCTCGCACTATAATCTGAGAAGAGAGAATTGGAAAAACACAGGCAGGCAAATCTGCTTTGCACAGTATTACAATAGCCAAGATCTGGAAGTAACCAAAAAGTCCACCAACAGATGGGTGGGCAAAGAAGAACTCCTCCATGTACAGATGGAATATTCGCTAGGGAAAAAAATGAAACAATGCCATTTGCAGCAACATAGATGAGTCTAGACGTCATCACGCCAGCTGTAGTAAGTGAAAAAGCCAAAGACACATATCCTATCATATCACTATTAGGAGTTACCTAAAAATTGATACCAATGAAGATATTTCCACAGAGAAAGGCAATCACAGATTCATTAAAAAAACTTATGGTTCACCAAATAGAAAGGTATGAGGATTGGATACATTACCATATTGGGGTTAACAGAGATACACACACTGTGAAATATACATCACCAAAGACCTACGGAAGACCAGGAGCAGACTACTCAACACTGTGTCATAACCTACATGGGAAAAGGATTTGAGGAAGTATAGATACATGTATATGTGTGAAAGAACCACATCTTACACACCTAGGACAAACAAAGCATTGTAATCAAATTTGCTGTGAGAAAAAATAAAAAGTAAATTACAAGTATGAACAAGAAATAATGAGACATAAACTTAAAGGGCTTTTTCCTGGCACATTCCATTCTAATTTACAGCCTAGAACACCACTTCCATTAAGGCTCTGTTTCCCTAGTAACCAAAATTGGTAAAGGAGAAAGGCTGCCACCTTGTGGCCGTTTCCTGCAAGAGCAGGTTTAAACTCACAGCTGATGGTCACTTAACTTTCACAAGGACTCAGGGCTGTAAAGCACACCTGCCCTAAAAAATTGTGCTGAAGTAGGGAATGGACAAAAAACTTCAAAACAGGCAAATGTTTCAAGAAGTGAGTATGAAGAGGCAAGTTTCACTCACTCTCGTTTAAAAAAAAGAGGAAAATGGATAAAAGCTCAACCTCAGGAACTGTTAGACCCATGCAATCTAATCTACAAAAAGTTTCAACTTACACCAGTCGACTGACCATTAGCAAAAAGTCTACAAACAATAAATGCTGAAGGGGTTTTAGAGAACTGTGTACCCTCTACTTGCTGGTGAGACATAAAAGGGTAACAGCCAATAATGAGAACAGAAAGGAGCCGTGTTTAAAAGTAAAAATGGAGGTACCATTCAATCCAGCAGGCGCACCATTGGACCTCTCACCTGAGAAGACAAGAATCGAGAAGACACAGGCTGCAAAAGCTGCAGTGCAGCCTTATTCACAATAGCCAAGACAGTGAAGCAATCAAAATGTCCAACAACAGGTGAATGGAGAAAGAAGAAGTGGTCCATGTACACAATGGAATATTAGCCATGGAAAACAATGAACCATTGCTCTTTGAGGCACCACAAATGAGTCTGGAGATAATCACGAAACATGAGCTAAGAAGGAAAGCAAAAGACCTATATTCTATGATATCACTTATAGGCGTTATCTAATAACTGACACAAATGAACATATTTCCACAGAGAAAGACACTCACAGACTTAGAAAACAAACTCTGCTCATCTAAAAGGAAAGGTGGGGGGAATGGATAAAGTAAGATTAGTGTTACTATATGTATACAAACACATATTATATACGTATCTCAAAAAGACCGACCATATAGCAAGGGAGGTCTGTGGAACCCTCTGTAACATTTTACATGGGAAGAGGATCTGTACGTGAATAGACATATATAATGTACAACTGAACCAGATTGGGTACACCTAGGACAAACAATATTCTAAGCTTTACAACAATTAAAAAAAATTTAAAAACCAAGAAGAAATAATGAGACATAAACTTATGGGGGTTTCTCCATGCACATTCCAATGTAATTTACAACCTAGGAACACGACTTCCAGAAAGGCTCTGCTGCCCTAGTACCCAGATTTGGGAATGGAGAAATGCCGCCTTCTTGAGGCCACTTCCCACAACAGCAGCTTTAAACCCATTGCTAAAGGTCACTAAATAGTCACCAAACTTGCAGTTTGGTAAATGACACCTGCTCTCTAAAAAAATTCTGGGGTGGAAAATCGACCAAAAAATTCAAAAGAGGGCAACCTTCCAAGAAGACAATTTCAAGAGTTCTACTGTACTCCCAAATGTTTCCTTTTTTTAAGAGAAAAGAAAACGGCGGAGAAAAATGATGAGTTTTACGAATTTTCAAAACATGCAAACCCAAATGACAAAAATCTATCAGCTCACAGCAGCCAGAAGGGCCATTAGCATCAATGCTGCAAACTATAAATGCTGAAGCGATTGTGGAGAAATGCGTACCCTCGATTCTAAGGGGGACGTGGTAAGAGCCACTAATGACAACACAAACAAGGTGCTTTGAAAAGGGAAACACGGGGCTACCAGTCAATCAATCGCACCCACTGCTGGGCCTATCACCTGAGAAAATGAGAATCCAAAAGTCACAGGCTGGCAATCCTGCACTCCAACAATATTTACCAGAGCCAACACTTGGAAGCAATGAAAATGTCCATCAACTGAGGAATGCACAAAGTAGAAGTGGTCCATGTACACAGTAGAAAATTACTCCAATAAAAAATAAAAATTAAATTTAAAAATCCAACAAATTAAGGAGACATCAGCTTTTGTGGGTTTGTCCGGGCACCCTCCACTCGAATTTATAACCGAGAAACACCACAGGCCACAAGGGCTTTTCCCTAGTTACCAGGGTGGGGAACATAGATAGGCTGCCACCCTCTGGCAGTTACCTGCAAAAGCAGCTTTAAAGCCTGTGCAAACGGTCATTTCATAGGAACAAGTACTGCAGAACTGTAAATGAAACCTGCCCTCAAAATGTCTTGAGGGAGGTAATGGCCAAAACATTTCAAAATGTGACACATACTTTAAGAGAACACTTTGAAGAACTAAGGGGTAATCACAGCTTAAAAATAAAAAGGACATGCCTTAAAGCTCAATTTCAATGGATTATGAGGCACATGCGACTTCAACCACAAAGAGGTATCAGCGCACACTTGTCAGAATAACCATCAGCAAGAAAACTACAAAGAGTTAATGCTGAAGGTATTGTGGAGAAATGCATACCCTCAACTTCAAGTAGGATGTAACTTGGAAAGAGCCACGAATGAGAACAGAATGGACGTGCCCTGAAAAGGTAAACATTGAGCTACCATATGATCCAGCAGGCCCACTCCTCGCACTATAATCTGAGAAGAGAGAATTGGAAAAACACAGGCAGGCAAATCTGCTTTGCACAGTATTACAATAGCCAAGATCTGGAAGTAACCAAAAAGTCCACCAACAGATGGGTGGGCAAAGAAGAACTCCTCCATGTACAGATGGAATATTCGCTAGGGAAAAAAATGAAACAATGCCATTTGCAGCAACATAGATGAGTCTAGACGTCATCACGCCAGCTGTAGTAAGTGAAAAAGCCAAAGACACATATCCTATCATATCACTATTAGGAGTTACCTAAAAATTGATACCAATGAAGATATTTCCACAGAGAAAGGCAATCACAGATTCATTAAAAAAACTTATGGTTCACCAAATAGAAAGGTATGAGGATTGGATACATTACCATATTGGGGTTAACAGAGATACACACACTGTGAAATATATATCACCAAAGACCTACGGAAGACCAGGAGCAGACTACTCAACACTGTGTCATAACCTACATGGGAAAAGGATTTGAGGAAGTATAGATACATGTATATGTGTGAAAGAACCACATCTTACACACCTAGGACAAACAAAGCATTGTAATCAAATTTGCTGTGAGAAAAAATAAAAAGTAAATTACAAGTATGAACAAGAAATAATGAGACATAAACGTAAAGGGCTTTTTCCTGGCACATTCCATTCTAATTTACAGCCTAGAACACCACTTCCATTAAGGCTCTGTTTCCCTAGTAACCAAAATTGGTAAAGGAGAAAGGCTGCCACCTTGTGGCCGTTTCCTGCAAGAGCAGGTTTAAACTCACAGCTGATGGTCACTTAACTTTCACAAGGACTCAGGGCTGTAAAGCACACCTGCCCTAAAAAATTGTGCTGAAGTAGGGAATGGACAAAAAACTTCAAAACAGGCAAATGTTTCAAGAAGTGAGTATGAAGAGGCAAGTTTCACTCACTCTCGTTTAAAAAAAAGAGGAAAATGGATAAAAGCTCAACCTCAGGAACTGTTAGACCCATGCAATCTAATCTACAAAAAGTTTCAACTTACACCAGTCGACTGACCATTAGCAAAAAGTCTACAAACAATAAATGCTGAAGGGGTTTTAGAGAACTGTGTACCCTCTACTTGCTGGTGAGACATAAAAGGGTAACAGCCAATAATGAGAACAGAAAGGAGCCGTGTTTAAAAGTAAAAATGGAGGTACCATTCAATCCAGCAGGCGCACCATTGGACCTCTCACCTGAGAAGACAAGAATCGAGAAGACACAGGCTGCAAAAGCTGCAGTGCAGCCTTATTCACAATAGCCAAGACAGTGAAGCAATCAAAATGTCCAACAACAGGTGAATGGAGAAAGAAGAAGTGGTCCATGTACACAATGGAATATTAGCCATGGAAAACAATGAACCATTGCTCTTTGAGGCACCACAAATGAGTCTGGAGATAATCACGAAACATGAGCTAAGAAGGAAAGCAAAAGACCTATATTCTATGATATCACTTATAGGCGTTATCTAATAACTGACACAAATGAACATATTTCCACAGAGAAAGACACTCACAGACTTAGAAAACAAACTCTGCTCATCTAAAAGGAAAGGTGGGGGGAATGGATAAAGTAAGATTAGTGTTACTATATGTATACAAACACATATTATATACGTATCTCAAAAAGACCGACCATATAGCAAGGGAGGTCTGTGGAACCCTCTGTAACATTTTACATGGGAAGAGGATCTGTACGTGAATAGACATATATAATGTACAACTGAACCAGATTGGGTACACCTAGGACAAACAATATTCTAAGCTTTACAACAATTAAAAAAAATTTAAAAACCAAGAAGAAATAATGAGACATAAACTTATGGGGGTTTCTCCATGCACATTCCAATGTAATTTACAACCTAGGAACACGACTTCCAGAAAGGCTCTGCTGCCCTAGTACCCAGATTTGGGAATGGAGAAATGCCGCCTTCTTGAGGCCACTTCCCACAACAGCAGCTTTAAACCCATTGCTAAAGGTCACTAAATAGTCACCAAACTTGCAGTTTGGTAAATGACACCTGCTCTCTAAAAAAATTCTGGGGTGGAAAATCGACCAAAAAATTCAAAAGAGGGCAACCTTCCAAGAAGACAATTTCAAGAGTTCTACTGTACTCCCAAATGTTTCCTTTTTTTAAGAGAAAAGAAAACGGCGGAGAAAAATGATGAGTTTTACGAATTTTCAAAACATGCAAACCCAAATGACAAAAATCTATCAGCTCACAGCAGCCAGAAGGGCCATTAGCATCAATGCTGCAAACTATAAATGCTGAAGCGATTGTGGAGAAATGCGTACCCTCGATTCTAAGGGGGACGTGGTAAGAGCCACTAATGACAACACAAAGAAGGTGCTTTGAAAAGGGAAACACGGGGCTACCAGTCAATCAATCGCACCCACTGCTGGGCCTATCACCTGAGAAAATGAGAATCCAAAAGTCACAGGCTGGCAATCCTGCACTCCAACAATATTTACCAGAGCCAACACTTGGAAGCAATGAAAATGTCCATCAACTGAGGAATGCACAAAGTAGAAGTGGTCCATGTACACAGTAGAAAATTACTCCAATAAAAAATAAAAATTAAATTTAAAAATCCAACAAATTAAGGAGACATCAGCTTTTGTGGGTTTGTCCGGGCACCCTCCACTCGAATTTATAACCGAGAAACACCACAGGCCACAAGGGCTTTTCCCTAGTTACCAGGGTGGGGAACATAGATAGGCTGCCACCCTCTGGCAGTTACCTGCAAAAGCAGCTTTAAAGCCTGTGCAAACGGTCATTTCATAGGAACAAGTACTGCAGAACTGTAAATGAAACCTGCCCTCAAAATGTCTTGAGGGAGGTAATGGCCAAAACATTTCAAAATGTGACACATACTTTAAGAGAACACTTTGAAGAACTAAGGGGTAATCACAGCTTAAAAATAAAAAGGACATGCCTTAAAGCTCAATTTCAATGGATTATGAGGCACATGCGACTTCAACCACAAAGAGGTATCAGCGCACACTTGTCAGAATAACCATCAGCAAGAAAACTACAAAGAGTTAATGCTGAAGGTATTGTGGAGAAATGCATACCCTCAACTTCAAGTAGGATGTAACTTGGAAAGAGCCACGAATGAGAACAGAATGGACGTGCCCTGAAAAGGTAAACATTGAGCTACCATATGATCCAGCAGGCCCACTCCTCGCACTATAATCTGAGAAGAGAGAATTGGAAAAACACAGGCAGGCAAATCTGCTTTGCACAGTATTACAATAGCCAAGATCTGGAAGTAACCAAAAAGTCCACCAACAGATGGGTGGGCAAAGAAGAACTCCTCCATGTACAGATGGAATATTCGCTAGGGAAAAAAATGAAACAATGCCATTTGCAGCAACATAGATGAGTCTAGACGTCATCACGCCAGCTGTAGTAAGTGAAAAAGCCAAAGACACATATCCTATCATATCACTATTAGGAGTTACCTAAAAATTGATACCAATGAAGATATTTCCACAGAGAAAGGCAATCACAGATTCATTAAAAAAACTTATGGTTCACCAAATAGAAAGGTATGAGGATTGGATACATTACCATATTGGGGTTAACAGAGATACACACACTGTGAAATATATATCACCAAAGACCTACGGAAGACCAGGAGCAGACTACTCAACACTGTGTCATAACCTACATGGGAAAAGGATTTGAGGAAGTATAGATACATGTATATGTGTGAAAGAACCACATCTTACACACCTAGGACAAACAAAGCATTGTAATCAAATTTGCTGTGAGAAAAAATAAAAAGTAAATTACAAGTATGAACAAGAAATAATGAGACATAAACGTAAAGGGCTTTTTCCTGGCACATTCCATTCTAATTTACAGCCTAGAACACCACTTCCATTAAGGCTCTGTTTCCCTAGTAACCAAAATTGGTAAAGGAGAAAGGCTGCCACCTTGTGGCCGTTTCCTGCAAGAGCAGGTTTAAACTCACAGCTGATGGTCACTTAACTTTCACAAGGACTCAGGGCTGTAAAGCACACCTGCCCTAAAAAATTGTGCTGAAGTAGGGAATGGACAAAAAACTTCAAAACAGGCAAATGTTTCAAGAAGTGAGTATGAAGAGGCAAGTTTCACTCACTCTCGTTTAAAAAAAAGAGGAAAATGGATAAAAGCTCAACCTCAGGAACTGTTAGACCCATGCAATCTAATCTACAAAAAGTTTCAACTTACACCAGTCGACTGACCATTAGCAAAAAGTCTACAAACAATAAATGCTGAAGGGGTTTTAGAGAACTGTGTACCCTCTACTTGCTGGTGAGACATAAAAGGGTAACAGCCAATAATGAGAACAGAAAGGAGCCGTGTTTAAAAGTAAAAATGGAGGTACCATTCAATCCAGCAGGCGCACCATTGGACCTCTCACCTGAGAAGACAAGAATCGAGAAGACACAGGCTGCAAAAGCTGCAGTGCAGCCTTATTCACAATAGCCAAGACAGTGAAGCAATCAAAATGTCCAACAACAGGTGAATGGAGAAAGAAGAAGTGGTCCATGTACACAATGGAATATTAGCCATGGAAAACAATGAACCATTGCTCTTTGAGGCACCACAAATGAGTCTGGAGATAATCACGAAACATGAGCTAAGAAGGAAAGCAAAAGACCTATATTCTATGATATCACTTATAGGCGTTATCTAATAACTGACACAAATGAACATATTTCCACAGAGAAAGACACTCACAGACTTAGAAAACAAACTCTGCTCATCTAAAAGGAAAGGTGGGGGGAATGGATAAAGTAAGATTAGTGTTACTATATGTATACAAACACATATTATATACGTATCTCAAAAAGACCGACCATATAGCAAGGGAGGTCTGTGGAACCCTCTGTAACATTTTACATGGGAAGAGGATCTGTACGTGAATAGACATATATAATGTACAACTGAACCAGATTGGGTACACCTAGGACAAACAATATTCTAAGCTTTACAACAATTAAAAAAAATTTAAAAACCAAGAAGAAATAATGAGACATAAACTTATGGGGGTTTCTCCATGCACATTCCAATGTAATTTACAACCTAGGAACACGACTTCCAGAAAGGCTCTGCTGCCCTAGTACCCAGATTTGGGAATGGAGAAATGCCGCCTTCTTGAGGCCACTTCCCACAACAGCAGCTTTAAACCCATTGCTAAAGGTCACTAAATAGTCACCAAACTTGCAGTTTGGTAAATGACACCTGCTCTCTAAAAAAATTCTGGGGTGGAAAATCGACCAAAAAATTCAAAAGAGGGCAACCTTCCAAGAAGACAATTTCAAGAGTTCTACTGTACTCCCAAATGTTTCCTTTTTTTAAGAGAAAAGAAAACGGCGGAGAAAAATGATGAGTTTTACGAATTTTCAAAACATGCAAACCCAAATGACAAAAATCTATCAGCTCACAGCAGCCAGAAGGGCCATTAGCATCAATGCTGCAAACTATAAATGCTGAAGCGATTGTGGAGAAATGCGTACCCTCGATTCTAAGGGGGACGTGGTAAGAGCCACTAATGACAACACAAAGAAGGTGCTTTGAAAAGGGAAACACGGGGCTACCAGTCAATCAATCGCACCCACTGCTGGGCCTATCACCTGAGAAAATGAGAATCCAAAAGTCACAGGCTGGCAATCCTGCACTCCAACAATATTTACCAGAGCCAACACTTGGAAGCAATGAAAATGTCCATCAACTGAGGAATGCACAAAGTAGAAGTGGTCCATGTACACAGTAGAAAATTACTCCAATAAAAAATAAAAATTAAATTTAAAAATCCAACAAATTAAGGAGACATCAGCTTTTGTGGGTTTGTCCGGGCACCCTCCACTCGAATTTATAACCGAGAAACACCACAGGCCACAAGGGCTTTTCCCTAGTTACCAGGGTGGGGAACATAGATAGGCTGCCACCCTCTGGCAGTTACCTGCAAAAGCAGCTTTAAAGCCTGTGCAAACGGTCATTTCATAGGAACAAGTACTGCAGAACTGTAAATGAAACCTGCCCTCAAAATGTCTTGAGGGAGGTAATGGCCAAAACATTTCAAAATGTGACACATACTTTAAGAGAACACTTTGAAGAACTAAGGGGTAATCACAGCTTAAAAATAAAAAGGACATGCCTTAAAGCTCAATTTCAATGGATTATGAGGCACATGCGACTTCAACCACAAAGAGGTATCAGCGCACACTTGTCAGAATAACCATCAGCAAGAAAACTACAAAGAGTTAATGCTGAAGGTATTGTGGAGAAATGCATACCCTCAACTTCAAGTAGGATGTAACTTGGAAAGAGCCACGAATGAGAACAGAATGGACGTGCCCTGAAAAGGTAAACATTGAGCTACCATATGATCCAGCAGGCCCACTCCTCGCACTATAATCTGAGAAGAGAGAATTGGAAAAACACAGGCAGGCAAATCTGCTTTGCACAGTATTACAATAGCCAAGATCTGGAAGTAACCAAAAAGTCCACCAACAGATGGGTGGGCAAAGAAGAACTCCTCCATGTACAGATGGAATATTCGCTAGGGAAAAAAATGAAACAATGCCATTTGCAGCAACATAGATGAGTCTAGACGTAATCACGCCAGCTGTAGTAAGTGAAAAAGCCAAAGACACATATCCTATCATATCACTATTAGGAGTTACCTAAAAATTGATACCAATGAAGATATTTCCACAGAGAAAGGCAATCACAGATTCATTAAAAAAACTTATGGTTCACCAAATAGAAAGGTATGAGGATTGGATACATTACCATATTGGGGTTAACAGAGATACACACACTGTGAAATATATATCACCAAAGACCTACGGAAGACCAGGAGCAGACTACTCAACACTGTGTCATAACCTACATGGGAAAAGGATTTGAGGAAGTATAGATACATGTATATGTGTGAAAGAACCACATCTTACACACCTAGGACAAACAAAGCATTGTAATCAAATTTGCTGTGAGAAAAAATAAAAAGTAAATTACAAGTATGAACAAGAAATAATGAGACATAAACGTAAAGGGCTTTTTCCTGGCACATTCCATTCTAATTTACAGCCTAGAACACCACTTCCATTAAGGCTCTGTTTCCCTAGTAACCAAAATTGGTAAAGGAGAAAGGCTGCCACCTTGTGGCCGTTTCCTGCAAGAGCAGGTTTAAACTCACAGCTGATGGTCACTTAACTTTCACAAGGACTCAGGGCTGTAAAGCACACCTGCCCTAAAAAATTGTGCTGAAGTAGGGAATGGACAAAAAACTTCAAAACAGGCAAATGTTTCAAGAAGTGAGTATGAAGAGGCAAGTTTCACTCACTCTCGTTTAAAAAAAAGAGGAAAATGGATAAAAGCTCAACCTCAGGAACTGTTAGACCCATGCAATCTAATCTACAAAAAGTTTCAACTTACACCAGTCGACTGACCATTAGCAAAAAGTCTACAAACAATAAATGCTGAAGGGGTTTTAGAGAACTGTGTACCCTCTACTTGCTGGTGAGACATAAAAGGGTAACAGCCAATAATGAGAACAGAAAGGAGCCGTGTTTAAAAGTAAAAATGGAGGTACCATTCAATCCAGCAGGCGCACCATTGGACCTCTCACCTGAGAAGACAAGAATCGAGAAGACACAGGCTGCAAAAGCTGCAGTGCAGCCTTATTCACAATAGCCAAGACAGTGAAGCAATCAAAATGTCCAACAACAGGTGAATGGAGAAAGAAGAAGTGGTCCATGTACACAATGGAATATTAGCCATGGAAAACAATGAACCATTGCTCTTTGAGGCACCACAAATGAGTCTGGAGATAATCACGAAACATGAGCTAAGAAGGAAAGCAAAAGACCTATATTCTATGATATCACTTATAGGCGTTATCTAATAACTGACACAAATGAACATATTTCCACAGAGAAAGACACTCACAGACTTAGAAAACAAACTCTGCTCATCTAAAAGGAAAGGTGGGGGGAATGGATAAAGTAAGATTAGTGTTACTATATGTATACAAACACATATTATATACGTATCTCAAAAAGACCGACCATATAGCAAGGGAGGTCTGTGGAACCCTCTGTAACATTTTACATGGGAAGAGGATCTGTACGTGAATAGACATATATAATGTACAACTGAACCAGATTGGGTACACCTAGGACAAACAATATTCTAAGCTTTACAACAATTAAAAAAAATTTAAAAACCAAGAAGAAATAATGAGACATAAACTTATGGGGGTTTCTCCATGCACATTCCAATGTAATTTACAACCTAGGAACACGACTTCCAGAAAGGCTCTGCTGCCCTAGTACCCAGATTTGGGAATGGAGAAATGCCGCCTTCTTGAGGCCACTTCCCACAACAGCAGCTTTAAACCCATTGCTAAAGGTCACTAAATAGTCACCAAACTTGCAGTTTGGTAAATGACACCTGCTCTCTAAAAAAATTCTGGGGTGGAAAATCGACCAAAAAATTCAAAAGAGGGCAACCTTCCAAGAAGACAATTTCAAGAGTTCTACTGTACTCCCAAATGTTTCCTTTTTTTAAGAGAAAAGAAAACGGCGGAGAAAAATGATGAGTTTTACGAATTTTCAAAACATGCAAACCCAAATGACAAAAATCTATCAGCTCACAGCAGCCAGAAGGGCCATTAGCATCAATGCTGCAAACTATAAATGCTGAAGCGATTGTGGAGAAATGCGTACCCTCGATTCTAAGGGGGACGTGGTAAGAGCCACTAATGACAACACAAAGAAGGTGCTTTGAAAAGGGAAACACGGGGCTACCAGTCAATCAATCGCACCCACTGCTGGGCCTATCACCTGAGAAAATGAGAATCCAAAAGTCACAGGCTGGCAATCCTGCACTCCAACAATATTTACCAGAGCCAACACTTGGAAGCAATGAAAATGTCCATCAACTGAGGAATGCACAAAGTAGAAGTGGTCCATGTACACAGTAGAAAATTACTCCAATAAAAAATAAAAATTAAATTTAAAAATCCAACAAATTAAGGAGACATCAGCTTTTGTGGGTTTGTCCGGGCACCCTCCACTCGAATTTATAACCGAGAAACACCACAGGCCACAAGGGCTTTTCCCTAGTTACCAGGGTGGGGAACATAGATAGGCTGCCACCCTCTGGCAGTTACCTGCAAAAGCAGCTTTAAAGCCTGTGCAAACGGTCATTTCATAGGAACAAGTACTGCAGAACTGTAAATGAAACCTGCCCTCAAAATGTCTTGAGGGAGGTAATGGCCAAAACATTTCAAAATGTGACACATACTTTAAGAGAACACTTTGAAGAACTAAGGGGTAATCACAGCTTAAAAATAAAAAGGACATGCCTTAAAGCTCAATTTCAATGGATTATGAGGCACATGCGACTTCAACCACAAAGAGGTATCAGCGCACACTTGTCAGAATAACCATCAGCAAGAAAACTACAAAGAGTTAATGCTGAAGGTATTGTGGAGAAATGCATACCCTCAACTTCAAGTAGGATGTAACTTGGAAAGAGCCACGAATGAGAACAGAATGGACGTGCCCTGAAAAGGTAAACATTGAGCTACCATATGATCCAGCAGGCCCACTCCTCGCACTATAATCTGAGAAGAGAGAATTGGAAAAACACAGGCAGGCAAATCTGCTTTGCACAGTATTACAATAGCCAAGATCTGGAAGTAACCAAAAAGTCCACCAACAGATGGGTGGGCAAAGAAGAACTCCTCCATGTACAGATGGAATATTCGCTAGGGAAAAAAATGAAACAATGCCATTTGCAGCAACATAGATGAGTCTAGACGTCATCACGCCAGCTGTAGTAAGTGAAAAAGCCAAAGACACATATCCTATCATATCACTATTAGGAGTTACCTAAAAATTGATACCAATGAAGATATTTCCACAGAGAAAGGCAATCACAGATTCATTAAAAAAACTTATGGTTCACCAAATAGAAAGGTATGAGGATTGGATACATTACCATATTGGGGTTAACAGAGATACACACACTGTGAAATATATATCACCAAAGACCTACGGAAGACCAGGAGCAGACTACTCAACACTGTGTCATAACCTACATGGGAAAAGGATTTGAGGAAGTATAGATACATGTATATGTGTGAAAGAACCACATCTTACACACCTAGGACAAACAAAGCATTGTAATCAAATTTGCTGTGAGAAAAAATAAAAAGTAAATTACAAGTATGAACAAGAAATAATGAGACATAAACTTAAAGGGCTTTTTCCTGGCACATTCCATTCTAATTTACAGCCTAGAACACCACTTCCATTAAGGCTCTGTTTCCCTAGTAACCAAAATTGGTAAAGGAGAAAGGCTGCCACCTTGTGGCCGTTTCCTGCAAGAGCAGGTTTAAACTCACAGCTGATGGTCACTTAACTTTCACAAGGACTCAGGGCTGTAAAGCACACCTGCCCTAAAAAATTGTGCTGAAGTAGGGAATGGACAAAAAACTTCAAAACAGGCAAATGTTTCAAGAAGTGAGTATGAAGAGGCAAGTTTCACTCACTCTCGTTTAAAAAAAAGAGGAAAATGGATAAAAGCTCAACCTCAGGAACTGTTAGACCCATGCAATCTAATCTACAAAAAGTTTCAACTTACACCAGTCGACTGACCATTAGCAAAAAGTCTACAAACAATAAATGCTGAAGGGGTTTTAGAGAACTGTGTACCCTCTACTTGCTGGTGAGACATAAAAGGGTAACAGCCAATAATGAGAACAGAAAGGAGCCGTGTTTAAAAGTAAAAATGGAGGTACCATTCAATCCAGCAGGCGCACCATTGGACCTCTCACCTGAGAAGACAAGAATCGAGAAGACACAGGCTGCAAAAGCTGCAGTGCAGCCTTATTCACAATAGCCAAGACAGTGAAGCAATCAAAATGTCCAACAACAGGTGAATGGAGAAAGAAGAAGTGGTCCATGTACACAATGGAATATTAGCCATGGAAAACAATGAACCATTGCTCTTTGAGGCACCACAAATGAGTCTGGAGATAATCACGAAACATGAGCTAAGAAGGAAAGCAAAAGACCTATATTCTATGATATCACTTATAGGCGTTATCTAATAACTGACACAAATGAACATATTTCCACAGAGAAAGACACTCACAGACTTAGAAAACAAACTCTGCTCATCTAAAAGGAAAGGTGGGGGGAATGGATAAAGTAAGATTAGTGTTACTATATGTATACAAACACATATTATATACGTATCTCAAAAAGACCGACCATATAGCAAGGGAGGTCTGTGGAACCCTCTGTAACATTTTACATGGGAAGAGGATCTGTACGTGAATAGACATATATAATGTACAACTGAACCAGATTGGGTACACCTAGGACAAACAATATTCTAAGCTTTACAACAATTAAAAAAAATTTAAAAACCAAGAAGAAATAATGAGACATAAACTTATGGGGGTTTCTCCATGCACATTCCAATGTAATTTACAACCTAGGAACACGACTTCCAGAAAGGCTCTGCTGCCCTAGTACCCAGATTTGGGAATGGAGAAATGCCGCCTTCTTGAGGCCACTTCCCACAACAGCAGCTTTAAACCCATTGCTAAAGGTCACTAAATAGTCACCAAACTTGCAGTTTGGTAAATGACACCTGCTCTCTAAAAAAATTCTGGGGTGGAAAATCGACCAAAAAATTCAAAAGAGGGCAACCTTCCAAGAAGACAATTTCAAGAGTTCTACTGTACTCCCAAATGTTTCCTTTTTTTAAGAGAAAAGAAAACGGCGGAGAAAAATGATGAGTTTTACGAATTTTCAAAACATGCAAACCCAAATGACAAAAATCTATCAGCTCACAGCAGCCAGAAGGGCCATTAGCATCAATGCTGCAAACTATAAATGCTGAAGCGATTGTGGAGAAATGCGTACCCTCGATTCTAAGGGGGACGTGGTAAGAGCCACTAATGACAACACAAACAAGGTGCTTTGAAAAGGGAAACACGGGGCTACCAGTCAATCAATCGCACCCACTGCTGGGCCTATCACCTGAGAAAATGAGAATCCAAAAGTCACAGGCTGGCAATCCTGCACTCCAACAATATTTACCAGAGCCAACACTTGGAAGCAATGAAAATGTCCATCAACTGAGGAATGCACAAAGTAGAAGTGGTCCATGTACACAGTAGAAAATTACTCCAATAAAAAATAAAAATTAAATTTAAAAATCCAACAAATTAAGGAGACATCAGCTTTTGTGGGTTTGTCCGGGCACCCTCCACTCGAATTTATAACCGAGAAACACCACAGGCCACAAGGGCTTTTCCCTAGTTACCAGGGTGGGGAACATAGATAGGCTGCCACCCTCTGGCAGTTACCTGCAAAAGCAGCTTTAAAGCCTGTGCAAACGGTCATTTCATAGGAACAAGTACTGCAGAACTGTAAATGAAACCTGCCCTCAAAATGTCTTGAGGGAGGTAATGGCCAAAACATTTCAAAATGTGACACATACTTTAAGAGAACACTTTGAAGAACTAAGGGGTAATCACAGCTTAAAAATAAAAAGGACATGCCTTAAAGCTCAATTTCAATGGATTATGAGGCACATGCGACTTCAACCACAAAGAGGTATCAGCGCACACTTGTCAGAATAACCATCAGCAAGAAAACTACAAAGAGTTAATGCTGAAGGTATTGTGGAGAAATGCATACCCTCAACTTCAAGTAGGATGTAACTTGGAAAGAGCCACGAATGAGAACAGAATGGACGTGCCCTGAAAAGGTAAACATTGAGCTACCATATGATCCAGCAGGCCCACTCCTCGCACTATAATCTGAGAAGAGAGAATTGGAAAAACACAGGCAGGCAAATCTGCTTTGCACAGTATTACAATAGCCAAGATCTGGAAGTAACCAAAAAGTCCACCAACAGATGGGTGGGCAAAGAAGAACTCCTCCATGTACAGATGGAATATTCGCTAGGGAAAAAAATGAAACAATGCCATTTGCAGCAACATAGATGAGTCTAGACGTCATCACGCCACCTGTAGTAAGTGAAAAAGCCAAAGACACATATCCTATCATATCACTATTAGGAGTTACCTAAAAATTGATACCAATGAAGATATTTCCACAGAGAAAGGCAATCACAGATTCATTAAAAAAACTTATGGTTCACCAAATAGAAAGGTATGAGGATTGGATACATTACCATATTGGGGTTAACAGAGATACACACACTGTGAAATATATATCACCAAAGACCTACGGAAGACCAGGAGCAGACTACTCAACACTGTGTCATAACCTACATGGGAAAAGGATTTGAGGAAGTATAGATACATGTATATGTGTGAAAGAACCACATCTTACACACCTAGGACAAACAAAGCATTGTAATCAAATTTGCTGTGAGAAAAAATAAAAAGTAAATTACAAGTATGAACAAGAAATAATGAGACATAAACTTAAAGGGCTTTTTCCTGGCACATTCCATTCTAATTTACAGCCTAGAACACCACTTCCATTAAGGCTCTGTTTCCCTAGTAACCAAAATTGGTAAAGGAGAAAGGCTGCCACCTTGTGGCCGTTTCCTGCAAGAGCAGGTTTAAACTCACAGCTGATGGTCACTTAACTTTCACAAGGACTCAGGGCTGTAAAGCACACCTGCCCTAAAAAATTGTGCTGAAGTAGGGAATGGACAAAAAACTTCAAAACAGGCAAATGTTTCAAGAAGTGAGTATGAAGAGGCAAGTTTCACTCACTCTCGTTTAAAAAAAAGAGGAAAATGGATAAAAGCTCAACCTCAGGAACTGTTAGACCCATGCAATCTAATCTACAAAAAGTTTCAACTTACACCAGTCGACTGACCATTAGCAAAAAGTCTACAAACAATAAATGCTGAAGGGGTTTTAGAGAACTGTGTACCCTCTACTTGCTGGTGAGACATAAAAGGGTAACAGCCAATAATGAGAACAGAAAGGAGCCGTGTTTAAAAGTAAAAATGGAGGTACCATTCAATCCAGCAGGCGCACCATTGGACCTCTCACCTGAGAAGACAAGAATCGAGAAGACACAGGCTGCAAAAGCTGCAGTGCAGCCTTATTCACAATAGCCAAGACAGTGAAGCAATCAAAATGTCCAACAACAGGTGAATGGAGAAAGAAGAAGTGGTCCATGTACACAATGGAATATTAGCCATGGAAAACAATGAACCATTGCTCTTTGAGGCACCACAAATGAGTCTGGAGATAATCACGAAACATGAGCTAAGAAGGAAAGCAAAAGACCTATATTCTATGA
Source organism: Balaenoptera borealis (assembly GCF_965194805.1). Lineage (NCBI taxonomy): Eukaryota > Metazoa > Chordata > Mammalia > Artiodactyla > Balaenopteridae > Balaenoptera > Balaenoptera borealis. Next base: position 41,880 of record NW_028123483.1, on the reverse strand, counting down.
TATCACTTATAGGCGTTATCTAATAACTGACACAAATGAACATATTTCCACAGAGAAAGACACTCACAGACTTAGAAAACAAACTCTGCTCATCTAAAAGGAAAGGTGGGGGGAATGGATAAAGTAAGATTAGTGTTACTATATGTATACAAACACATATTATATACGTATCTCAAAAAGACCGACCATATAGCAAGGGAGGTCTGTGGAACCCTCTGTAACATTTTACATGGGAAGAGGATCTGTACGTGAATAGACATATATAATGTACAACTGAACCAGATTGGGTACACCTAGGACAAACAATATTCTAAGCTTTACAACAATTAAAAAAAATTTAAAAACCAAGAAGAAATAATGAGACATAAACTTATGGGGGTTTCTCCATGCACATTCCAATGTAATTTACAACCTAGGAACACGACTTCCAGAAAGGCTCTGCTGCCCTAGTACCCAGATTTGGGAATGGAGAAATGCCGCCTTCTTGAGGCCACTTCCCACAACAGCAGCTTTAAACCCATTGCTAAAGGTCACTAAATAGTCACCAAACTTGCAGTTTGGTAAATGACACCTGCTCTCTAAAAAAATTCTGGGGTGGAAAATCGACCAAAAAATTCAAAAGAGGGCAACCTTCCAAGAAGACAATTTCAAGAGTTCTACTGTACTCCCAAATGTTTCCTTTTTTTAAGAGAAAAGAAAACGGCGGAGAAAAATGATGAGTTTTACGAATTTTCAAAACATGCAAACCCAAATGACAAAAATCTATCAGCTCACAGCAGCCAGAAGGGCCATTAGCATCAATGCTGCAAACTATAAATGCTGAAGCGATTGTGGAGAAATGCGTACCCTCGATTCTAAGGGGGACGTGGTAAGAGCCACTAATGACAACACAAACAAGGTGCTTTGAAAAGGGAAACACGGGGCTACCAGTCAATCAATCGCACCCACTGCTGGGCCTATCACCTGAGAAAATGAGAATCCAAAAGTCACAGGCTGGCAATCCTGCACTCCAACAATATTTACCAGAGCCAACACTTGGAAGCAATGAAAATGTCCATCAACTGAGGAATGCACAAAGTAGAAGTGGTCCATGTACACAGTAGAAAATTACTCCAATAAAAAATAAAAATTAAATTTAAAAATCCAACAAATTAAGGAGACATCAGCTTTTGTGGGTTTGTCCGGGCACCCTCCACTCGAATTTATAACCGAGAAACACCACAGGCCACAAGGGCTTTTCCCTAGTTACCAGGGTGGGGAACATAGATAGGCTGCCACCCTCTGGCAGTTACCTGCAAAAGCAGCTTTAAAGCCTGTGCAAACGGTCATTTCATAGGAACAAGTACTGCAGAACTGTAAATGAAACCTGCCCTCAAAATGTCTTGAGGGAGGTAATGGCCAAAACATTTCAAAATGTGACACATACTTTAAGAGAACACTTTGAAGAACTAAGGGGTAATCACAGCTTAAAAATAAAAAGGACATGCCTTAAAGCTCAATTTCAATGGATTATGAGGCACATGCGACTTCAACCACAAAGAGGTATCAGCGCACACTTGTCAGAATAACCATCAGCAAGAAAACTACAAAGAGTTAATGCTGAAGGTATTGTGGAGAAATGCATACCCTCAACTTCAAGTAGGATGTAACTTGGAAAGAGCCACGAATGAGAACAGAATGGACGTGCCCTGAAAAGGTAAACATTGAGCTACCATATGATCCAGCAGGCCCACTCCTCGCACTATAATCTGAGAAGAGAGAATTGGAAAAACACAGGCAGGCAAATCTGCTTTGCACAGTATTACAATAGCCAAGATCTGGAAGTAACCAAAAAGTCCACCAACAGATGGGTGGGCAAAGAAGAACTCCTCCATGTACAGATGGAATATTCGCTAGGGAAAAAAATGAAACAATGCCATTTGCAGCAACATAGATGAGTCTAGACGTCATCACGCCACCTGTAGTAAGTGAAAAAGCCAAAGACACATATCCTATCATATCACTATTAGGAGTTACCTAAAAATTGATACCAATGAAGATATTTCCACAGAGAAAGGCAATCACAGATTCATTAAAAAAACTTATGGTTCACCAAATAGAAAGGTATGAGGATTGGATACATTACCATATTGGGGTTAACAGAGATACACACACTGTGAAATATATATCACCAAAGACCTACGGAAGACCAGGAGCAGACTACTCAACACTGTGTCATAACCTACATGGGAAAAGGATTTGAGGAAGTATAGATACATGTATATGTGTGAAAGAACCACATCTTACACACCTAGGACAAACAAAGCATTGTAATCAAATTTGCTGTGAGAAAAAATAAAAAGTAAATTACAAGTATGAACAAGAAATAATGAGACATAAACTTAAAGGGCTTTTTCCTGGCACATTCCATTCTAATTTACAGCCTAGAACACCACTTCCATTAAGGCTCTGTTTCCCTAGTAACCAAAATTGGTAAAGGAGAAAGGCTGCCACCTTGTGGCCGTTTCCTGCAAGAGCAGGTTTAAACTCACAGCTGATGGTCACTTAACTTTCACAAGGACTCAGGGCTGTAAAGCACACCTGCCCTAAAAAATTGTGCTGAAGTAGGGAATGGACAAAAAACTTCAAAACAGGCAAATGTTTCAAGAAGTGAGTATGAAGAGGCAAGTTTCACTCACTCTCGTTTAAAAAAAAGAGGAAAATGGATAAAAGCTCAACCTCAGGAACTGTTAGACCCATGCAATCTAATCTACAAAAAGTTTCAACTTACACCAGTCGACTGACCATTAGCAAAAAGTCTACAAACAATAAATGCTGAAGGGGTTTTAGAGAACTGTGTACCCTCTACTTGCTGGTGAGACATAAAAGGGTAACAGCCAATAATGAGAACAGAAAGGAGCCGTGTTTAAAAGTAAAAATGGAGGTACCATTCAATCCAGCAGGCGCACCATTGGACCTCTCACCTGAGAAGACAAGAATCGAGAAGACACAGGCTGCAAAAGCTGCAGTGCAGCCTTATTCACAATAGCCAAGACAGTGAAGCAATCAAAATGTCCAACAACAGGTGAATGGAGAAAGAAGAAGTGGTCCATGTACACAATGGAATATTAGCCATGGAAAACAATGAACCATTGCTCTTTGAGGCACCACAAATGAGTCTGGAGATAATCACGAAACATGAGCTAAGAAGGAAAGCAAAAGACCTATATTCTATGATATCACTTATAGGCGTTATCTAATAACTGACACAAATGAACATATTTCCACAGAGAAAGACACTCACAGACTTAGAAAACAAACTCTGCTCATCTAAAAGGAAAGGTGGGGGGAATGGATAAAGTAAGATTAGTGTTACTATATGTATACAAACACATATTATATACGTATCTCAAAAAGACCGACCATATAGCAAGGGAGGTCTGTGGAACCCTCTGTAACATTTTACATGGGAAGAGGATCTGTACGTGAATAGACATATATAATGTACAACTGAACCAGATTGGGTACACCTAGGACAAACAATATTCTAAGCTTTACAACAATTAAAAAAAATTTAAAAACCAAGAAGAAATAATGAGACATAAACTTATGGGGGTTTCTCCATGCACATTCCAATGTAATTTACAACCTAGGAACACGACTTCCAGAAAGGCTCTGCTGCCCTAGTACCCAGATTTGGGAATGGAGAAATGCCGCCTTCTTGAGGCCACTTCCCACAACAGCAGCTTTAAACCCATTGCTAAAGGTCACTAAATAGTCACCAAACTTGCAGTTTGGTAAATGACACCTGCTCTCTAAAAAAATTCTGGGGTGGAAAATCGACCAAAAAATTCAAAAGAGGGCAACCTTCCAAGAAGACAATTTCAAGAGTTCTACTGTACTCCCAAATGTTTCCTTTTTTTAAGAGAAAAGAAAACGGCGGAGAAAAATGATGAGTTTTACGAATTTTCAAAACATGCAAACCCAAATGACAAAAATCTATCAGCTCACAGCAGCCAGAAGGGCCATTAGCATCAATGCTGCAAACTATAAATGCTGAAGCGATTGTGGAGAAATGCGTACCCTCGATTCTAAGGGGGACGTGGTAAGAGCCACTAATGACAACACAAACAAGGTGCTTTGAAAAGGGAAACACGGGGCTACCAGTCAATCAATCGCACCCACTGCTGGGCCTATCACCTGAGAAAATGAGAATCCAAAAGTCACAGGCTGGCAATCCTGCACTCCAACAATATTTACCAGAGCCAACACTTGGAAGCAATGAAAATGTCCATCAACTGAGGAATGCACAAAGTAGAAGTGGTCCATGTACACAGTAGAAAATTACTCCAATAAAAAATAAAAATTAAATTTAAAAATCCAACAAATTAAGGAGACATCAGCTTTTGTGGGTTTGTCCGGGCACCCTCCACTCGAATTTATAACCGAGAAACACCACAGGCCACAAGGGCTTTTCCCTAGTTACCAGGGTGGGGAACATAGATAGGCTGCCACCCTCTGGCAGTTACCTGCAAAAGCAGCTTTAAAGCCTGTGCAAACGGTCATTTCATAGGAACAAGTACTGCAGAACTGTAAATGAAACCTGCCCTCAAAATGTCTTGAGGGAGGTAATGGCCAAAACATTTCAAAATGTGACACATACTTTAAGAGAACACTTTGAAGAACTAAGGGGTAATCACAGCTTAAAAATAAAAAGGACATGCCTTAAAGCTCAATTTCAATGGATTATGAGGCACATGCGACTTCAACCACAAAGAGGTATCAGCGCACACTTGTCAGAATAACCATCAGCAAGAAAACTACAAAGAGTTAATGCTGAAGGTATTGTGGAGAAATGCATACCCTCAACTTCAAGTAGGATGTAACTTGGAAAGAGCCACGAATGAGAACAGAATGGACGTGCCCTGAAAAGGTAAACATTGAGCTACCATATGATCCAGCAGGCCCACTCCTCGCACTATAATCTGAGAAGAGAGAATTGGAAAAACACAGGCAGGCAAATCTGCTTTGCACAGTATTACAATAGCCAAGATCTGGAAGTAACCAAAAAGTCCACCAACAGATGGGTGGGCAAAGAAGAACTCCTCCATGTACAGATGGAATATTCGCTAGGGAAAAAAATGAAACAATGCCATTTGCAGCAACATAGATGAGTCTAGACGTCATCACGCCACCTGTAGTAAGTGAAAAAGCCAAAGACACATATCCTATCATATCACTATTAGGAGTTACCTAAAAATTGATACCAATGAAGATATTTCCACAGAGAAAGGCAATCACAGATTCATTAAAAAAACTTATGGTTCACCAAATAGAAAGGTATGAGGATTGGATACATTACCATATTGGGGTTAACAGAGATACACACACTGTGAAATATATATCACCAAAGACCTACGGAAGACCAGGAGCAGACTACTCAACACTGTGTCATAACCTACATGGGAAAAGGATTTGAGGAAGTATAGATACATGTATATGTGTGAAAGAACCACATCTTACACACCTAGGACAAACAAAGCATTGTAATCAAATTTGCTGTGAGAAAAAATAAAAAGTAAATTACAAGTATGAACAAGAAATAATGAGACATAAACTTAAAGGGCTTTTTCCTGGCACATTCCATTCTAATTTACAGCCTAGAACACCACTTCCATTAAGGCTCTGTTTCCCTAGTAACCAAAATTGGTAAAGGAGAAAGGCTGCCACCTTGTGGCCGTTTCCTGCAAGAGCAGGTTTAAACTCACAGCTGATGGTCACTTAACTTTCACAAGGACTCAGGGCTGTAAAGCACACCTGCCCTAAAAAATTGTGCTGAAGTAGGGAATGGACAAAAAACTTCAAAACAGGCAAATGTTTCAAGAAGTGAGTATGAAGAGGCAAGTTTCACTCACTCTCGTTTAAAAAAAAGAGGAAAATGGATAAAAGCTCAACCTCAGGAACTGTTAGACCCATGCAATCTAATCTACAAAAAGTTTCAACTTACACCAGTCGACTGACCATTAGCAAAAAGTCTACAAACAATAAATGCTGAAGGGGTTTTAGAGAACTGTGTACCCTCTACTTGCTGGTGAGACATAAAAGGGTAACAGCCAATAATGAGAACAGAAAGGAGCCGTGTTTAAAAGTAAAAATGGAGGTACCATTCAATCCAGCAGGCGCACCATTGGACCTCTCACCTGAGAAGACAAGAATCGAGAAGACACAGGCTGCAAAAGCTGCAGTGCAGCCTTATTCACAATAGCCAAGACAGTGAAGCAATCAAAATGTCCAACAACAGGTGAATGGAGAAAGAAGAAGTGGTCCATGTACACAATGGAATATTAGCCATGGAAAACAATGAACCATTGCTCTTTGAGGCACCACAAATGAGTCTGGAGATAATCACGAAACATGAGCTAAGAAGGAAAGCAAAAGACCTATATTCTATGATATCACTTATAGGCGTTATCTAATAACTGACACAAATGAACATATTTCCACAGAGAAAGACACTCACAGACTTAGAAAACAAACTCTGCTCATCTAAAAGGAAAGGTGGGGGGAATGGATAAAGTAAGATTAGTGTTACTATATGTATACAAACACATATTATATACGTATCTCAAAAAGACCGACCATATAGCAAGGGAGGTCTGTGGAACCCTCTGTAACATTTTACATGGGAAGAGGATCTGTACGTGAATAGACATATATAATGTACAACTGAACCAGATTGGGTACACCTAGGACAAACAATATTCTAAGCTTTACAACAATTAAAAAAAATTTAAAAACCAAGAAGAAATAATGAGACATAAACTTATGGGGGTTTCTCCATGCACATTCCAATGTAATTTACAACCTAGGAACACGACTTCCAGAAAGGCTCTGCTGCCCTAGTACCCAGATTTGGGAATGGAGAAATGCCGCCTTCTTGAGGCCACTTCCCACAACAGCAGCTTTAAACCCATTGCTAAAGGTCACTAAATAGTCACCAAACTTGCAGTTTGGTAAATGACACCTGCTCTCTAAAAAAATTCTGGGGTGGAAAATCGACCAAAAAATTCAAAAGAGGGCAACCTTCCAAGAAGACAATTTCAAGAGTTCTACTGTACTCCCAAATGTTTCCTTTTTTTAAGAGAAAAGAAAACGGCGGAGAAAAATGATGAGTTTTACGAATTTTCAAAACATGCAAACCCAAATGACAAAAATCTATCAGCTCACAGCAGCCAGAAGGGCCATTAGCATCAATGCTGCAAACTATAAATGCTGAAGCGATTGTGGAGAAATGCGTACCCTCGATTCTAAGGGGGACGTGGTAAGAGCCACTAATGACAACACAAACAAGGTGCTTTGAAAAGGGAAACACGGGGCTACCAGTCAATCAATCGCACCCACTGCTGGGCCTATCACCTGAGAAAATGAGAATCCAAAAGTCACAGGCTGGCAATCCTGCACTCCAACAATATTTACCAGAGCCAACACTTGGAAGCAATGAAAATGTCCATCAACTGAGGAATGCACAAAGTAGAAGTGGTCCATGTACACAGTAGAAAATTACTCCAATAAAAAATAAAAATTAAATTTAAAAATCCAACAAATTAAGGAGACATCAGCTTTTGTGGGTTTGTCCGGGCACCCTCCACTCGAATTTATAACCGAGAAACACCACAGGCCACAAGGGCTTTTCCCTAGTTACCAGGGTGGGGAACATAGATAGGCTGCCACCCTCTGGCAGTTACCTGCAAAAGCAGCTTTAAAGCCTGTGCAAACGGTCATTTCATAGGAACAAGTACTGCAGAACTGTAAATGAAACCTGCCCTCAAAATGTCTTGAGGGAGGTAATGGCCAAAACATTTCAAAATGTGACACATACTTTAAGAGAACACTTTGAAGAACTAAGGGGTAATCACAGCTTAAAAATAAAAAGGACATGCCTTAAAGCTCAATTTCAATGGATTATGAGGCACATGCGACTTCAACCACAAAGAGGTATCAGCGCACACTTGTCAGAATAACCATCAGCAAGAAAACTACAAAGAGTTAATGCTGAAGGTATTGTGGAGAAATGCATACCCTCAACTTCAAGTAGGATGTAACTTGGAAAGAGCCACGAATGAGAACAGAATGGACGTGCCCTGAAAAGGTAAACATTGAGCTACCATATGATCCAGCAGGCCCACTCCTCGCACTATAATCTGAGAAGAGAGAATTGGAAAAACACAGGCAGGCAAATCTGCTTTGCACAGTATTACAATAGCCAAGATCTGGAAGTAACCAAAAAGTCCACCAACAGATGGGTGGGCAAAGAAGAACTCCTCCATGTACAGATGGAATATTCGCTAGGGAAAAAAATGAAACAATGCCATTTGCAGCAACATAGATGAGTCTAGACGTCATCACGCCACCTGTAGTAAGTGAAAAAGCCAAAGACACATATCCTATCATATCACTATTAGGAGTTACCTAAAAATTGATACCAATGAAGATATTTCCACAGAGAAAGGCAATCACAGATTCATTAAAAAAACTTATGGTTCACCAAATAGAAAGGTATGAGGATTGGATACATTACCATATTGGGGTTAACAGAGATACACACACTGTGAAATATATATCACCAAAGACCTACGGAAGACCAGGAGCAGACTACTCAACACTGTGTCATAACCTACATGGGAAAAGGATTTGAGGAAGTATAGATACATGTATATGTGTGAAAGAACCACATCTTACACACCTAGGACAAACAAAGCATTGTAATCAAATTTGCTGTGAGAAAAAATAAAAAGTAAATTACAAGTATGAACAAGAAATAATGAGACATAAACTTAAAGGGCTTTTTCGTGGCACATTCCATTCTAATTTACAGCCTAGAACACCACTTCCATTAAGGCTCTGTTTCCCTAGTAACCAAAATTGGTAAAGGAGAAAGGCTGCCACCTTGTGGCCGTTTCCTGCAAGAGCAGGTTTAAACTCACAGCTGATGGTCACTTAACTTTCACAAGGACTCAGGGCTGTAAAGCACACCTGCCCTAAAAAATTGTGCTGAAGTAGGGAATGGACAAAAAACTTCAAAACAGGCAAATGTTTCAAGAAGTGAGTATGAAGAGGCAAGTTTCACTCACTCTCGTTTAAAAAAAAGAGGAAAATGGATAAAAGCTCAACCTCAGGAACTGTTAGACCCATGCAATCTAATCTACAAAAAGTTTCAACTTACACCAGTCGACTGACCATTAGCAAAAAGTCTACAAACAATAAATGCTGAAGGGGTTTTAGAGAACTGTGTACCCTCTACTTGCTGGTGAGACATAAAAGGGTAACAGCCAATAATGAGAACAGAAAGGAGCCGTGTTTAAAAGTAAAAATGGAGGTACCATTCAATCCAGCAGGCGCACCATTGGACCTCTCACCTGAGAAGACAAGAATCGAGAAGACACAGGCTGCAAAAGCTGCAGTGCAGCCTTATTCACAATAGCCAAGACAGTGAAGCAATCAAAATGTCCAACAACAGGTGAATGGAGAAAGAAGAAGTGGTCCATGTACACAATGGAATATTAGCCATGGAAAACAATGAACCATTGCTCTTTGAGGCACCACAAATGAGTCTGGAGATAATCACGAAACATGAGCTAAGAAGGAAAGCAAAAGACCTATATTCTATGATATCACTTATAGGCGTTATCTAATAACTGACACAAATGAACATATTTCCACAGAGAAAGACACTCACAGACTTAGAAAACAAACTCTGCTCATCTAAAAGGAAAGGTGGGGGGAATGGATAAAGTAAGATTAGTGTTACTATATGTATACAAACACATATTATATACGTATCTCAAAAAGACCGACCATATAGCAAGGGAGGTCTGTGGAACCCTCTGTAACATTTTACATGGGAAGAGGATCTGTACGTGAATAGACATATATAATGTACAACTGAACCAGATTGGGTACACCTAGGACAAACAATATTCTAAGCTTTACAACAATTAAAAAAAATTTAAAAACCAAGAAGAAATAATGAGACATAAACTTATGGGGGTTTCTCCATGCACATTCCAATGTAATTTACAACCTAGGAACACGACTTCCAGAAAGGCTCTGCTGCCCTAGTACCCAGATTTGGGAATGGAGAAATGCCGCCTTCTTGAGGCCACTTCCCACAACAGCAGCTTTAAACCCATTGCTAAAGGTCACTAAATAGTCACCAAACTTGCAGTTTGGTAAATGACACCTGCTCTCTAAAAAAATTCTGGGGTGGAAAATCGACCAAAAAATTCAAAAGAGGGCAACCTTCCAAGAAGACAATTTCAAGAGTTCTACTGTACTCCCAAATGTTTCCTTTTTTTAAGAGAAAAGAAAACGGCGGAGAAAAATGATGAGTTTTACGAATTTTCAAAACATGCAAACCCAAATGACAAAAATCTATCAGCTCACAGCAGCCAGAAGGGCCATTAGCATCAATGCTGCAAACTATAAATGCTGAAGCGATTGTGGAGAAATGCGTACCCTCGATTCTAAGGGGGACGTGGTAAGAGCCACTAATGACAACACAAACAAGGTGCTTTGAAAAGGGAAACACGGGGCTACCAGTCAATCAATCGCACCCACTGCTGGGCCTATCACCTGAGAAAATGAGAATCCAAAAGTCACAGGCTGGCAATCCTGCACTCCAACAATATTTACCAGAGCCAACACTTGGAAGCAATGAAAATGTCCATCAACTGAGGAATGCACAAAGTAGAAGTGGTCCATGTACACAGTAGAAAATTACTCCAATAAAAAATAAAAATTAAATTTAAAAATCCAACAAATTAAGGAGACATCAGCTTTTGTGGGTTTGTCCGGGCACCCTCCACTCGAATTTATAACCGAGAAACACCACAGGCCACAAGGGCTTTTCCCTAGTTACCAGGGTGGGGAACATAGATAGGCTGCCACCCTCTGGCAGTTACCTGCAAAAGCAGCTTTAAAGCCTGTGCAAACGGTCATTTCATAGGAACAAGTACTGCAGAACTGTAAATGAAACCTGCCCTCAAAATGTCTTGAGGGAGGTAATGGCCAAAACATTTCAAAATGTGACACATACTTTAAGAGAACACTTTGAAGAACTAAGGGGTAATCACAGCTTAAAAATAAAAAGGACATGCCTTAAAGCTCAATTTCAATGGATTATGAGGCACATGCGACTTCAACCACAAAGAGGTATCAGCGCACACTTGTCAGAATAACCATCAGCAAGAAAACTACAAAGAGTTAATGCTGAAGGTATTGTGGAGAAATGCATACCCTCAACTTCAAGTAGGATGTAACTTGGAAAGAGCCACGAATGAGAACAGAATGGACGTGCCCTGAAAAGGTAAACATTGAGCTACCATATGATCCAGCAGGCCCACTCCTCGCACTATAATCTGAGAAGAGAGAATTGGAAAAACACAGGCAGGCAAATCTGCTTTGCACAGTATTACAATAGCCAAGATCTGGAAGTAACCAAAAAGTCCACCAACAGATGGGTGGGCAAAGAAGAACTCCTCCATGTACAGATGGAATATTCGCTAGGGAAAAAAATGAAACAATGCCATTTGCAGCAACATAGATGAGTCTAGACGTCATCACGCCACCTGTAGTAAGTGAAAAAGCCAAAGACACATATCCTATCATATCACTATTAGGAGTTACCTAAAAATTGATACCAATGAAGATATTTCCACAGAGAAAGGCAATCACAGATTCATTAAAAAAACTTATGGTTCACCAAATAGAAAGGTATGAGGATTGGATACATTACCATATTGGGGTTAACAGAGATACACACACTGTGAAATATATATCACCAAAGACCTACGGAAGACCAGGAGCAGACTACTCAACACTGTGTCATAACCTACATGGGAAAAGGATTTGAGGAAGTATAGATACATGTATATGTGTGAAAGAACCACATCTTACACACCTAGGACAAACAAAGCATTGTAATCAAATTTGCTGTGAGAAAAAATAAAAAGTAAATTACAAGTATGAACAAGAAATAATGAGACATAAACTTAAAGGGCTTTTTCCTGGCACATTCCATTCTAATTTACAGCCTAGAACACCACTTCCATTAAGGCTCTGTTTCCCTAGTAACCAAAATTGGTAAAGGAGAAAGGCTGCCACCTTGTGGCCGTTTCCTGCAAGAGCAGGTTTAAACTCACAGCTGATGGTCACTTAACTTTCACAAGGACTCAGGGCTGTAAAGCACACCTGCCCTAAAAAATTGTGCTGAAGTAGGGAATGGACAAAAAACTTCAAAACAGGCAAATGTTTCAAGAAGTGAGTATGAAGAGGCAAGTTTCACTCACTCTCGTTTAAAAAAAAGAGGAAAATGGATAAAAGCTCAACCTCAGGAACTGTTAGACCCATGCAATCTAATCTACAAAAAGTTTCAACTTACACCAGTCGACTGACCATTAGCAAAAAGTCTACAAACAATAAATGCTGAAGGGGTTTTAGAGAACTGTGTACCCTCTACTTGCTGGTGAGACATAAAAGGGTAACAGCCAATAATGAGAACAGAAAGGAGCCGTGTTTAAAAGTAAAAATGGAGGTACCATTCAATCCAGCAGGCGCACCATTGGACCTCTCACCTGAGAAGACAAGAATCGAGAAGACACAGGCTGCAAAAGCTGCAGTGCAGCCTTATTCACAATAGCCAAGACAGTGAAGCAATCAAAATGTCCAACAACAGGTGAATGGAGAAAGAAGAAGTGGTCCATGTACACAATGGAATATTAGCCATGGAAAACAATGAACCATTGCTCTTTGAGGCACCACAAATGAGTCTGGAGATAATCACGAAACATGAGCTAAGAAGGAAAGCAAAAGACCTATATTCTATGATATCACTTATAGGCGTTATCTAATAACTGACACAAATGAACATATTTCCACAGAGAAAGACACTCACAGACTTAGAAAACAAACTCTGCTCATCTAAAAGGAAAGGTGGGGGGAATGGATAAAGTAAGATTAGTGTTACTATATGTATACAAACACATATTATATACGTATCTCAAAAAGACCGACCATATAGCAAGGGAGGTCTGTGGAACCCTCTGTAACATTTTACATGGGAAGAGGATCTGTACGTGAATAGACATATATAATGTACAACTGAACCAGATTGGGTACACCTAGGACAAACAATATTCTAAGCTTTACAACAATTAAAAAAAATTTAAAAACCAAGAAGAAATAATGAGACATAAACTTATGGGGGTTTCTCCATGCACATTCCAATGTAATTTACAACCTAGGAACACGACTTCCAGAAAGGCTCTGCTGCCCTAGTACCCAGATTTGGGAATGGAGAAATGCCGCCTTCTTGAGGCCACTTCCCACAACAGCAGCTTTAAACCCATTGCTAAAGGTCACTAAATAGTCACCAAACTTGCAGTTTGGTAAATGACACCTGCTCTCTAAAAAAATTCTGGGGTGGAAAATCGACCAAAAAATTCAAAAGAGGGCAACCTTCCAAGAAGACAATTTCAAGAGTTCTACTGTACTCCCAAATGTTTCCTTTTTTTAAGAGAAAAGAAAACGGCGGAGAAAAATGATGAGTTTTACGAATTTTCAAAACATGCAAACCCAAATGACAAAAATCTATCAGCTCACAGCAGCCAGAAGGGCCATTAGCATCAATGCTGCAAACTATAAATGCTGAAGCGATTGTGGAGAAATGCGTACCCTCGATTCTAAGGGGGACGTGGTAAGAGCCACTAATGACAACACAAACAAGGTGCTTTGAAAAGGGAAACACGGGGCTACCAGTCAATCAATCGCACCCACTGCTGGGCCTATCACCTGAGAAAATGAGAATCCAAAAGTCACAGGCTGGCAATCCTGCACTCCAACAATATTTACCAGAGCCAACACTTGGAAGCAATGAAAATGTCCATCAACTGAGGAATGCACAAAGTAGAAGTGGTCCATGTACACAGTAGAAAATTACTCCAATAAAAAATAAAAATTAAATTTAAAAATCCAACAAATTAAGGAGACATCAGCTTTTGTGGGTTTGTCCGGGCACCCTCCACTCGAATTTATAACCGAGAAACACCACAGGCCACAAGGGCTTTTCCCTAGTTACCAGGGTGGGGAACATAGATAGGCTGCCACCCTCTGGCAGTTACCTGCAAAAGCAGCTTTAAAGCCTGTGCAAACGGTCATTTCATAGGAACAAGTACTGCAGAACTGTAAATGAAACCTGCCCTCAAAATGTCTTGAGGGAGGTAATGGCCAAAACATTTCAAAATGTGACACATACTTTAAGAGAACACTTTGAAGAACTAAGGGGTAATCACAGCTTAAAAATAAAAAGGACATGCCTTAAAGCTCAATTTCAATGGATTATGAGGCACATGCGACTTCAACCACAAAGAGGTATCAGCGCACACTTGTCAGAATAACCATCAGCAAGAAAACTACAAAGAGTTAATGCTGAAGGTATTGTGGAGAAATGCATACCCTCAACTTCAAGTAGGATGTAACTTGGAAAGAGCCACGAATGAGAATAGAATGGACGTGCCCTGAAAAGGTAAACATTGAGCTACCATATGATCCAGCAGGCCCACTCCTCGCACTATAATCTGAGAAGAGAGAATTGGAAAAACACAGGCAGGCAAATCTGCTTTGCACAGTATTACAATAGCCAAGATCTGGAAGTAACCAAAAAGTCCACCAACAGATGGGTGGGCAAAGAAGAACTCCTCCATGTACAGATGGAATATTCGCTAGGGAAAAAAATGAAACAATGCCATTTGCAGCAACATAGATGAGTCTAGACGTCATCACGCCACCTGTAGTAAGTGAAAAAGCCAAAGACACATATCCTATCATATCACTATTAGGAGTTACCTAAAAATTGATACCAATGAAGATATTTCCACAGAGAAAGGCAATCACAGATTCATTAAAAAAACTTATGGTTCACCAAATAGAAAGGTATGAGGATTGGATACATTACCATATTGGGGTTAACAGAGATACACACACTGTGAAATATATATCACCAAAGACCTACGGAAGACCAGGAGCAGACTACTCAACACTGTGTCATAACCTACATGGGAAAAGGATTTGAGGAAGTATAGATACATGTATATGTGTGAAAGAACCACATCTTACACACCTAGGACAAACAAAGCATTGTAATCAAATTTGCTGTGAGAAAAAATAAAAAGTAAATTACAAGTATGAACAAGAAATAATGAGACATAAACTTAAAGGGCTTTTTCCTGGCACATTCCATTCTAATTTACAGCCTAGAACACCACTTCCATTAAGGCTCTGTTTCCCTAGTAACCAAAATTGGTAAAGGAGAAAGGCTGCCACCTTGTGGCCGTTTCCTGCAAGAGCAGGTTTAAACTCACAGCTGATGGTCACTTAACTTTCACAAGGACTCAGGGCTGTAAAGCACACCTGCCCTAAAAAATTGTGCTGAAGTAGGGAATGGACAAAAAACTTCAAAACAGGCAAATGTTTCAAGAAGTGAGTATGAAGAGGCAAGTTTCACTCACTCTCGTTTAAAAAAAAGAGGAAAATGGATAAAAGCTCAACCTCAGGAACTGTTAGACCCATGCAATCTAATCTACAAAAAGTTTCAACTTACACCAGTCGACTGACCATTAGCAAAAAGTCTACAAACAATAAATGCTGAAGGGGTTTTAGAGAACTGTGTACCCTCTACTTGCTGGTGAGACATAAAAGGGTAACAGCCAATAATGAGAACAGAAAGGAGCCGTGTTTAAAAGTAAAAATGGAGGTACCATTCAATCCAGCAGGCGCACCATTGGACCTCTCACCTGAGAAGACAAGAATCGAGAAGACACAGGCTGCAAAAGCTGCAGTGCAGCCTTATTCACAATAGCCAAGACAGTGAAGCAATCAAAATGTCCAACAACAGGTGAATGGAGAAAGAAGAAGTGGTCCATGTACACAATGGAATATTAGCCATGGAAAACAATGAACCATTGCTCTTTGAGGCACCACAAATGAGTCTGGAGATAATCACGAAACATGAGCTAAGAAGGAAAGCAAAAGACCTATATTCTATGATATCACTTATAGGCGTTATCTAATAACTGACACAAATGAACATATTTCCACAGAGAAAGACACTCACAGACTTAGAAAACAAACTCTGCTCATCTAAAAGGAAAGGTGGGGGGAATGGATAAAGTAAGATTAGTGTTACTATATGTATACAAACACATATTATATACGTATCTCAAAAAGACCGACCATATAGCAAGGGAGGTCTGTGGAACCCTCTGTAACATTTTACATGGGAAGAGGATCTGTACGTGAATAGACATATATAATGTACAACTGAACCAGATTGGGTACACCTAGGACAAACAATATTCTAAGCTTTACAACAATTAAAAAAAATTTAAAAACCAAGAAGAAATAATGAGACATAAACTTATGGGGGTTTCTCCATGCACATTCCAATGTAATTTACAACCTAGGAACACGACTTCCAGAAAGGCTCTGCTGCCCTAGTACCCAGATTTGGGAATGGAGAAATGCCGCCTTCTTGAGGCCACTTCCCACAACAGCAGCTTTAAACCCATTGCTAAAGGTCACTAAATAGTCACCAAACTTGCAGTTTGGTAAATGACACCTGCTCTCTAAAAAAATTCTGGGGTGGAAAATCGACCAAAAAATTCAAAAGAGGGCAACCTTCCAAGAAGACAATTTCAAGAGTTCTACTGTACTCCCAAATGTTTCCTTTTTTTAAGAGAAAAGAAAACGGCGGAGAAAAATGATGAGTTTTACGAATTTTCAAAACATGCAAACCCAAATGACAAAAATCTATCAGCTCACAGCAGCCAGAAGGGCCATTAGCATCAATGCTGCAAACTATAAATGCTGAAGCGATTGTGGAGAAATGCGTACCCTCGATTCTAAGGGGGACGTGGTAAGAGCCACTAATGACAACACAAACAAGGTGCTTTGAAAAGGGAAACACGGGGCTACCAGTCAATCAATCGCACCCACTGCTGGGCCTATCACCTGAGAAAATGAGAATCCAAAAGTCACAGGCTGGCAATCCTGCACTCCAACAATATTTACCAGAGCCAACACTTGGAAGCAATGAAAATGTCCATCAACTGAGGAATGCACAAAGTAGAAGTGGTCCATGTACACAGTAGAAAATTACTCCAATAAAAAATAAAAATTAAATTTAAAAATCCAACAAATTAAGGAGACATCAGCTTTTGTGGGTTTGTCCGGGCACCCTCCACTCGAATTTATAACCGAGAAACACCACAGGCCACAAGGGCTTTTCCCTAGTTACCAGGGTGGGGAACATAGATAGGCTGCCACCCTCTGGCAGTTACCTGCAAAAGCAGCTTTAAAGCCTGTGCAAACGGTCATTTCATAGGAACAAGTACTGCAGAACTGTAAATGAAACCTGCCCTCAAAATGTCTTGAGGGAGGTAATGGCCAAAACATTTCAAAATGTGACACATACTTTAAGAGAACACTTTGAAGAACTAAGGGGTAATCACAGCTTAAAAATAAAAAGGACATGCCTTAAAGCTCAATTTCAATGGATTATGAGGCACATGCGACTTCAACCACAAAGAGGTATCAGCGCACACTTGTCAGAATAACCATCAGCAAGAAAACTACAAAGAGTTAATGCTGAAGGTATTGTGGAGAAATGCATACCCTCAACTTCAAGTAGGATGTAACTTGGAAAGAGCCACGAATGAGAACAGAATGGACGTGCCCTGAAAAGGTAAACATTGAGCTACCATATGATCCAGCAGGCCCACTCCTCGCACTATAATCTGAGAAGAGAGAATTGGAAAAACACAGGCAGGCAAATCTGCTTTGCACAGTATTACAATAGCCAAGATCTGGAAGTAACCAAAAAGTCCACCAACAGATGGGTGGGCAAAGAAGAACTCCTCCATGTACAGATGGAATATTCGCTAGGGAAAAAAATGAAACAATGCCATTTGCAGCAACATAGATGAGTCTAGACGTCATCACGCCACCTGTAGTAAGTGAAAAAGCCAAAGACACATATCCTATCATATCACTATTAGGAGTTACCTAAAAATTGATACCAATGAAGATATTTCCACAGAGAAAGGCAATCACAGATTCATTAAAAAAACTTATGGTTCACCAAATAGAAAGGTATGAGGATTGGATACATTACCATATTGGGGTTAACAGAGATACACACACTGTGAAATATATATCACCAAAGACCTACGGAAGACCAGGAGCAGACTACTCAACACTGTGTCATAACCTACATGGGAAAAGGATTTGAGGAAGTATAGATACATGTATATGTGTGAAAGAACCACATCTTACACACCTAGGACAAACAAAGCATTGTAATCAAATTTGCTGTGAGAAAAAATAAAAAGTAAATTACAAGTATGAACAAGAAATAATGAGACATAAACTTAAAGGGCTTTTTCGTGGCACATTCCATTCTAATTTACAGCCTAGAACACCACTTCCATTAAGGCTCTGTTTCCCTAGTAACCAAAATTGGTAAAGGAGAAAGGCTGCCACCTTGTGGCCGTTTCCTGCAAGAGCAGGTTTAAACTCACAGCTGATGGTCACTTAACTTTCACAAGGACTCAGGGCTGTAAAGCACACCTGCCCTAAAAAATTGTGCTGAAGTAGGGAATGGACAAAAAACTTCAAAACAGGCAAATGTTTCAAGAAGTGAGTATGAAGAGGCAAGTTTCACTCACTCTCGTTTAAAAAAAAGAGGAAAATGGATAAAAGCTCAACCTCAGGAACTGTTAGACCCATGCAATCTAATCTACAAAAAGTTTCAACTTACACCAGTCGACTGACCATTAGCAAAAAGTCTACAAACAATAAATGCTGAAGGGGTTTTAGAGAACTGTGTACCCTCTACTTGCTGGTGAGACATAAAAGGGTAACAGCCAATAATGAGAACAGAAAGGAGCCGTGTTTAAAAGTAAAAATGGAGGTACCATTCAATCCAGCAGGCGCACCATTGGACCTCTCACCTGAGAAGACAAGAATCGAGAAGACACAGGCTGCAAAAGCTGCAGTGCAGCCTTATTCACAATAGCCAAGACAGTGAAGCAATCAAAATGTCCAACAACAGGTGAATGGAGAAAGAAGAAGTGGTCCATGTACACAATGGAATATTAGCCATGGAAAACAATGAACCATTGCTCTTTGAGGCACCACAAATGAGTCTGGAGATAATCACGAAACATGAGCTAAGAAGGAAAGCAAAAGACCTATATTCTATGATATCACTTATAGGCGTTATCTAATAACTGACACAAATGAACATATTTCCACAGAGAAAGACACTCACAGACTTAGAAAACAAACTCTGCTCATCTAAAAGGAAAGGTGGGGGGAATGGATAAAGTAAGATTAGTGTTACTATATGTATACAAACACATATTATATACGTATCTCAAAAAGACCGACCATATAGCAAGGGAGGTCTGTGGAACCCTCTGTAACATTTTACATGGGAAGAGGATCTGTACGTGAATAGACATATATAATGTACAACTGAACCAGATTGGGTACACCTAGGACAAACAATATTCTAAGCTTTACAACAATTAAAAAAAATTTAAAAACCAAGAAGAAATAATGAGACATAAACTTATGGGGGTTTCTCCATGCACATTCCAATGTAATTTACAACCTAGGAACACGACTTCCAGAAAGGCTCTGCTGCCCTAGTACCCAGATTTGGGAATGGAGAAATGCCGCCTTCTTGAGGCCACTTCCCACAACAGCAGCTTTAAACCCATTGCTAAAGGTCACTAAATAGTCACCAAACTTGCAGTTTGGTAAATGACACCTGCTCTCTAAAAAAATTCTGGGGTGGAAAATCGACCAAAAAATTCAAAAGAGGGCAACCTTCCAAGAAGACAATTTCAAGAGTTCTACTGTACTCCCAAATGTTTCCTTTTTTTAAGAGAAAAGAAAACGGCGGAGAAAAATGATGAGTTTTACGAATTTTCAAAACATGCAAACCCAAATGACAAAAATCTATCAGCTCACAGCAGCCAGAAGGGCCATTAGCATCAATGCTGCAAACTATAAATGCTGAAGCGATTGTGGAGAAATGCGTACCCTCGATTCTAAGGGGGACGTGGTAAGAGCCACTAATGACAACACAAACAAGGTGCTTTGAAAAGGGAAACACGGGGCTACCAGTCAATCAATCGCACCCACTGCTGGGCCTATCACCTGAGAAAATGAGAATCCAAAAGTCACAGGCTGGCAATCCTGCACTCCAACAATATTTACCAGAGCCAACACTTGGAAGCAATGAAAATGTCCATCAACTGAGGAATGCACAAAGTAGAAGTGGTCCATGTACACAGTAGAAAATTACTCCAATAAAAAATAAAAATTAAATTTAAAAATCCAACAAATTAAGGAGACATCAGCTTTTGTGGGTTTGTCCGGGCACCCTCCACTCGAATTTATAACCGAGAAACACCACAGGCCACAAGGGCTTTTCCCTAGTTACCAGGGTGGGGAACATAGATAGGCTGCCACCCTCTGGCAGTTACCTGCAAAAGCAGCTTTAAAGCCTGTGCAAACGGTCATTTCATAGGAACAAGTACTGCAGAACTGTAAATGAAACCTGCCCTCAAAATGTCTTGAGGGAGGTAATGGCCAAAACATTTCAAAATGTGACACATACTTTAAGAGAACACTTTGAAGAACTAAGGGGTAATCACAGCTTAAAAATAAAAAGGACATGCCTTAAAGCTCAATTTCAATGGATTATGAGGCACATGCGACTTCAACCACAAAGAGGTATCAGCGCACACTTGTCAGAATAACCATCAGCAAGAAAACTACAAAGAGTTAATGCTGAAGGTATTGTGGAGAAATGCATACCCTCAACTTCAAGTAGGATGTAACTTGGAAAGAGCCACGAATGAGAACAGAATGGACGTGCCCTGAAAAGGTAAACATTGAGCTACCATATGATCCAGCAGGCCCACTCCTCGCACTATAATCTGAGAAGAGAGAATTGGAAAAACACAGGCAGGCAAATCTGCTTTGCACAGTATTACAATAGCCAAGATCTGGAAGTAACCAAAAAGTCCACCAACAGATGGGTGGGCAAAGAAGAACTCCTCCATGTACAGATGGAATATTCGCTAGGGAAAAAAATGAAACAATGCCATTTGCAGCAACATAGATGAGTCTAGACGTCATCACGCCACCTGTAGTAAGTGAAAAAGCCAAAGACACATATCCTATCATATCACTATTAGGAGTTACCTAAAAATTGATACCAATGAAGATATTTCCACAGAGAAAGGCAATCACAGATTCATTAAAAAAACTTATGGTTCACCAAATAGAAAGGTATGAGGATTGGATACATTACCATATTGGGGTTAACAGAGATACACACACTGTGAAATATATATCACCAAAGACCTACGGAAGACCAGGAGCAGACTACTCAACACTGTGTCATAACCTACATGGGAAAAGGATTTGAGGAAGTATAGATACATGTATATGTGTGAAAGAACCACATCTTACACACCTAGGACAAACAAAGCATTGTAATCAAATTTGCTGTGAGAAAAAATAAAAAGTAAATTACAAGTATGAACAAGAAATAATGAGACATAAACTTAAAGGGCTTTTTCCTGGCACATTCCATTCTAATTTACAGCCTAGAACACCACTTCCATTAAGGCTCTGTTTCCCTAGTAACCAAAATTGGTAAAGGAGAAAGGCTGCCACCTTGTGGCCGTTTCCTGCAAGAGCAGGTTTAAACTCACAGCTGATGGTCACTTAACTTTCACAAGGACTCAGGGCTGTAAAGCACACCTGCCCTAAAAAATTGTGCTGAAGTAGGGAATGGACAAAAAACTTCAAAACAGGCAAATGTTTCAAGAAGTGAGTATGAAGAGGCAAGTTTCACTCACTCTCGTTTAAAAAAAAGAGGAAAATGGATAAAAGCTCAACCTCAGGAACTGTTAGACCCATGCAATCTAATCTACAAAAAGTTTCAACTTACACCAGTCGACTGACCATTAGCAAAAAGTCTACAAACAATAAATGCTGAAGGGGTTTTAGAGAACTGTGTACCCTCTACTTGCTGGTGAGACATAAAAGGGTAACAGCCAATAATGAGAACAGAAAGGAGCCGTGTTTAAAAGTAAAAATGGAGGTACCATTCAATCCAGCAGGCGCACCATTGGACCTCTCACCTGAGAAGACAAGAATCGAGAAGACACAGGCTGCAAAAGCTGCAGTGCAGCCTTATTCACAATAGCCAAGACAGTGAAGCAATCAAAATGTCCAACAACAGGTGAATGGAGAAAGAAGAAGTGGTCCATGTACACAATGGAATATTAGCCATGGAAAACAATGAACCATTGCTCTTTGAGGCACCACAAATGAGTCTGGAGATAATCACGAAACATGAGCTAAGAAGGAAAGCAAAAGACCTATATTCTATGATATCACTTATAGGCGTTATCTAATAACTGACACAAATGAACATATTTCCACAGAGAAAGACACTCACAGACTTAGAAAACAAACTCTGCTCATCTAAAAGGAAAGGTGGGGGGAATGGATAAAGTAAGATTAGTGTTACTATATGTATACAAACACATATTATATACGTATCTCAAAAAGACCGACCATATAGCAAGGGAGGTCTGTGGAACCCTCTGTAACATTTTACATGGGAAGAGGATCTGTACGTGAATAGACATATATAATGTACAACTGAACCAGATTGGGTACACCTAGGACAAACAATATTCTAAGCTTTACAACAATTAAAAAAAATTTAAAAACCAAGAAGAAATAATGAGACATAAACTTATGGGGGTTTCTCCATGCACATTCCAATGTAATTTACAACCTAGGAACACGACTTCCAGAAAGGCTCTGCTGCCCTAGTACCCAGATTTGGGAATGGAGAAATGCCGCCTTCTTGAGGCCACTTCCCACAACAGCAGCTTTAAACCCATTGCTAAAGGTCACTAAATAGTCACCAAACTTGCAGTTTGGTAAATGACACCTGCTCTCTAAAAAAATTCTGGGGTGGAAAATCGACCAAAAAATTCAAAAGAGGGCAACCTTCCAAGAAGACAATTTCAAGAGTTCTACTGTACTCCCAAATGTTTCCTTTTTTTAAGAGAAAAGAAAACGGCGGAGAAAAATGATGAGTTTTACGAATTTTCAAAACATGCAAACCCAAATGACAAAAATCTATCAGCTCACAGCAGCCAGAAGGGCCATTAGCATCAATGCTGCAAACTATAAATGCTGAAGCGATTGTGGAGAAATGCGTACCCTCGATTCTAAGGGGGACGTGGTAAGAGCCACTAATGACAACACAAACAAGGTGCTTTGAAAAGGGAAACACGGGGCTACCAGTCAATCAATCGCACCCACTGCTGGGCCTATCACCTGAGAAAATGAGAATCCAAAAGTCACAGGCTGGCAATCCTGCACTCCAACAATATTTACCAGAGCCAACACTTGGAAGCAATGAAAATGTCCATCAACTGAGGAATGCACAAAGTAGAAGTGGTCCATGTACACAGTAGAAAATTACTCCAATAAAAAATAAAAATTAAATTTAAAAATCCAACAAATTAAGGAGACATCAGCTTTTGTGGGTTTGTCCGGGCACCCTCCACTCGAATTTATAACCGAGAAACACCACAGGCCACAAGGGCTTTTCCCTAGTTACCAGGGTGGGGAACATAGATAGGCTGCCACCCTCTGGCAGTTACCTGCAAAAGCAGCTTTAAAGCCTGTGCAAACGGTCATTTCATAGGAACAAGTACTGCAGAACTGTAAATGAAACCTGCCCTCAAAATGTCTTGAGGGAGGTAATGGCCAAAACATTTCAAAATGTGACACATACTTTAAGAGAACACTTTGAAGAACTAAGGGGTAATCACAGCTTAAAAATAAAAAGGACATGCCTTAAAGCTCAATTTCAATGGATTATGAGGCACATGCGACTTCAACCACAAAGAGGTATCAGCGCACACTTGTCAGAATAACCATCAGCAAGAAAACTACAAAGAGTTAATGCTGAAGGTATTGTGGAGAAATGCATACCCTCAACTTCAAGTAGGATGTAACTTGGAAAGAGCCACGAATGAGAACAGAATGGACGTGCCCTGAAAAGGTAAACATTGAGCTACCATATGATCCAGCAGGCCCACTCCTCGCACTATAATCTGAGAAGAGAGAATTGGAAAAACACAGGCAGGCAAATCTGCTTTGCACAGTATTACAATAGCCAAGATCTGGAAGTAACCAAAAAGTCCACCAACAGATGGGTGGGCAAAGAAGAACTCCTCCATGTACAGATGGAATATTCGCTAGGGAAAAAAATGAAACAATGCCATTTGCAGCAACATAGATGAGTCTAGACGTCATCACGCCACCTGTAGTAAGTGAAAAAGCCAAAGACACATATCCTATCATATCACTATTAGGAGTTACCTAAAAATTGATACCAATGAAGATATTTCCACAGAGAAAGGCAATCACAGATTCATTAAAAAAACTTATGGTTCACCAAATAGAAAGGTATGAGGATTGGATACATTACCATATTGGGGTTAACAGAGATACACACACTGTGAAATATATATCACCAAAGACCTACGGAAGACCAGGAGCAGACTACTCAACACTGTGTCATAACCTACATGGGAAAAGGATTTGAGGAAGTATAGATACATGTATATGTGTGAAAGAACCACATCTTACACACCTAGGACAAACAAAGCATTGTAATCAAATTTGCTGTGAGAAAAAATAAAAAGTAAATTACAAGTATGAACAAGAAATAATGAGACATAAACTTAAAGGGCTTTTTCCTGGCACATTCCATTCTAATTTACAGCCTAGAACACCACTTCCATTAAGGCTCTGTTTCCCTAGTAACCAAAATTGGTAAAGGAGAAAGGCTGCCACCTTGTGGCCGTTTCCTGCAAGAGCAGGTTTAAACTCACAGCTGATGGTCACTTAACTTTCACAAGGACTCAGGGCTGTAAAGCACACCTGCCCTAAAAAATTGTGCTGAAGTAGGGAATGGACAAAAAACTTCAAAACAGGCAAATGTTTCAAGAAGTGAGTATGAAGAGGCAAGTTTCACTCACTCTCGTTTAAAAAAAAGAGGAAAATGGATAAAAGCTCAACCTCAGGAACTGTTAGACCCATGCAATCTAATCTACAAAAAGTTTCAACTTACACCAGTCGACTGACCATTAGCAAAAAGTCTACAAACAATAAATGCTGAAGGGGTTTTAGAGAACTGTGTACCCTCTACTTGCTGGTGAGACATAAAAGGGTAACAGCCAATAATGAGAACAGAAAGGAGCCGTGTTTAAAAGTAAAAATGGAGGTACCATTCAATCCAGCAGGCGCACCATTGGACCTCTCACCTGAGAAGACAAGAATCGAGAAGACACAGGCTGCAAAAGCTGCAGTGCAGCCTTATTCACAATAGCCAAGACAGTGAAGCAATCAAAATGTCCAACAACAGGTGAATGGAGAAAGAAGAAGTGGTCCATGTACACAATGGAATATTAGCCATGGAAAACAATGAACCATTGCTCTTTGAGGCACCACAAATGAGTCTGGAGATAATCACGAAACATGAGCTAAGAAGGAAAGCAAAAGACCTATATTCTATGATATCACTTATAGGCGTTATCTAATAACTGACACAAATGAACATATTTCCACAGAGAAAGACACTCACAGACTTAGAAAACAAACTCTGCTCATCTAAAAGGAAAGGTGGGGGGAATGGATAAAGTAAGATTAGTGTTACTATATGTATACAAACACATATTATATACGTATCTCAAAAAGACCGACCATATAGCAAGGGAGGTCTGTGGAACCCTCTGTAACATTTTACATGGGAAGAGGATCTGTACGTGAATAGACATATATAATGTACAACTGAACCAGATTGGGTACACCTAGGACAAACAATATTCTAAGCTTTACAACAATTAAAAAAAATTTAAAAACCAAGAAGAAATAATGAGACATAAACTTATGGGGGTTTCTCCATGCACATTCCAATGTAATTTACAACCTAGGAACACGACTTCCAGAAAGGCTCTGCTGCCCTAGTACCCAGATTTGGGAATGGAGAAATGCCGCCTTCTTGAGGCCACTTCCCACAACAGCAGCTTTAAACCCATTGCTAAAGGTCACTAAATAGTCACCAAACTTGCAGTTTGGTAAATGACACCTGCTCTCTAAAAAAATTCTGGGGTGGAAAATCGACCAAAAAATTCAAAAGAGGGCAACCTTCCAAGAAGACAATTTCAAGAGTTCTACTGTACTCCCAAATGTTTCCTTTTTTTAAGAGAAAAGAAAACGGCGGAGAAAAATGATGAGTTTTACGAATTTTCAAAACATGCAAACCCAAATGACAAAAATCTATCAGCTCACAGCAGCCAGAAGGGCCATTAGCATCAATGCTGCAAACTATAAATGCTGAAGCGATTGTGGAGAAATGCGTACCCTCGATTCTAAGGGGGACGTGGTAAGAGCCACTAATGACAACACAAACAAGGTGCTTTGAAAAGGGAAACACGGGGCTACCAGTCAATCAATCGCACCCACTGCTGGGCCTATCACCTGAGAAAATGAGAATCCAAAAGTCACAGGCTGGCAATCCTGCACTCCAACAATATTTACCAGAGCCAACACTTGGAAGCAATGAAAATGTCCATCAACTGAGGAATGCACAAAGTAGAAGTGGTCCATGTACACAGTAGAAAATTACTCCAATAAAAAATAAAAATTAAATTTAAAAATCCAACAAATTAAGGAGACATCAGCTTTTGTGGGTTTGTCCGGGCACCCTCCACTCGAATTTATAACCGAGAAACACCACAGGCCACAAGGGCTTTTCCCTAGTTACCAGGGTGGGGAACATAGATAGGCTGCCACCCTCTGGCAGTTACCTGCAAAAGCAGCTTTAAAGCCTGTGCAAACGGTCATTTCATAGGAACAAGTACTGCAGAACTGTAAATGAAACCTGCCCTCAAAATGTCTTGAGGGAGGTAATGGCCAAAACATTTCAAAATGTGACACATACTTTAAGAGAACACTTTGAAGAACTAAGGGGTAATCACAGCTTAAAAATAAAAAGGACATGCCTTAAAGCTCAATTTCAATGGATTATGAGGCACATGCGACTTCAACCACAAAG
Source organism: Balaenoptera borealis (assembly GCF_965194805.1). Taxonomy (NCBI): domain Eukaryota; kingdom Metazoa; phylum Chordata; class Mammalia; order Artiodactyla; family Balaenopteridae; genus Balaenoptera; species Balaenoptera borealis. The sequence continues at coordinate 14,612 of NW_028123483.1, read as the reverse complement.
AGGTATCAGCGCACACTTGTCAGAATAACCATCAGCAAGAAAACTACAAAGAGTTAATGCTGAAGGTATTGTGGAGAAATGCATACCCTCAACTTCAAGTAGGATGTAACTTGGAAAGAGCCACGAATGAGAACAGAATGGACGTGCCCTGAAAAGGTAAACATTGAGCTACCATATGATCCAGCAGGCCCACTCCTCGCACTATAATCTGAGAAGAGAGAATTGGAAAAACACAGGCAGGCAAATCTGCTTTGCACAGTATTACAATAGCCAAGATCTGGAAGTAACCAAAAAGTCCACCAACAGATGGGTGGGCAAAGAAGAACTCCTCCATGTACAGATGGAATATTCGCTAGGGAAAAAAATGAAACAATGCCATTTGCAGCAACATAGATGAGTCTAGACGTCATCACGCCACCTGTAGTAAGTGAAAAAGCCAAAGACACATATCCTATCATATCACTATTAGGAGTTACCTAAAAATTGATACCAATGAAGATATTTCCACAGAGAAAGGCAATCACAGATTCATTAAAAAAACTTATGGTTCACCAAATAGAAAGGTATGAGGATTGGATACATTACCATATTGGGGTTAACAGAGATACACACACTGTGAAATATATATCACCAAAGACCTACGGAAGACCAGGAGCAGACTACTCAACACTGTGTCATAACCTACATGGGAAAAGGATTTGAGGAAGTATAGATACATGTATATGTGTGAAAGAACCACATCTTACACACCTAGGACAAACAAAGCATTGTAATCAAATTTGCTGTGAGAAAAAATAAAAAGTAAATTACAAGTATGAACAAGAAATAATGAGACATAAACTTAAAGGGCTTTTTCCTGGCACATTCCATTCTAATTTACAGCCTAGAACACCACTTCCATTAAGGCTCTGTTTCCCTAGTAACCAAAATTGGTAAAGGAGAAAGGCTGCCACCTTGTGGCCGTTTCCTGCAAGAGCAGGTTTAAACTCACAGCTGATGGTCACTTAACTTTCACAAGGACTCAGGGCTGTAAAGCACACCTGCCCTAAAAAATTGTGCTGAAGTAGGGAATGGACAAAAAACTTCAAAACAGGCAAATGTTTCAAGAAGTGAGTATGAAGAGGCAAGTTTCACTCACTCTCGTTTAAAAAAAAGAGGAAAATGGATAAAAGCTCAACCTCAGGAACTGTTAGACCCATGCAATCTAATCTACAAAAAGTTTCAACTTACACCAGTCGACTGACCATTAGCAAAAAGTCTACAAACAATAAATGCTGAAGGGGTTTTAGAGAACTGTGTACCCTCTACTTGCTGGTGAGACATAAAAGGGTAACAGCCAATAATGAGAACAGAAAGGAGCCGTGTTTAAAAGTAAAAATGGAGGTACCATTCAATCCAGCAGGCGCACCATTGGACCTCTCACCTGAGAAGACAAGAATCGAGAAGACACAGGCTGCAAAAGCTGCAGTGCAGCCTTATTCACAATAGCCAAGACAGTGAAGCAATCAAAATGTCCAACAACAGGTGAATGGAGAAAGAAGAAGTGGTCCATGTACACAATGGAATATTAGCCATGGAAAACAATGAACCATTGCTCTTTGAGGCACCACAAATGAGTCTGGAGATAATCACGAAACATGAGCTAAGAAGGAAAGCAAAAGACCTATATTCTATGATATCACTTATAGGCGTTATCTAATAACTGACACAAATGAACATATTTTCCACAGAGAAAGACACTCACAGACTTAGAAAACAAACTCTGCTCATCTAAAAGGAAAGGTGGGGGGAATGGATAAAGTAAGATTAGTGTTACTATATGTATACAAACACATATTATATACGTATCTCAAAAAGACCGACCATATAGCAAGGGAGGTCTGTGGAACCCTCTGTAACATTTTACATGGGAAGAGGATCTGTACGTGAATAGACATATATAATGTACAACTGAACCAGATTGGGTACACCTAGGACAAACAATATTCTAAGCTTTACAACAATTAAAAAAAATTTAAAAACCAAGAAGAAATAATGAGACATAAACTTATGGGGGTTTCTCCATGCACATTCCAATGTAATTTACAACCTAGGAACACGACTTCCAGAAAGGCTCTGCTGCCCTAGTACCCAGATTTGGGAATGGAGAAATGCCGCCTTCTTGAGGCCACTTCCCACAACAGCAGCTTTAAACCCATTGCTAAAGGTCACTAAATAGTCACCAAACTTGCAGTTTGGTAAATGACACCTGCTCTCTAAAAAAATTCTGGGGTGGAAAATCGACCAAAAAATTCAAAAGAGGGCAACCTTCCAAGAAGACAATTTCAAGAGTTCTACTGTACTCCCAAATGTTTCCTTTTTTTAAGAGAAAAGAAAACGGCGGAGAAAAATGATGAGTTTTACGAATTTTCAAAACATGCAAACCCAAATGACAAAAATCTATCAGCTCACAGCAGCCAGAAGGGCCATTAGCATCAATGCTGCAAACTATAAATGCTGAAGCGATTGTGGAGAAATGCGTACCCTCGATTCTAAGGGGGACGTGGTAAGAGCCACTAATGACAACACAAACAAGGTGCTTTGAAAAGGGAAACACGGGGCTACCAGTCAATCAATCGCACCCACTGCTGGGCCTATCACCTGAGAAAATGAGAATCCAAAAGTCACAGGCTGGCAATCCTGCACTCCAACAATATTTACCAGAGCCAACACTTGGAAGCAATGAAAATGTCCATCAACTGAGGAATGCACAAAGTAGAAGTGGTCCATGTACACAGTAGAAAATTACTCCAATAAAAAATAAAAATTAAATTTAAAAATCCAACAAATTAAGGAGACATCAGCTTTTGTGGGTTTGTCCGGGCACCCTCCACTCGAATTTATAACCGAGAAACACCACAGGCCACAAGGGCTTTTCCCTAGTTACCAGGGTGGGGAACATAGATAGGCTGCCACCCTCTGGCAGTTACCTGCAAAAGCAGCTTTAAAGCCTGTGCAAACGGTCATTTCATAGGAACAAGTACTGCAGAACTGTAAATGAAACCTGCCCTCAAAATGTCTTGAGGGAGGTAATGGCCAAAACATTTCAAAATGTGACACATACTTTAAGAGAACACTTTGAAGAACTAAGGGGTAATCACAGCTTAAAAATAAAAAGGACATGCCTTAAAGCTCAATTTCAATGGATTATGAGGCACATGCGACTTCAACCACAAAGAGGTATCAGCGCACACTTGTCAGAATAACCATCAGCAAGAAAACTACAAAGAGTTAATGCTGAAGGTATTGTGGAGAAATGCATACCCTCAACTTCAAGTAGGATGTAACTTGGAAAGAGCCACGAATGAGAACAGAATGGACGTGCCCTGAAAAGGTAAACATTGAGCTACCATATGATCCAGCAGGCCCACTCCTCGCACTATAATCTGAGAAGAGAGAATTGGAAAAACACAGGCAGGCAAATCTGCTTTGCACAGTATTACAATAGCCAAGATCTGGAAGTAACCAAAAAGTCCACCAACAGATGGGTGGGCAAAGAAGAACTCCTCATGTACAGATGGAATATTCGCTAGGGAAAAAAATGAAACAATGCCATTTGCAGCAACATAGATGAGTCTAGACGTCATCACGCCACCTGTAGTAAGTGAAAAAGCCAAAGACACATATCCTATCATATCACTATTAGGAGTTACCTAAAAATTGATACCAATGAAGATATTTCCACAGAGAAAGGCAATCACAGATTCATTAAAAAAACTTATGGTTCACCAAATAGAAAGGTATGAGGATTGGATACATTACCATATTGGGGTTAACAGAGATACACACACTGTGAAATATATATCACCAAAGACCTACGGAAGACCAGGAGCAGACTACTCAACACTGTGTCATAACCTACATGGGAAAAGGATTTGAGGAAGTATAGATACATGTATATGTGTGAAAGAACCACATCTTACACACCTAGGACAAACAAAGCATTGTAATCAAATTTGCTGTGAGAAAAAATAAAAAGTAAATTACAAGTATGAACAAGAAATAATGAGACATAAACTTAAAGGGCTTTTTCCTGGCACATTCCATTCTAATTTACAGCCTAGAACACCACTTCCATTAAGGCTCTGTTTCCCTAGTAACCAAAATTGGTAAAGGAGAAAGGCTGCCACCTTGTGGCCGTTTCCTGCAAGAGCAGGTTTAAACTCACAGCTGATGGTCACTTAACTTTCACAAGGACTCAGGGCTGTAAAGCACACCTGCCCTAAAAAATTGTGCTGAAGTAGGGAATGGACAAAAAACTTCAAAACAGGCAAATGTTTCAAGAAGTGAGTATGAAGAGGCAAGTTTCACTCACTCTCGTTTAAAAAAAAGAGGAAAATGGATAAAAGCTCAACCTCAGGAACTGTTAGACCCATGCAATCTAATCTACAAAAAGTTTCAACTTACACCAGTCGACTGACCATTAGCAAAAAGTCTACAAACAATAAATGCTGAAGGGGTTTTAGAGAACTGTGTACCCTCTACTTGCTGGTGAGACATAAAAGGGTAACAGCCAATAATGAGAACAGAAAGGAGCCGTGTTTAAAAGTAAAAATGGAGGTACCATTCAATCCAGCAGGCGCACCATTGGACCTCTCACCTGAGAAGACAAGAATCGAGAAGACACAGGCTGCAAAAGCTGCAGTGCAGCCTTATTCACAATAGCCAAGACAGTGAAGCAATCAAAATGTCCAACAACAGGTGAATGGAGAAAGAAGAAGTGGTCCATGTACACAATGGAATATTAGCCATGGAAAACAATGAACCATTGCTCTTTGAGGCACCACAAATGAGTCTGGAGATAATCACGAAACATGAGCTAAGAAGGAAAGCAAAAGACCTATATTCTATGATATCACTTATAGGCGTTATCTAATAACTGACACAAATGAACATATTTCCACAGAGAAAGACACTCACAGACTTAGAAAACAAACTCTGCTCATCTAAAAGGAAAGGTGGGGGGAATGGATAAAGTAAGATTAGTGTTACTATATGTATACAAACACATATTATATACGTATCTCAAAAAGACCGACCATATAGCAAGGGAGGTCTGTGGAACCCTCTGTAACATTTTACATGGGAAGAGGATCTGTACGTGAATAGACATATATAATGTACAACTGAACCAGATTGGGTACACCTAGGACAAACAATATTCTAAGCTTTACAACAATTAAAAAAAATTTAAAAACCAAGAAGAAATAATGAGACATAAACTTATGGGGGTTTCTCCATGCACATTCCAATGTAATTTACAACCTAGGAACACGACTTCCAGAAAGGCTCTGCTGCCCTAGTACCCAGATTTGGGAATGGAGAAATGCCGCCTTCTTGAGGCCACTTCCCACAACAGCAGCTTTAAACCCATTGCTAAAGGTCACTAAATAGTCACCAAACTTGCAGTTTGGTAAATGACACCTGCTCTCTAAAAAAATTCTGGGGTGGAAAATCGACCAAAAAATTCAAAAGAGGGCAACCTTCCAAGAAGACAATTTCAAGAGTTCTACTGTACTCCCAAATGTTTCCTTTTTTTAAGAGAAAAGAAAACGGCGGAGAAAAATGATGAGTTTTACGAATTTTCAAAACATGCAAACCCAAATGACAAAAATCTATCAGCTCACAGCAGCCAGAAGGGCCATTAGCATCAATGCTGCAAACTATAAATGCTGAAGCGATTGTGGAGAAATGCGTACCCTCGATTCTAAGGGGGACGTGGTAAGAGCCACTAATGACAACACAAACAAGGTGCTTTGAAAAGGGAAACACGGGGCTACCAGTCAATCAATCGCACCCACTGCTGGGCCTATCACCTGAGAAAATGAGAATCCAAAAGTCACAGGCTGGCAATCCTGCACTCCAACAATATTTACCAGAGCCAACACTTGGAAGCAATGAAAATGTCCATCAACTGAGGAATGCACAAAGTAGAAGTGGTCCATGTACACAGTAGAAAATTACTCCAATAAAAAATAAAAATTAAATTTAAAAATCCAACAAATTAAGGAGACATCAGCTTTTGTGGGTTTGTCCGGGCACCCTCCACTCGAATTTATAACCGAGAAACACCACAGGCCACAAGGGCTTTTCCCTAGTTACCAGGGTGGGGAACATAGATAGGCTGCCACCCTCTGGCAGTTACCTGCAAAAGCAGCTTTAAAGCCTGTGCAAACGGTCATTTCATAGGAACAAGTACTGCAGAACTGTAAATGAAACCTGCCCTCAAAATGTCTTGAGGGAGGTAATGGCCAAAACATTTCAAAATGTGACACATACTTTAAGAGAACACTTTGAAGAACTAAGGGGTAATCACAGCTTAAAAATAAAAAGGACATGCCTTAAAGCTCAATTTCAATGGATTATGAGGCACATGCGACTTCAACCACAAAGAGGTATCAGCGCACACTTGTCAGAATAACCATCAGCAAGAAAACTACAAAGAGTTAATGCTGAAGGTATTGTGGAGAAATGCATACCCTCAACTTCAAGTAGGATGTAACTTGGAAAGAGCCACGAATGAGAACAGAATGGACGTGCCCTGAAAAGGTAAACATTGAGCTACCATATGATCAGCAGGCCCACTCCTCGCACTATAATCTGAGAAGAGAGAATTGGAAAAACACAGGCAGGCAAATCTGCTTTGCACAGTATTACAATAGCCAAGATCTGGAAGTAACCAAAAAGTCCACCAACAGATGGGTGGGCAAAGAAGAACTCCTCCATGTACAGATGGAATATTCGCTAGGGAAAAAAATGAAACAATGCCATTTGCAGCAACATAGATGAGTCTAGACGTCATCACGCCACCTGTAGTAAGTGAAAAAGCCAAAGACACATATCCTATCATATCACTATTAGGAGTTACCTAAAAATTGATACCAATGAAGATATTTCCACAGAGAAAGGCAATCACAGATTCATTAAAAAAACTTATGGTTCACCAAATAGAAAGGTATGAGGATTGGATACATTACCATATTGGGGTTAACAGAGATACACACACTGTGAAATATATATCACCAAAGACCTACGGAAGACCAGGAGCAGACTACTCAACACTGTGTCATAACCTACATGGGAAAAGGATTTGAGGAAGTATAGATACATGTATATGTGTGAAAGAACCACATCTTACACACCTAGGACAAACAAAGCATTGTAATCAAATTTGCTGTGAGAAAAAATAAAAAGTAAATTACAAGTATGAACAAGAAATAATGAGACATAAACTTAAAGGGCTTTTTCCTGGCACATTCCATTCTAATTTACAGCCTAGAACACCACTTCCATTAAGGCTCTGTTTCCCTAGTAACCAAAATTGGTAAAGGAGAAAGGCTGCCACCTTGTGGCCGTTTCCTGCAAGAGCAGGTTAAACTCACAGCTGATGGTCACTTAACTTTCACAAGGACTCAGGGCTGTAAAGCACACCTGCCCTAAAAAATTGTGCTGAAGTAGGGAATGGACAAAAAACTTCAAAACAGGCAAATGTTTCAAGAAGTGAGTATGAAGAGGCAAGTTTCACTCACTCTCGTTTAAAAAAAAGAGGAAAATGGATAAAAGCTCAACCTCAGGAACTGTTAGACCCATGCAATCTAATCTACAAAAAGTTTCAACTTACACCAGTCGACTGACCATTAGCAAAAAGTCTACAAACAATAAATGCTGAAGGGGTTTTAGAGAACTGTGTACCCTCTACTTGCTGGTGAGACATAAAAGGGTAACAGCCAATAATGAGAACAGAAAGGAGCCGTGTTTAAAAGTAAAAATGGAGGTACCATTCAATCCAGCAGGCGCACCATTGGACCTCTCACCTGAGAAGACAAGAATCGAGAAGACACAGGCTGCAAAAGCTGCAGTGCAGCCTTATTCACAATAGCCAAGACAGTGAAGCAATCAAAATGTCCAACAACAGGTGAATGGAGAAAGAAGAAGTGGTCCATGTACACAATGGAATATTAGCCATGGAAAACAATGAACCATTGCTCTTTGAGGCACCACAAATGAGTCTGGAGATAATCACGAAACATGAGCTAAGAAGGAAAGCAAAAGACCTATATTCTATGATATCACTTATAGGCGTTATCTAATAACTGACACAAATGAACATATTTCCACAGAGAAAGACACTCACAGACTTAGAAAACAAACTCTGCTCATCTAAAAGGAAAGGTGGGGGGAATGGATAAAGTAAGATTAGTGTTACTATATGTATACAAACACATATTATATACGTATCTCAAAAAGACCGACCATATAGCAAGGGAGGTCTGTGGAACCCTCTGTAACATTTTACATGGGAAGAGGATCTGTACGTGAATAGACATATATAATGTACAACTGAACCAGATTGGGTACACCTAGGACAAACAATATTCTAAGCTTTACAACAATTAAAAAAAATTTAAAAACCAAGAAGAAATAATGAGACATAAACTTATGGGGGTTTCTCCATGCACATTCCAATGTAATTTACAACCTAGGAACACGACTTCCAGAAAGGCTCTGCTGCCCTAGTACCCAGATTTGGGAATGGAGAAATGCCGCCTTCTTGAGGCCACTTCCCACAACAGCAGCTTTAAACCCATTGCTAAAGGTCACTAAATAGTCACCAAACTTGCAGTTTGGTAAATGACACCTGCTCTCTAAAAAAATTCTGGGGTGGAAAATCGACCAAAAAATTCAAAAGAGGGCAACCTTCCAAGAAGACAATTTCAAGAGTTCTACTGTACTCCCAAATGTTTCCTTTTTTTAAGAGAAAAGAAAACGGCGGAGAAAAATGATGAGTTTTACGAATTTTCAAAACATGCAAACCCAAATGACAAAAATCTATCAGCTCACAGCAGCCAGAAGGGCCATTAGCATCAATGCTGCAAACTATAAATGCTGAAGCGATTGTGGAGAAATGCGTACCCTCGATTCTAAGGGGGACGTGGTAAGAGCCACTAATGACAACACAAACAAGGTGCTTTGAAAAGGGAAACACGGGGCTACCAGTCAATCAATCGCACCCACTGCTGGGCCTATCACCTGAGAAAATGAGAATCCAAAAGTCACAGGCTGGCAATCCTGCACTCCAACAATATTTACCAGAGCCAACACTTGGAAGCAATGAAAATGTCCATCAACTGAGGAATGCACAAAGTAGAAGTGGTCCATGTACACAGTAGAAAATTACTCCAATAAAAAATAAAAATTAAATTTAAAAATCCAACAAATTAAGGAGACATCAGCTTTTGTGGGTTTGTCCGGGCACCCTCCACTCGAATTTATAACCGAGAAACACCACAGGCCACAAGGGCTTTTCCCTAGTTACCAGGGTGGGGAACATAGATAGGCTGCCACCCTCTGGCAGTTACCTGCAAAAGCAGCTTTAAAGCCTGTGCAAACGGTCATTTCATAGGAACAAGTACTGCAGAACTGTAAATGAAACCTGCCCTCAAAATGTCTTGAGGGAGGTAATGGCCAAAACATTTCAAAATGTGACACATACTTTAAGAGAACACTTTGAAGAAACTAAGGGGTAATCACAGCTTAAAAATAAAAAGGACATGCCTTAAAGCTCAATTTCAATGGATTATGAGGCACATGCGACTTCAACCACAAGAGGTATCAGCGCACACTTGTCAGAATAACCATCAGCAAGAAAACTACAAAGAGTTAATGCTGAAGGTATTGTGGAGAAATGCATACCCTCAACTTCAAGTAGGATGTAACTTGGAAAGAGCCACGAATGAGAACAGAATGGACGTGCCCTGAAAAGGTAAACATTGAGCTACCATATGATCCAGCAGGCCCACTCCTCGCACTATAATCTGAGAAGAGAGAATTGGAAAAACACAGGCAGGCAAATCTGCTTTGCACAGTATTACAATAGCCAAGATCTGGAAGTAACCAAAAAGTCCACCAACAGATGGGTGGGCAAAGAAGAACTCCTCCATGTACAGATGGAATATTCGCTAGGGAAAAAAATGAAACAATGCCATTTGCAGCAACATAGATGAGTCTAGACGTCATCACGCCACCTGTAGTAAGTGAAAAAGCCAAAGACACATATCCTATCATATCACTATTAGGAGTTACCTAAAAATTGATACCAATGAAGATATTTCCACAGAGAAAGGCAATCACAGATTCATTAAAAAAACTTATGGTTCACCAAATAGAAAGGTATGAGGATTGGATACATTACCATATTGGGGTTAACAGAGATACACACACTGTGAAATATATATCACCAAAGACCTACGGAAGACCAGGAGCAGACTACTCAACACTGTGTCATAACCTACATGGGAAAAGGATTTGAGGAAGTATAGATACATGTATATGTGTGAAAGAACCACATCTTACACACCTAGGACAAACAAAGCATTGTAATCAAATTTGCTGTGAGAAAAAATAAAAAGTAAATTACAAGTATGAACAAGAAATAATGAGACATAAACTTAAAGGGCTTTTTCCTGGCACATTCCATTCTAATTTACAGCCTAGAACACCACTTCCATTAAGGCTCTGTTTCCCTAGTAACCAAAATTGGTAAAGGAGAAAGGCTGCCACCTTGTGGCCGTTTCCTGCAAGAGCAGGTTTAAACTCACAGCTGATGGTCACTTAACTTTCACAAGGACTCAGGGCTGTAAAGCACACCTGCCCTAAAAAAATTGTGCTGAAGTAGGGAATGGACAAAAAACTTCAAAACAGGCAAATGTTTCAAGAAGTGAGTATGAAGAGGCAAGTTTCACTCACTCTCGTTTAAAAAAAAGAGGAAAATGGATAAAAGCTCAACCTCAGGAACTGTTAGACCCATGCAATCTAATCTACAAAAAAGTTTCAACTTACACCAGTCGACTGACCATTAGCAAAAAGTCTACAAACAATAAATGCTGAAGGGGTTTTAGAGAACTGTGTACCCTCTACTTGCTGGTGAGACATAAAAGGGTAACAGCCAATAATGAGAACAGAAAGGAGCCGTGTTTAAAAGTAAAAATGGAGGTACCATTCAATCCAGCAGGCGCACCATTGGACCTCTCACCTGAGAAGACAAGAATCGAGAAGACACAGGCTGCAAAAGCTGCAGTGCAGCCTTATTCACAATAGCCAAGACAGTGAAGCAATCAAAATGTCCAACAACAGGTGAATGGAGAAAGAAGAAGTGGTCCATGTACACAATGGAATATTAGCCATGGAAAACAATGAACCATTGCTCTTTGAGGCACCACAAATGAGTCTGGAGATAATCACGAAACATGAGCTAAGAAGGAAAGCAAAAGACCTATATTCTATGATATCACTTATAGGCGTTATCTAATAACTGACACAAATGAACATATTTTCCACAGAGAAAGACACTCACAGACTTAGAAAACAAACTCTGCTCATCTAAAAGGAAAGGTGGGGGGAATGGATAAAGTAAGATTAGTGTTACTATATGTATACAAACACATATTATATACGTATCTCAAAAAGACCGACCATATAGCAAGGGAGGTCTGTGGAACCCTCTGTAACATTTTACATGGGAAGAGGATCTGTACGTGAATAGACATATATAATGTACAACTGAACCAGATTGGGTACACCTAGGACAAACAATATTCTAAGCTTTACAACAATTAAAAAAAATTTAAAAACCAAGAAGAAATAATGAGACATAAACTTATGGGGGTTTCTCCATGCACATTCCAATGTAATTTACAACCTAGGAACACGACTTCCAGAAAGGCTCTGCTGCCCTAGTACCCAGATTTGGGAATGGAGAAATGCCGCCTTCTTGAGGCCACTTCCCACAACAGCAGCTTTAAACCCATTGCTAAAGGTCACTAAATAGTCACCAAACTTGCAGTTTGGTAAATGACACCTGCTCTCTAAAAAAATTCTGGGGTGGAAAATCGACCAAAAAATTCAAAAGAGGGCAACCTTCCAAGAAGACAATTTCAAGAGTTCTACTGTACTCCCAAATGTTTCCTTTTTTTAAGAGAAAAGAAAACGGCGGAGAAAAATGATGAGTTTTACGAATTTTCAAAACATGCAAACCCAAATGACAAAAATCTATCAGCTCACAGCAGCCAGAAGGGCCATTAGCATCAATGCTGCAAACTATAAATGCTGAAGCGATTGTGGAGAAATGCGTACCCTCGATTCTAAGGGGGACGTGGTAAGAGCCACTAATGACAACACAAACAAGGTGCTTTGAAAAGGGAAACACGGGGCTACCAGTCAATCAATCGCACCCACTGCTGGGCCTATCACCTGAGAAAATGAGAATCCAAAAGTCACAGGCTGGCAATCCTGCACTCCAACAATATTTACCAGAGCCAACACTTGGAAGCAATGAAAATGTCCATCAACTGAGGAATGCACAAAGTAGAAGTGGTCCATGTACACAGTAGAAAATTACTCCAATAAAAAATAAAAATTAAATTTAAAAATCCAACAAATTAAGGAGACATCAGCTTTTGTGGGTTTGTCCGGGCACCCTCCACTCGAATTTATAACCGAGAAACACCACAGGCCACAAGGGCTTTTCCCTAGTTACCAGGGTGGGGAACATAGATAGGCTGCCACCCTCTGGCAGTTACCTGCAAAAGCAGCTTTAAAGCCTGTGCAAACGGTCATTTCATAGGAACAAGTACTGCAGAACTGTAAATGAAACCTGCCCTCAAAATGTCTTGAGGGAGGTAATGGCCAAAACATTTCAAAATGTGACACATACTTTAAGAGAACACTTTGAAGAACTAAGGGGTAATCACAGCTTAAAAATAAAAAGGACATGCCTTAAAGCTCAATTTCAATGGATTATGAGGCACATGCGACTTCAACCACAAAGAGGTATCAGCGCACACTTGTCAGAATAACCATCAGCAAGAAAACTACAAAGAGTTAATGCTGAAGGTATTGTGGAGAAATGCATACCCTCAACTTCAAGTAGGATGTAACTTGGAAAGAGCCACGAATGAGAACAGAATGGACGTGCCCTGAAAAGGTAAACATTGAGCTACCATATGATCCAGCAGGCCCACTCCTCGCACTATAATCTGAGAAGAGAGAATTGGAAAAACACAGGCAGGCAAATCTGCTTTGCACAGTATTACAATAGCCAAGATCTGGAAGTAACCAAAAAGTCCACCAACAGATGGGTGGGCAAAGAAGAACTCCTCCATGTACAGATGGAATATTCGCTAGGGAAAAAAATGAAACAATGCCATTTGCAGCAACATAGATGAGTCTAGACGTCATCACGCCACCTGTAGTAAGTGAAAAAGCCAAAGACACATATCCTATCATATCACTATTAGGAGTTACCTAAAAATTGATACCAATGAAGATATTTCCACAGAGAAAGGCAATCACAGATTCATTAAAAAAACTTATGGTTCACCAAATAGAAAGGTATGAGGATTGGATACATTACCATATTGGGGTTAACAGAGATACACACACTGTGAAATATATATCACCAAAGACCTACGGAAGACCAGGAGCAGACTACTCAACACTGTGTCATAACCTACATGGGAAAAGGATTTGAGGAAGTATAGATACATGTATATGTGTGAAAGAACCACATCTTACACACCTAGGACAAACAAAGCATTGTAATCAAATTTGCTGTGAGAAAAAATAAAAAGTAAATTACAAGTATGAACAAGAAATAATGAGACATAAACTTAAAGGGCTTTTTCCTGGCACATTCCATTCTAATTTACAGCCTAGAACACCACTTCCATTAAGGCTCTGTTTCCCTAGTAACCAAAATTGGTAAAGGAGAAAGGCTGCCACCTTGTGGCCGTTTCCTGCAAGAGCAGGTTTAAACTCACAGCTGATGGTCACTTAACTTTCACAAGGACTCAGGGCTGTAAAGCACACCTGCCCTAAAAAATTGTGCTGAAGTAGGGAATGGACAAAAAACTTCAAAACAGGCAAATGTTTCAAGAAGTGAGTATGAAGAGGCAAGTTTCACTCACTCTCGTTTAAAAAAAAGAGGAAAATGGATAAAAGCTCAACCTCAGGAACTGTTAGACCCATGCAATCTAATCTACAAAAAGTTTCAACTTACACCAGTCGACTGACCATTAGCAAAAAGTCTACAAACAATAAATGCTGAAGGGGTTTTAGAGAACTGTGTACCCTCTACTTGCTGGTGAGACATAAAAGGGTAACAGCCAATAATGAGAACAGAAAGGAGCCGTGTTTAAAAGTAAAAATGGAGGTACCATTCAATCCAGCAGGCGCACCATTGGACCTCTCACCTGAGAAGACAAGAATCGAGAAGACACAGGCTGCAAAAGCTGCAGTGCAGCCTTATTCACAATAGCCAAGACAGTGAAGCAATCAAAATGTCCAACAACAGGTGAATGGAGAAAGAAGAAGTGGTCCATGTACACAATGGAATATTAGCCATGGAAAACAATGAACCATTGCTCTTTGAGCACCACAAATGAGTCTGGAGATAATCACGAAACATGAGCTAAGAAGGAAAGCAAAAGACCTATATTCTATGATATCACTTATAGGCGTTATCTAATAACTGACACAAATGAACATATTTTCCACAGAGAAAGACACTCACAGAC